>NW_010972528.1:4987459-5028176 GCF_000737465.1 Haliaeetus leucocephalus | reverse complement strand
ATCGGCCCCCCCCCCCCCCCAACTTCTGCAGGTTATATTGTTACTTATTTAAAATGGAATAGCTGGTTGCACATTTATTAACTAAAATAGTGTATTAACTGAAACCTTCCTAAGTATATATTAATCTCTGTGGTTTACTAAAAGCTTTCAATATGTCTAGGTGTTGCTTTTAGCTTAATCAACAGATTAGAAGACATGTAGTTAATATGCTAAACAAAATGGAACGTTGGTAGTTTTACTCTCAATGCTACTATTTGTGTCTTCATTTTTTCCACACTGCGAGTGTTCAGCACTTCTGCAATTTAAATGCACAAGCAGACGGGGAACACTTTGCAGCCAATACTGCAATATAAGGTGGATCCTTCAGGCTTTCAGTCTGATTCCCTCCTGTTTCTCCTGTGCGTTGCTAAATAAGGGCAATGGAAGAGCACAACTCCCAAGTTGCCAAGCCTGGGCTGTCCTGCAGGCCAAACCCAAACATACGTTAACGTGACCACAAGTAAGCAAGGCAGGCTCAGACACTTGGGATTATAGCCTGACTAGGGGCTGAGAGTGTGGAGGGAATTTCTACAAAGGCTGCAAAAAGGGAAGAGAGTCTCAGGGCTACGGTGAAGCTGCAGGAGTCCTGGATCACAGGATTTGGGGCTGGCAACCTGATTATTCAGCCCTATAACACTCAGAGCCCAACCATGAACAGTGTATGAACTTTGATGTTTTTAATGTTGTCCATGGCTGTGCTGTAGTGGGCAGGACTGACCCTTTTATGTTCTCCCAGGTCTTTTTTTTCCTGACAGTTTTATGGGCATAAATAGATAAAAATCTTCATTTTAGGAAAAGCATGTATTTAGGAATTTTAGGATACTAATTTCATGTTGCCCTAGAGCATTTTCTGCAAATGTTAGCATGCACATACTATTTCTGGTGATTAAAGCAGAGTATTTTGACTTTAAAGTGGTATCTTCTGAATAAATCTGTCTCCAAATGATTTATGCATGCCATTAGGATTTAGTGCTGGTAGTTGTCCTGGGAAGCCTGATCTGGTCTTTCAAGAGTTGCCTTAGCTTTATCAGTCCATTTACATGTGGCCATATTTCAACCTCCAGGAGCTTTAAAATGTTTAGTACACAGAACACAAATTTAAGCCTGTGTTTGTTTTTATTGGTGGAACCTCTTTCCTTTCTTCAACATTCTCAAATGTTCCCTGGTTTAAGTAGAGTTATCTAAGGTAATCCACTCTTGCCCTTACCAGGGATATTCCACTTTGTTCATAAGCACATAACATAACTCTAGTCCCCAGTGATTTCATTGTGAAATTAAAACCCAGACACTCATCCAGATGTCTTAGAAGATAAGGGCAGGCCTAATCCGTATGTCACAGAGGACTTGAGGAGCAGGAATTCACCTATACATCATCACGTTGTTATTAGCCTGGACCATGGCAAGCCCAACACAAACATTTTCCACAGGGCTTGCATTCAGGCTTGGCAGTGTTAAGAAAATACCCTGCAGCAATGTGTTATTTTAGGCTGAAACAAAAGTAGACATGAATGGCAAGAGGAACAGAGAAGTATTGTTTTTATTTTCAATGTGAACCCATAACTTGTGTTAAATGAAAATCTAACCAACTAAGATGTAAATACCATCGTGTTCAAATGAGCTATCAAATATCAACACATCTATTTTGTGATGGAGTACTGATGCTTGTCTTAGGCACTGTGGGAAGGGCAATTTAGATAGTAGAAGCCAAAAGCTTTATCTGATTAAAACTGATATGTTGATTGATTTTGACGGAGAGAAATCACTTCCATTGCAAAAAAGAAGGCAACAAAACCATTGTGCATTTGTCATTAATATGAACGGTGGCACTGAAATTAGAAACAAAATATGGGCCTGTGAAAGAGGCAAATTTTGCCTCTATTTGCTCTGCCACAGCAGTCACCCCCAAAGCTGCCATAATTATTTTATAAAATCCATGGAGAACCCTTGGAGTAGGGACTAGAAGCCACCTCTCCAGGAGGTGACCTAGCCTGCACAGCCACCCATTTCTGTCTGTTCCTGCCTTTGCTTGCTGCTTCTCCATCTTGCCCTCCCAAAAGCATGTAGAGAGATGTTACAGGATAACGATGAGGCCGAGTTTGTGATTAAAGCATTAAACTGGGAGTTAGCTGGTTTGGATTCGGCTCCTGCCTGTGCCACAGATGTTCTGCGTGGCCATGGCGTGCTCTGTTTTTGATGAAATTCATCCCTGTGCCGAGAGCCAGCTAGAGGCTTGGATGCCATCTGATCCAGGGAGACAAACAAGACTTACCCACTGGTTGAACATTATACAAGTATATTTAGAAAACTCTAATGGCATGTAAGCTTTGTGGTGTCCTTCAGCAGAGGGCTGAACCTCTTGTTTATAGTCAGTGCCTCAGTGCTCCCTCCAGCCAAGCAGGAAAACTGCAAGGTTAATCACATTAACATTTGTGAAATGCTACTGTAATGCGAGGGACACATAAGTGTATGTCTATGAGAAGGAAAGCCTTTCAAATGAGCTGCCCAGAGTTCATGCACTTACGGAACAGGCTGAGTCTCACAAGCATGAAAAGGTGCCCTGGAAAAATCTTCAGAAACAAAGAATAAGCTTTATTAACAAATTCTGAGGGTTGATTTTGTTCTTCTTTTTTTTTTTTTTTAATATGAATATCAACTGTAAATTTATGCAAAGGTATTTGTGAAAATCAAGACTAGAAGAAAGGGATCCAGAAAAATGGCAGGACAGAGAAACACTTTCTAAAATGGAATGTGGGTTTAATTTTTTTTTTGTTTTGGGAAGCGATCCAGGTTACCTTAACAGAAAGCAGAGGCACATTTCAGCTGGGGTCTCTTTGTGCACAATGCAATGGCAAAGCAGTTCAAGACCAGTTCATCTGTGTGAAAATATGACCCTGTATGAGTCTGGAGGTCAATGAAACCACTGTTGATCTGCTCAGGGCATGCTGGTCACTGCTTTAGGGTCACTTTGATTTATGTGCTTGGATTTTCCACTTCCAGAAGAATAAAATATGGGTGACTGTCTCCTAGTTGACTCTCATTTGTTGTTGTAAGCATGCATTTTTCTCAGAAATATGCACTATATGAAAAACTCTGATAAATTTAATGCAAAGATATAAACTGACACTTTTATGGAAGATGAATGTATTCTCAGTCATAATTAGAAAAAAAACCCTGAAAACCATGGCCTTTTTCTGGTTTCTTTTAAGCAACAGAGGAGCTTGCCATCTTCCTCTGGTACTTAAATGTCTCCTTATTGTGATTTGAGTGTTTAACAGTTTTTATGGATTTACTTTTAAGATACTTATGTGAAGGGTGGAATTAATGGTAACACCATTTAATGGATGGGATAGTTGAAGCAGACTCAGTTAAAAGAAATCTGCGGCAAAACAGAAAGTTAATAATTATTTACTGCTCTACCTCCTTCTATCCAACTTCAAAAGTAAAATGAACGGAAACTTTAAATTTGCTTTCTTAGTGCAAAAATTACAACTGCTTCTCTGCTGATGTGTCTTGGGAGCGTCGCCACAGGTGGTCACAACTCCACAGCAAATTTGAGGCACAATCTTGAATACCTCTTGAAGTCTGGCAGGGACTTCCAGGCCTTCGTGGTAAGTCTGTAGGCACCAGCTCTGGAATGCCTTCCTGAGCATTTCACTGGAAGGCATTGGTACCAGATAACTTCTTCCTGCTGTGCAGCTCAGCATGGCGAGAGAGGTGGAGATCCAGAGTTCTGCTGGAGGCATCAGGAGGCACAGTACACCCTGCCTCTGACACGAGGGAAATGGGACAAAATGTTGTCTCAGCTGACACCAAAAATTTTATTCCCTTGATCGCTTCACATCATTAATTTCAGTGCATTTAACACAGGGGGCATCTGAATCAATATTGCTGGATTTTTTTTGTTGTTTTCTGCTGGACTTCAAATACTTCTGGCTTCAGTGGCACTGGTTGCTCCATTGGTGAAAACGGTCTTCCCTATAATAATTGCTATTCTAGAGTACTTCTATCAACTGCTATTCTAAGTACTTCCATCAAACTCCTTAATTTGTCCTATAGGACTCTTTAATCCATTTAAACTTTCAAAAAACCTGTTAACAAAGGTCACTGCCACCTGCTTTGCATGTGACTGCTGAGAGCCAGCAGTTTGGACCAGACACCTATGAGGCCATGCGGCTTGGAGCTCAAGAACCACTGCTCACCCAGTGTATCAGAAAGGCCATTTTTGTTAATACTGATGAAATTTTGCCTTGTTCTTTCTGTACCCCTATGATTAAGTACGTTTAAAATATACATGTGCCTTGACTTGTTTTGTCTCATAAGTGTTCAACTAATTTTGTGAATTACAAAATTATAAGAGAAAATATGTGTTATTTGGGGAGGATGGGAAGAACAGGGGTAAATACTGCAGAAGTGTAACATATTTCTTTGTTATTAATACCTTACTTCAGACGAGCTATTTAGTCAGGGTTGTATCTGTAGAAGTGTTCAGAAGGCATGAATGAGTGGTTGAGAAAATATGAACAGTCACTTTGTTCAGATATATACACACCAGTTTCACTGACACTTCCATTATTCAACCTAAATATCAGTTTAGAAAAAGAATTTGAACATGAGTGAACAAACAACACTTCTATGACTGTGCTGTAACTTCACCATTGCACTTCCTGGGCCATTTGTTAGGGAGTTTTACAAAAACCCAAAAGACTGGCTTTTGTACGGTCTATGAACAAAACATGGGACTGGAGAGGCCACAATTATGAAATGTTCAACATGCTTCTCAGTACTTGTTCCTTAGATTAACTGCTTCACAAGCCTTCTCCTTCAAGACATCCTTAAGGCTGTTTAATACCCTCTTAGTTGACATTTCTGTCAGCACTCAGCACTGTGAAGAGTTGCTGAACTAAACCATATTAGCAGATCTTTAGAATTATTTGTAAATGTTAGGATACTCAGAAGATTATTGCACTGGTACATTGCCTTTGGTGCCTGAGGGGAGCACGAATTATATCTTATCTGCAGGAATAGCACTGAGGAGCCAGACCGTCTTATGAGATGCTGTGGTGCTCAGCCCACTTCCAATCCCATCACTGGGATTGTCAGGGTACAATTTATATCAGTGAGCAGAATGGACATATCCTCTAACATTAGAGTTTCGCATGAACCTAATGCATGGGAAATGGATTTTTTTTTCTTAAATGGATAAAAATATCTTCTCATCTGAAACCTTAAACTGATGACATTTCAGAATTCCATTTGGAGAGATGGAAAAATAGATGATCTGTGTTTTTTAAAACTCTTTCTGATAGCTGCTGCTTCTTGCCTATACAGTTGAAGTATTACTGACACAAAGCATTTCAAACTTTTGACTATATATCTGACTCCAGTAAGGGTTGTCTTTAATTGTCTGTATTTAACTAAGGAAAACTACTGTTTTCTGAAACTTATTAGTCCAGGACTGTCAGGACTGGAACCTGGAAGTTAGGTTCCTAAAATTTCAAAGAACTGGTCCAGTTTTCAAAAGCACTGAGCAACCTCAGAGTGCCATGGAAATTGTCTAGGGTTTAAAGCTCTGGGAAAAGGTCAGGCTGGTTGTTTTGTAACCTAAATTTAAGTTCCTATGTACTAAAAATGCCAAGGAAGGAATATCCCATATCATAAGCCAGTTCTTTAAAAGGAGACATACTTTTAACAACTGCTTAATTGAAAGCAAAGCTTGTTTTCAATATGATAGGAACATATTTATGTTTGTGGTTATGCCATCTGTGTAATTTCCAGCTTAAAAGGATGTCAATTATTGCATAACTCTGCTGGCCTCTGAAGTAGAAAATAAAATTTGTTTTATTCTTTATAGCTATATATCTATTTATGTGTATCTGCTGCTGGGAGCTGCTGAGAGACCTGCTGGAATACCTTACGGATCTGGTGACAGGAAAGACTGACTGTCATAAACCGCTCTCAGCTCTTCTGTGCCAGGGCATTGCAATGGGGGGCTGCGAGGAGCTTCCATCTGACATCATTAACATGAGAAACTCCCAATGCTGTTTGTGTTGCCCGTGGTGAAGGCTGAAAATTAAGGGCATTATCTCACCCAAAAGCCTCACCGATAGAGGCTCCACTCAAGACTGCAGCTCCTAATTCATTCCAGGCTGAGCATGAATGCTTCCTACCCGTAATGGGAGTGAAACCCTGCCTCACTTCTGCTTGGGGTTTTGCCATGGCGTTCGGTGACAGCGGATTTCATCACTGGGTGGTGTATACTGACACGGGCGTGGGAGAGTGTGAGCTGAGCTGGAGCACTGAAACCATGAGAAGGCCAGCAACCTGGAGGATATCATGTGTGGTAGAGGGAGGGGGCATCTGGGAGGGAGTGGAGACAGAGAGCATCACTTCTCCATGCAAACACTGCCTAAAAAGGAGTCCCTTGAGTGGCAGAAGGGCTTTAATATGTAAGCTTTGATTTATTTGCTTATGTTTGGGTTTGTTTATTTATGCTTTATCATGTGGTAGAGGACAATGGTTTGTTCTCAGTTAGGATAATTACTGTTATAATACAGAATCAGAGTGTAATTTGTATTGGAAGGGACCTCAGGAGATCCCGAGTCTTCTGGAGCAGAAAGGGACATCAGACCAGGTTGCTCAGGGCTTGATCCAGCCATGGAGACCTCCACAGATGGGGACTTCACAGACTCTCAGGGGGCCCGTGCCCTGCCTGGATGGTCCTGGGGGAAAAGTTTCTTCTCGTGGCAGCTGTGGGAATAAGAGGCAAGTCCTGACCAGGCATGCTGGCCACACTGTTCTCAGCCAGTGCTAATGCCCTCGGGTCCCTTTGCCTGTTCCCATGTGAGAGTCATCCCCGTTTAGCTGATGCAGTTGCTGCCACAAGGCAAGTACTGACTGCATGACCATAATCCTCAGAAAGCGTGTATGCCTTTCACTTTTCTCTTCTTTTTCATTACATTGTTAATAAAGTCATTAAGATACCAGAATAAAATTGGGGGAGGGGGAAGGGTGTCCAGAGGCTTTGAGATATATTTTCAAAACCACACAAGCACAAGTTAACTTTCCATTTTCATGTCTTATGCTCTGATTTCCCAGTGTGCTCACTTCTGTGATATGTTAGAATGGCTGCACTTATTGATCACTGAACCCCTTTTTTGGACAAGAAATGGAATAACACTGGCATCTCAGCTGACATTTCCTCTCTCAATAAAAAACAGGTCTGCTGTTTTAAGGGGTTTGAGTAAACTACCACAGGCCAGTAATAGCTGCTGTGATTCTGTAACTGGGGAAAATTTCACTCATTGCAGCACTATGACCCCTGTGAAATCAATGATGCTGCAGCAGTGTAGAAAAAGGTTTGTCCCAGCAATTTTAAAATGTCCAACACAAGTCTCTGTGAAGGCTGGTGGCTGACCTGGCTAGCTTTCTGAAGCAAGTTCCTGTTGCTTCCCGGATCTCTTCAGGAAAGGAACTGTAATAAACAGCGCTGGTTCCTGAAACTTGTTCAAAGGAAATAATATAGAGCCTGATGTGCATTAAAAAAAAAAATAGCATTTTTGGTTTTAAATGAAAGGCAGAGAGACCAAGGCTGCTAGTCCTAATGTTCTGGCTGCTCTGTAGATTTTATTGCACTAGTTAAAGGTGTGTTTCTTTTCTCTTTGTGGTGCTGGTTGTGTTGGTAAGGAAACCAACACACAATTCACCTCAGGTGAAGTTATAAATGGAGCATGTTTATTTGGAAATGCCCTCCTTCCAAGCACAATGTACTTGCCTGACCTATATTTACCCATAAGAAACTTGCCCAAATTTTCTGAACCAGGAGAAGCATCACCCCAAGGCCAGGACTGAAAGTATCAGCCGTCCCGTAACTGTATGCCGGGAGTGTGATTTTGCACAGCTGGCCCAGGGCTGGCACTCGATCCCATTGGGATCATTTCTCACCAGGTCTGCAGGGGACTTCCAGCAATGCTGGCATGGCTTTCGCGCCCTGTTTAGTTTTGCCTTGCAGAACTGTTGAGTTTGCCTGTTCGAGCTCTCTGTGTTTGATGTTTTCTACAAACTCCCCAGCTCCTGGAGTCATACGAGAAGCTTAGCTATTACTAAAAGTTTTTAGGTTTCTTTGGGATAGAAAAAAGCTTCTAAACATGAATTTCAAGTGCAAACTTTCACAAACAAACGAAATAAACCTTTACATTCATTGAGCTTTAACATCTCCTGGTTTTCTAGGGCATCATTTCTGACTTGAGACTATTTGAGGATGGCAGCACTGCTGCTGACTCTTTGTGCATTAGGCTGCATTTATATTGCTTGGTTTGACGTATTCCTGGGAGACTTATTTCCACTCTCTGTGCATTTAGCTACAGCCTGGGCAAAGCAAGAGAATCTATTTTTCAATTGATATTTTTTCTTTCCCCTTACTTTAACCCCAACCTTTCTATCTTTCAGGATACTAATTTGGCTATTATTCTGAAAAGCACATTTGCTGCCGAGTATAATTATTCGTGGTAAGTTGTACAAATCAGTGGATAAGTGTGTACAAATTGACACTGTGGACTGGAGGGATATTTTGACAGTAGCAGGTAAAGTATTACAAGGAAAATTAGAACATGCAATAGTTTTGAATCTGCACAACATTTTGTGAATGTTTACTTTGCACAAAATTTTTTTTTTTTTAAGTTTTCTTCTGGTGTCACACATATGTTGCCTTCTCTTGAAAACAGAGGAGGAACGTAAAGCTTTCTGTGAACTTTAGAAACAAAAAAGTTCTGATTTCTATCGTGAAAGAGCTTGGTTAGAGCTGTTATGGAAAGTAACAGGTGACTGAGGTTGACCTCTGAAGGCCAATGCTGTCAGATCCTACTAGATGGTCATCAGTTTTCTCAGAGGACAGGATTTTACCGACTTCTACTTAAACTTTTCATTTCTGATTAATACAAAGATATGTACTGATTTCTGGATCTTGGCCAAAGACTCTGAAGTCTTGTAAATTATATTTTACAAGTTTTCTAAAGGAGAAAACACAAGAACTCTTTTCTCTGACCAGGTAAATGTGTGACTATAATAGTAGTAGAAGGATCCTTGAAGTGTTTTCCTTCACATGCATAGAAGTCCCTTAAGTATAAGGCACCAAAGAACCACACCTGAGAAGATCTAAGGTAATTTTGTTGTTTGTGCTATGCTGGAATTTTTTTGTTTCGTGAGTGTTTGTCTAATAGGGCATGGTTGAAATGACCCTCTTAAAATCTACTGTTAAAACTTGAAATGACACAAGCCTGAATCACACGAGCAAAAGGGCACTACCTTGTATTTATGTGCTTGAGTCTTGGCACAGGCAGAACACCCAGAAAATAGAGTTTTTATCAGTAGAAATGCTCCCAAATTCTACAGGTGTGTTGCTGTAGACCACAGTCTGAACATGTCTCCCTTCTTTCCTACCCAACAGTAGACTCATATTGGAACACGTCCAGTGCTTTAATGAATTACAAACCTGTAAAATATTTCTTTCCCTCTGCCTGCGGTAACTGCTCTTTAACCTGGCAGTGAGATGGGGTACAAATAGGCACTCGAGACTGACTCGAGGGGAAATACGCTGTGCATGGAAACAGGGGCTGTGCCGCCGAGCCCATCCGCTGTACCTCGGCCACGTACCCAAACGCGGTGCCAAAGGATGGAGAGAACCCCCACGGCCGTGCTTGGTGCCAAGCACATGTGTGGGAGCTTCTTGCCAGAGCAGGTGGGCAAGTATCACCTCAGCCGGGCGGGGGAGAGGGCTCGGGGCCGGGGCAGGCAGGGAAAGGCATTCCTGGCGTTTCTGCTCCTGCGCTGCGCAGGGAGAGCGGTGCCAAACAACACATGCGCCGTTGGCATCTCCGATTACTTCTGCTTCTGTAAGTCAGGAACCGTTCCACCGAAGCCAATGGCACCTCATTAACATTAAACTGATGTGAATAAGAGGCGACTGGGACATATATGTTTCCATACCTTTATACCACTGGGTCTGATTCTACTTTTGCTCACACCGGTTTGATATTGATACAGCTCCTCTGGCTTCCATGACACGAATCTGTATTTAACCTGGGTCAGCGAGATCTCAATCAGCTTCATTTACTTCAAAAATGTCTGCCTGGAGCTGTTGGGAAAGGATGGGTCTGTAAAAGAAGAACAGAAGATGGGAGGCAAGAATAGGAAGGGGATCAAGAAACAGCTCAAGGATGGAGCTTTATATTTCTTGCCCTTGTTTGCCTACAGTCTGTTGCCTTTGTCAGTGAAAAATGGGAGAGATGAAAGAAGGGAATGTCTCTTGAGTTAGTGGTTGTCTTCAGGCTGAGCGAAGCCCTGGGGTAGAAGCATGTTAGTCCTCCCTCCTTCCCTCATTTCAGCTGTTCTGTGTGTTGGGAAAAAAAACCCCAACCCTTCTTTTTTTCCAGTACAAAATAGGAAAGAACTACAAGGAAACAGAGCAGATTATTTTTTCCACTTTGCCTTAGGGTTTCCTGGAATTTTTGCTACTGTACATTTATTTAAAGTAACCCTATCTGTTTAAATACATGCTGATCTTTGGTTGCTCTGAGATCAGAATCAGCCCCAAAGAATGCTTTTTGCTTGCAGTCATTTTTGTATTGCCAGTTCTTCCTCCTCACCCCCCGCCACGCTGACCTCCGTGGTATCAGGTGACAGTAGGATAAACTGCAACATATGTGGTCCTGGGCAGAAAGCAAGTTATGATCCAAACCGATACAGAAATTGTGATCTGTTGTCAATCTCCTCAAGGATGATGAAGCGATCTGTTTCCAAATGAAGGTAGATGTAAGATAAATTCTTTGACTGCTATTATGTTTTTCTTGGCACTAACCAGACACTATTACTGTTTTGTGGCTTCGTCACCACCAATTAGGGACTAAAATAACATCATCTGCTGCAAAGTGTCGTGATCCAAAACTCCTATGCCTCTTCGCAGTGACATTGTGAATAAATAAAATCTAGTCCAATGATTCATTAATACATGTTTAATAAGACTTCGCAAAGTTATGGCAGGCACTTAGAGAGGATGTTTGGAAATGAAGGCTCAATTCTTCAGTGTCTAACCCAGATGAACCACCTCAATTTTGCTGAAACAATACGTGCAGCTAAGGGTTTGCTAGAGCTCTGGAAAGTTTTTTGTTGTGTGTGCCATTTAAATATTCTGTGCAACTGTCATCATTATGTACCCGAAATGAAAACAAATATTTTATAGTGAAACTTAGGACGTTATGCAATAAACTGAAATTTATTGTTTAATCCTCCAACCAAGCTATTACACAGCAAATGGAATTAATTAAGATTTTTTGTTGGCTGTCTCAATTTCACAATAAACATATTTTTATTTGAGCAATGTGTGTATATCATGAAAATATTTCAAGGAA
Source organism: Haliaeetus leucocephalus (assembly GCF_000737465.1). Lineage (NCBI taxonomy): Eukaryota > Metazoa > Chordata > Aves > Accipitriformes > Accipitridae > Haliaeetus > Haliaeetus leucocephalus. The sequence goes on along the minus strand of NW_010972528.1, from coordinate 5,016,735 downwards.
AAATAAATTATTCAAATGGAGCTGCTTTGTTGTAAATCATACTGCAATTTTTTTTTCCTTGAATGTAATTTATATCAGTATCATGTTAGAAATGGTAAAATACTGAAAGCTTTTTAAAAAGGTAAAATGATTTACTTTTTTATTGTCTAGACTATATGTAAGCCATTGCTAATTAATGCTGCCCTTTCTGATGGCTTTGCAACAGGCATAACTCAAACAAACCAATTATAAATGATTTTTCAATGTAAACTTTTAACAGCGTAGCCTAAGGGCTTGCTCAACATAAACGTACAATTTAGAAAACATAAGTTTTAACTAAGGTCAGGATATATCAGGCGATGATGGATGTACATGTAAAAACATCTGTGGAATGACAATGTTTTCTTCACGACTAAGCAAAATGTTGGTGGCAGTGGTAAGTAGAATGAAAAATAGCCTTGAGTGAACTATCCAGAAGGTTTGGGTTTGGGGTCTGGGTTGCTGGGTTGGTTTTTGTTGTTGTTGTTGTTGCTGTTCTGTTGGGGGTTTTTTTTTTGTTGGTTGGGGTTTTTTTTGGTGGTGTTTTTGTTTTCTGCAGCATTTTGCAAATCAGAGTTCCAGGGATGCTGCAAAGAGTATAGTCTGAGTTTTAGACCTATTTTCTATAGTAGGCCCATGAGAAAGTCAGACTTTTCAATATCATGTGCTGTCTTGGGTCTCAGGTGGAAATTAGCTCTCTTTCTTTTCCTAGCTGCTAGAGCATGGCCCCTGCACCATGGGACTGCGCTGCATGTCCTCCTCCGCCTGCACATGGTGCGGCACTCACTGCTGGTGGTGACACAGCTCATCTGACTTTCCAGTAGTTTCCACCTACTGAATGGAAAACGTCATGACCCTGTGATGCAAAGCACTGATCTAGTATATCCTAACGTCACAGGTTTAAGCTTGTTCACCATTTTGGAGCGGTAGAGTCTGGGGAGAAGATCTCTCTTTGAATAGATGGTAGTTGACTGCTCCACGCTGTCTTTAAGATTATTCATCCTCATTGTCTGTCTTTCAACAGCCTGAGTGAAGCTGGCACAAGCTCACATCATGTGCTGTATCTTATTTTGTAGAAGCAGTCACATGTCTGTAGTGTGATCTGTATCAGATTTGTACGCCTGAGTCATCTGGTATCAATTCTTGTGGAGCGAAGGCTCCATAGCTGCAGACCTTCACGTGTTCCCAGAGCTCCTGCTCCCCTCTTGTAACTCATTTATCACAGTTCTGCCGTAGCCCTGCTCCTCTGCCATCTCTCCAACTCACCCAACGCCTCTTCTGTAGCTCGGGAATGTCTTTTCCCAGACACACAAGTCACTTCATCCTGGACTCAGCAGTCCAGTAAGTCACACAAGCTTTGTAAACAATTCCTGAACCTCTCATCCTTTGCTGTAGACAGCATAAAAAATCAGAGGTTGTTGACACATCCTGCCTTCTCCTTCGAGAGGCCCATAACTTTGCCTCCCTTCATACGTGTTTTCTCCACAGCCTCCTGCAAAGAGGTTGGAGAAAATTGTTTCTTATCAAGCCACTCCTTCTCTTCTTAGCTGAAAACCATTGTCCTGGTCGTCAACACACCACCCACTGTGACCGTGCCTGGCTCCTCCACCCACAAGACGTAATGAAAGACAGCCAAAGACATAACCATGGTTTCACAAAACGTGGATGGAAACCGTCTGTTGGAGCTGGGTCACCAGGTTATTAGCCAAGCTCTGACTGAAGGTTTGTCATTTTGTTGAAGTAAAAACTAATTTTGCTGATGAAGTAAAGGCTAATTAATTTTATTTTTAAGACAAACACTGCTTTCTTCTATGGTTATTAGAATTCCAACCTTATTGACCAAATAGTGTATGTATATAGTTGTTGGTGAAACCCAATGGATGCTACTGGGAAAAACAAAAAATTACAGCCTAGTTGAGTTAGAAACATTTATAACTTCTGCCATCGTGCTTATTTGTTCTCTCTTCTTGTGAGCAAAGTCGTTCCACTGATGCGGTCTCCCCTCTTTTTTCTTGTCATCTATAATTACGTTGAAGGGATTAATAATCATTCATTTTATCCAGCGTCTCAGCTTGATGACAGGGCATTGTTTAATGAGAGCACAATCAGTGTCCTGGCTGTTTGGGAGAGCCAAGGCAGCGCTTGCAGTGGAAATCATTGAAAATAAACATGTGGGAGCTTAAGCGCTCTTTAATAACTCCTTCTGCTTGTTTGGTTAGCAATTTTGATGATTTTTGTCCGTTGTGCCTGGCTCTGCTGCTGTAGAGGCATGGTTATTTATGGTGCCAGAGGAGGTTATGGTCTCTTTATATAAACTAGGGGACAGAGGTAGAATATAGTAAATTCTGAGTCACAGTAAGTGTTTTAGTTTTGCAGCTCTAAGGCCAAAACCAAACATCCACAAACAAGAAGCATAGGGTGGATATTTTTCTCCCCAAGTTTGAAATCATTAAGAAAGAACTGTTGATATTATTAACGATATTAACGATTAGGTCAAGAATTAGCCGTTACACTATAATAGAATTAGGATACTGATGCGCCAGGTACCTAGAAAAGCTATGGAGTTGTTACATAGACACAGTTTGTCCTGTCTGTAGCTTTTATTTCTATTTAGGTATTTAGATTATATTTGCTAATGGCAAGATGACGTTACAAAATGGCACTGCCCGTGTGTTGGAAACAATTACTCAATTATTTCCTTCTCAGAGGTGCCATGGGTTGATGCACTTGTACGGAGCTTGGGACCATATGTGCTTGATCTGAAACAAAGGATTTAAAAAGGTCTCACCTAGGTAAGACGCATACTGCTTGCAATATTGCAGTGCTCGAGTATTATGACTTTTGCCGTGCTCATGAAGTTTTTTAGCGAGCACTTGGCTGCTTTTTGTGCCGCAGCAGTGTCCTGGACTGTTTGCCCTGCCAGGGAACATGGACAGTTTCCATGGGACCTCATCGCAGCAGAGAGCACTAGCTCAAACCCCGCTTCTCCTGTTCTGTCCCCAACAGGAATCTGCAGAAGCTTTGCTTTGCCGTGTGTGACGGCTGCAACATTTCCTGCACCGCCGCTCAGCTGGGCCAGGGCAGGGAGGGAAAGTGATAATCCCCTTCATGCCAGCATTTAGCACCTAGCTGGTGGTGGGGATTAGCCCAGGGGACAGAGTTACACTGCCCAGAAACTTTGCCATCAGTGAAGTGAAATGTCACTATAAATTAGGAGAGAGCGTGAGAGTGCCTGTTGACATGTGCTCAGACAAATCCTCGGAGCTCGACCGATGCTCAGGGTACCAACATTTGTCCTGGGTGCTGGTCCAAGGCCCTGGACCACCAGAAGGTACCACAGAATTAGTGCTTCAATACCCAATGCCTCATCACGTAGCTATGGCACAGCGATAGGCTGCTCTCGGCTCATTTTTGGGGAACTTGAACTCCAGTCCCAACTCAGGCAGTGAATACAGCGCCCAGTGTCAACCTCCACTGGGGTGGTCTCCTCTCCTGTAAGTGCACTGGTGAAGGACACTGCACAATGTTCCCCAGGCCTTATTAATGAGGGAAGCAGTTTTCCCTTGGACCTTCTTCAGATAACCAGCACATTAGTGTGTGGCCTGGGATGCACTCTGTCTTCTTGCATTATATAAAAGTGATTCAGATTTTTGCATAGTACATTTAATTTGTAACTTATGTATATGTTAATTTGGGAGACATTTGAGTAGGAAGTTTCCTTTTCTTGTTACCGCTAGTGCTTGAAATGATGAAAATTTATTCTTTCTCAAGCGAAGTACATGAGCCAAGAGCTCAGGCTGTGGGTGGCAGGACTGTGGGGACCAGCGGTATGGTCAACAAAAGTATATATTAATGTGGAACGCACGGGAGGGATTTTTGTTCCTTTTCTGCACCTGCTTTATTTTTCAGTGACAGAAGCCGCCTCTGAAAGACAAGAAGAGCATTTTTTGAACAGGCTCCCTTTTCCCTTCAAAACCTTAATGTTACAGGTGACTCAGTTTAGGTGGCTGTTTTACATGCTTCCACAGGGCCTGCTGGGGAGGGGGATGGTCTGAGATGAGTTTTGCTCCTGCCTTCCCAACAAGAGCAAAGGGCTTCTGCCCTCCTTACCTCCTTTGTTTCAGGGCAGTTTTTATATACCATTATTTACAATTTCTCTAATATAATTTTTATTTATTATATCATATATTTTATTTATTATCTAATTAAATTAATTAATCTATTAGCTAAATTTATTGTCTAATTTAATTTATTACATTCTCTTTTATAATGTGTATTATTTTGTAGTTACAAATTTTATTTCTTTTTTTTCTGATGGTTGGAAACTGCCAAGAAACAAATGTCTAAGGCACCCCACAGGAGTCATTAGTCCATCTCTGACCTCAGCTCTTTTAACAAGACTTGCTGATTCAAGGGTGGCCTGGAAGGGTTAGCCTAGATGTTGCTCCTCATGCCTACACACACGTGCACACACACAAGTGCATGTGCACACACAGAAGCATCATGGTGCCTGAAGTCCAGAAAGCCCACCAATGCCTGGAGGCTGGAACCAAGACCTAACCATCACCTTCCCCAGCGCCGTCCCTGTTGTGCAACGGTAGTTCCTTACATCAGCGTACCTGTAGTCTGCCAATATCAACCCACATCTCCTCAGGCCCTGTTGTCCTGACAACCTCTTGTCTTCATCTCTACTTGGTCCTCTGCACTGGCTCGGTACTTTAACCCCACTTTTTGCCTGCTCTGCGTCAGTGGTACTTGCACAACATCTGCTCCGAGATGCCTTGCAAGGAAATGCCCTGCAAATTGCCGAGTGGTCCCTAATGATGGTCTCATTAATAGTTCTTGCTGCCAAATGCTGTTTGCTTTTACTTTCAGAACTGTCTGCGTTAATAACGAAGTACCTCTGCTTGGTAACTATTTACATGAAGTATTGTGCCCCTGTCACTGCCACAGACAGTAGCTCCAGACAGGGTGAGGGACACCCTGCAACGAATTCAGGGAGCAGCCCAGATCCTGTGAACGCCGGGATATCCCGTCAGCAGTGCAGCCCTGCCCCAGGATGATGCTGTGTGGCAAAGGAATTATGGCAGAGTTTCCCGGCAGCACTATTGCTTCCTTCCCATAATCCAGGCACGTTAGGGGCTAAAGTCTTCAGGACAAACGAAGTGCAAATTGATGTTATCAATACATTTGGGTCCAGGAGGAGATCTAACAGATTTTTCATCTTTGAGGAGGCATATCTCTCTGGATGTTACGCGGGGGGAGGGCACATGGGAGGGCACGATGACACTAGGCAAGACCAGTAGCAATGACCAGCAAAAGCAAATGCCAGACAGCAGTTCTCTTTTTGCAGGATGTTTCTACGGAGAGCTGTGAATTTCCATACCCTCCTGGCTGTCCTGCCTGAGATGATAAGTGCTCGAGTACTTCACAGCACAAAAGTCCTGGGAAAAGCAAAACTATTTCTTGTGGTAAAGGCTGGCTGCACAGTTCAGGAAGATGAGCTTGTCAGGGATGCTGCTGCACTCAGGCTGAACCTGTGGGAAGTGTGCCTGTTCCTACTAAATGTTGTGTGTATTTATGTGGCAGTCATTGTGCTTTGCAAGGAGGGAGTCACAGAAATAATTAGTTAAGAGCGTGAGGTTTTTGGCACAGCTTCCCTTTCTCAAGTAGCTGTGATGTTCATATATAAGAAAAATTGATTTGGCATCTAGACAGGATTTCAGCACGCTCATGGTTATGGAAATCAGCTATGGGCATGGAGGAAATCTGTATATTGATTCATAAACTGACTTGATGACTTGTTCATGCTTTAATATTTTCATGGGCTTTTACCCAAAATAAAAATGTCAGTAAGTACCACTTGACTGTGCTACAGCACCATCTAAAATGGTGGGACGAATGCAGGGAAGAAAAGGGATTTCCTATTAGATAGAAGCCTTTACTGTCTGTGCTAATTAATTTTTTCCTTAAAGAAGAGGGGGTTTTGTCATTGCCCTTGCTTATTGCTTTAAAATGTACACCTATATAACACTCAGAGAAAAACGGTTTCCTATGAAAGACCCCCCACTTTCGTGGACATTTTTTCTTTTGCAAGAGTTCAGGAAAGCCAGTCCCCCTACTCACACAGCCATGTGCCAATACTGCCAGAACTGCCATGACTGCATGTATGCAATAGTATGAGAACAGCTTTACTTTGGTATCGTGTAATGGGGCGAAAGCCAGCATGACTTGCTGACCGTTTTTTTTGGTCAGACTGGTTAGGGGGTGTTTAGTCAGCATCAGCACTGATCGAAGACTGCCTTGTGAAAAACATCTACTAATACAGTGACTCCTCATAAACATGTTTCTCTGCAGGTTTAAAATCTTAATCCCTGAATAATACCTCCACCTGCCTCGTGGTTTTCGTTGGAGACCTTCCAGCACTGGCCAGTCTTGACCCTATTTGACTTAAGGTATGTGGGCTTGAAATGGAGGCAGTATGGCTGCTGGCCATTATTAAAATGAATGGAAACTATGTCATGTATAATTTCATCTAAGATCCAGTGAGATAACAATATGTGACCAAATACTGATCTCATCTGCAACAGTATGCTTCCGTTGTGACTTCAGAAGAAATCAATGGGTGTAACGTAAGATGAGTCACAACGCATACATTGTGCCATAGCAGAGCAGAATTTTCTCCATAAATAATGTCTCTTTTGGCAAGACACAGGAAAAAAAGCCTGAAAATCTATACTGTATTGAACCGCACAGTTCAGGAAAGAGGCCTTATACATAAGAGTACATTTTTGAACATGTAGGTTGCTCCTTGTGGACTAAATTTTCCCTTAAGACAGTTGGTCACTCATGTTCACAAGATTTCTGCAAGTCTTTTCCATGATTGGGGTGTAGGATTAAAAGAGCTCTGGGGCCTTGTTTGAAACTACTGTGTTTGGTCACCACCCTACATACTGAAAGCACTCATGGAGAAATCAGGGAGATGCCTCAGGGTGCACTGCTAGAAACATGGAGAAATTTTCATGTCCTCAGGAAGAGACAAGAAGGCCATTTTGTCACTTGGTGGTTGGCTTCTTGCTGCTTATTAAATAGTCTGCCAAACTTGTGGCTAATGATTGATTTAAATGTAGTTTGAAGGCAGCTTTTGTTTCCTTCAACTGCTATTTTAAGAAAGATGCCTTAAAATTAATTGACTGACGAAGTGTATAATTGATGCTGTCTATGCAGCGAGCACCGGGCAAAACTGATGGGTAGCAAGAGCACTGGCATCTTGGTAGAGGTTGCTCTAAACCCTTCAGAGAACCTCTGCTTGCCCTCGCTTTATGCTCTTGGGTAGGAGAGGGCATGTTTAGTTTTCTGCTTACTCTATTCCCTTTTGTACTTGTTCATTTGCTAGGTGCACAAAGGAGAGGAGGTCACTTGTGCACATGGGATAAAGAGGTATTATGAATTCTAAAGTGTTTGCTTTATTGGGAAAAGCACAGCGAGCAGGAGAGCACAGGAACATAATGTGTGAATTTTTAATGAATGCTGTGCCAAATGTTTGTGCATTTTTTTTTTCTACCTGTAGCAGCGTTATTCATTTGGGAGAGTACTGCGTACAAGATATTCTTTAGTAGTATGCTGGCTGCTGTTTAGTTTTAATAAATTAAATCCTTTATATCAATGTAATATTCTTTAGACAAGCACTTCCAAGACAGATTAGAAATGAACTTAAGGGGATTAAAAGCTTCTCTTGCTAAAAACAATGTTTCAGATGGGAAATCCACTTATTTATGTCACTTTCAGTGGACTACATTTGTCTTTAATATGTTGCTACGGCTAAAGAAAGCAGTGCTTTGCCCATGACTGCAGCCTTTCTGCTCTGCTTTACATACACAGCAATGTTTATTTTCTTCAGTACAGTAAGTCGCTTTGGGAAAGATTGATGGCTTCCCATAAAACTGTGAGCAACCATTTTCTTTCTTATTTAGAGAAAACAAAAGATTTAATGGATCTGGCATTTTAAATAGCGTCAGTCTCTGTAAAATAGGAAACTGTGCGAATTGAAGGTATGAGCAGAGAGAAAAATCTGCTTTGATTTTCCCCTTGCTGCACTGTAGCAGGCTGAAAACATCAATTGAAAGGTTCTCGTTATCTGTGAAATCCTGGACATCTTGGGAGCAGCCTGGTTTAGCTGGTGTTAGCTCAGGTCTGTGCAGCAGACTGAGGCGGAGGCACTAGCTCACAAGCTGTTTCCTCTAACTCATACCAGGTTATCTGTTTCTGTATTAAACGCTTGTCCTAGCACACAGTTCAGTGGTATGTCAATCCCAGTGGTGGGGCCTCTGGTACCAACCCAAAATCTCTTGAACACACCCTGCAGAGATCTGATTTGGTACACCACCACTCGTATGCAGGTATAAAAATTGTTGTCGGGCAGTCTGTACGCAAGATCAGATGCTGCCTGTCCATGCCTCACTAGCTATCCACTGCTCCATCAGTAGACATCCCGCCAGCGCAAACTGAGTGCTTTGGTAGACCCAGCAAAGCCGCAGCCATACCCCTCTGCAGACCCTCATCTGCAGACCTTCATCGCGTTTGTCCTGCTGGATATCTGGTCATGCACAGATGGCTATGAACATTAACAGGACGCCTTTTGGTCCTAGGCTCTGGTAGGAGCTTCTCATTAATCACCAACCCAGTCACACAATACCAACCTGGAAATGGCTGGCTGCCCCCTGATGCTCTCACACTGTGACTTTTCAACAGGGCGGGATCCCCTCCTGTGGAATAAATGAGGAGGATCTCGTGGGGGATGGACAATGAGAAGGTTGAATATTCTGAGTATTCAGGCAATTTTAAGACCATATTTCAGCCCCATAAGAGACAATCCGGCACACTAACTTTACTAGCATCTGTGTTTGGCAACCTGAACTTTCAGTTCATCTCCCAGACTACAAAAATGCACAGTTTTGGAGTTTACTCCCCAGAGCTGTTGAATGCAATTTGGTCAGAGAAGGTACAAGGACATGGCTGATCTCCCAAAAGGGTGAAAGAAGGAAGACCTCCTCTTGAGGCTCCCCACAAAGCATCCGGGAAGGGAAGGAGACTGGAAAGCCTTTGAGGACAATTTGGTTTTACCTTTTCTTAAGTGAGTTAAAAGTCTTTGGTCTATAGTGAGGGCAGAAGAAATGATCAGAGTAAAACGAAAACTAGAAGAAATATGAGAAATTAATGTTTAAATCAGAACAAGGCCTTTCAGTCTATTTAGTGTTGCCATTTGCTTGTGAGAGCATGAAAATACAGTGCTTGCTCCTGACGTGACAGCACCAAGAGGTCAGCTATACTTTGCAGATCTGTTATTATTCAATTGCATCGCAGATAACTTGGGCAGAGGGAGAGGTTCAACCCCACAGCACATAAAGTTTGTCTTGGTAACTGTGTCCCTGACACAGTGCTGGATTTTGTTATTTTAGGCACACCTCCCCCCTTCATTACTTAAAACAGTTCCAGAATAGTTCTATTCCATCATGTTTCATTATACAGTAAAGTATTATTTATTTAAATGGTTTCCAAAGTAATTTATTTCCCAGTACCTGGTTAAACCAAGATGATTTCCCTTAATGCTTTCGGGCCATTGATACTCTACGATCCACTGTCCAGCTTCGGTCAGTCTACAAACACTGTTACTGTCCCTTTTCCACGTCCAGAAGCTGATGCTCAGACTGAATTGGAGTGCATCCGATCAAGCAAGGGATACATTTTCAAAGCAAAGCTCAAGGATTGAGTTGCATGACTCCACTGGTATTCAAAAGGGCCTTACAGTGAGGCTTTGTATTAACCTCGTATTCCTAGGATTGTATGAGAATAGGCTGGTAAGCAGAAATTAAACCACCATCTTTATTTTCAATTATTTTGTTCTGTTTTGTTTTCTGAAGCCAGATTTCACTCCTTTCCCCAAAACCACATTCTTTGCTAGTCATAGCATTTATCAGACATCTAAATCCTTGTATATTGCACATCATAACAAGACTTGTCTGAAATTTCACCACTAGTTTTAGAGTGGAGGGGGCAGATTCATTTTCTGCACAATAATGATGGGCTCCTCTGTCAGTGTAGCCACTATGTGTGCACTGGTCATAACACCTGGGGATAAAACTTATATACACTGCTACATGGCTTATCTGAAAAAGAAAAAAACCTTATAATTCAAGAAAAAAAATACATAATTAGGATCAGGGCTGGAATTTCACGGGGAAATGTGGTGTAAAAAAGCTTCTCATTTTAAATTAAGCTTTCAATGGCAAGTGCTTGGCTTTCAGCAACTCCTCTGAAACTCTTTTAATTGAAGTTCCATGAAAATCTGGGGAGTTCAGCTCAAGTTCACCTCCCAAACCCATCCTGATTTCATTAAAGATCTGATCTTTCTTTATTTGCCAATAAAATATATGTGTGTGTGTGTGTGTGTATAAATCAGTATTTGCTATATAACTGGGGTTTTTTTAAAGGAACAGTTTCCCATTTCTTTATGAAGGATGAACTCTGCTCTGTGCATGCAATGAGAGATAGAAGGAACAATCCACAGGAGATCCTTCCTACCCCCCCCTCCCCACCCCCAGGCTGGGATCTGGAGCACATGGGACACTTACTGCTTCCCTCGTCTGACTTGTGTTCTGCGTCTGTTGTGGCAATCTCACGATCATCTCTTCATGGCCTGGTTAAGGACGGCGTAGGCTCAGGCCAGTTTCCTTAGCACTTGTGTTAAGACATTGGAAATACCATGACCTGCATGAGCTGAGGACTGAGCTTGCCTTGGTCAAGCTTAGGGTATTTCTATGTTATTTGCATGTCACTGTTTTCCATTCCTGTCTCTAAGACCCAATAAAAGTCCTGATTATTCGGAAGGAAGGGTCTTGCTCAGGGTTTATATCTGGACAGCGCTTTTAAGACTATTTTTTTCTTTTAACCCTTTGGTTTCATTCCTTTTCCAGCTGCAGTGGCCAGATATGCCTGTAACGGCACCAAGGGGCTGAGACTATTTATACCAAGGCATATTACCTCTTTGCTACACCAGTCAAATAGTAAGACTTGTCTTCAAAAATTATATCCATAGATCAGAGGTTTTCAACTCAGCTAGGGGGTCTTTTCAAAGCAGTGAACTTGGAGACACTCATTTTGCCCCTTCTGGGCAGAAACCAGCATTCCTATTTCCTTCAAAATAAGCTCTGTTGTGTAGATTCCCATGGGACCAAGAGGAAGGATTCCTGGGAATTGCTGGCATTCCCGTTTTTATTTTGTGTGAGAGTCCAGGTAAAAATGTGTTGAAAACGGTGTAAATCCTGAGTTCCCCAAGGCAGAGAATTGTGATATACTCGAGTCCTGCATCAGTCCACTGTGTAGCAGCATGCCAATGACTCTTCTATTAGTTGCCATTTGGATACCCTTTTTTCAGTTTTGTCCCACTCCTGGAGTAATAATTGATGCCAGGTTCTTTTATTTTATTCTATTATTTTATTCTATTACTATTGTGACTACTACCTGTTCCACAACGCTCCTCGCAAGCCCTGCACGTAGCTATCTGCAGTTTTAGTGGATCAGATCTCAGTGTTTCTGATGAGGGTCCAGCTGGAACTACACATCTTTGTTTCATGTATTTAATATACTCAAAATGCACTAAATGACAGTTTATAATATCATTATCAACAGTTAAAGACATTATAACTTCAAGAAATGAAAAGAAAGTGCAGCCATATGTGGAAATGCTTTATTTTGTGCACTTTTAACCCTGACAATAGTTCAGCTGCAAAAATGGGGACAGCAACGAGAGGCAGGGAGAAAATCGTATGTCTGCAAAATCATTTTTCAGCTTTCCCTCCACTGCTGTCATGAAAGAGCACTGCGCTATTTGGATGGTAAATAACAACTGAGGACTAATTTATTTTTCTTCATAAAATTATTTCTTGAATTGGATTCAAATGTGTTCCTTATTACACGGTTTGATAATTCAGTGATGCTTTCCCCCCATAACATACGAGCTGATTTAAACCTTCACTCCAAACAGCCTTGGGCTTATTAAGAACAGTGTGGACTGAGTATGGATTAGGTTTAAAAGTAATAAAAAAGTAGACCTGTTGGTTAGGTGAAAAATTCACTATCAGATTCCTGAGTGCAGCTTTCTTTTCATGTGCAAACTGCATTAAATGAGGCATTTAATTCAACAAATCCATAGTTCTGATCCACCAGAAATAGAGACTGGGTTAGTTCAATTTGTAACAAACGATCTCCATATGATCAAAGTCCTGAGAGCTGATTCCAACATACTGCTTAAATTAGTCTAACACCGAAGTGTTTGGCTCTGGGACAATATTTGGAATGTCTTACCAGAAGAAAAATTCCTCTGCACACATGGTTCCAATATCTGGGAATGCCAACCTTGCTTTTTAATGGGCTGACAGGGAGCCTCCGTGCTAACTTTCTGACTCCAAAAAGTTCTTGTGCTGTCACCCGCAAACCAGCTTGGATAATTTTTCCTTGGCTTCCTTATTAAAGCCTGAATGAAGGGATTGTGTGGCTTTCTTAATGTCACTTGGTCTGCTTGCCATAAATTCAAGCACTCATGATGAAAGCTCCACTTATATTTCGCTGGGAAATGGAATCAAGGAGAATGCACCCTCGTTCACAATAAATAACTAAAGTTGAGTTATTAAGTGTATTTCATATACCGGTGCCTTATTACATCAGCAGTTTAGATAATGGCTTCTTAAAAATACTCCTCTACTGAAATCTATGAAGAGCGGGTTACACATAGGCGTCCTTATGCATGAAAACCAAACCAGCCGGCTAGAGCAATAACTTAGGACTGTATTAACAAATATCAAATATTTACATTTTTACATGCTGCTGTCTGTTTAGATTAAGCAACCATCGCAATAACAGCAGTCAGCAGTGAGGGCCATATTTGCTCGAGCCCTGCCAGGGAATTCTCAGCTGGGATTGTTTGTTTGCTTTTTGCAGTGAAGACTCGAGCTGTTTACATTGTAGCTCCAGTTTTAGAGAGTGCTAATTACGCTCTACTGCTGAACCCCTCTATTTCTCAGAATCTGCTGTCCTGCAAAAATACTTTACATCAGTCTTGGGGAAAGCAATCTGACTCGCGGCAGGCAACAAAGGGTGCCCTAGTGCTTTATAACTGGGTTTTTTTTTTTAATGTGGTAAGCGGCACTAAATGGAAGTTCATGCCTTTAACTCCGCTTGCCTTTTTTTTTTCTTGAAGGAAAGGACAACATTTTCAAAGTCCTTGGCTGAATTTCCTCTCACAATTTTATTGCTTTTTATGGAACCTCTTAATGTGAAATTGGCTGATGTAATTAAGCTAGAGGGGTGCATAGTATCTATCTGTCTATTTACATACATTAAACATGCATATAATTCTTTACATTTCCCCCCCCCCATTATTATATGTGCAGTGGGATGTAATAAATTGACACTCACCCAGGAACAGACAGAGCTGACAGTGAGTAAATGCCCTGATTAGCATGTTATTGTTATAACTTTGCAGTTCCTTCCTGATTAGTTAAAATATATGTTTTATGACTGTGAGATTATTTTTAAATCTGTGCTAAGCATTGCTCGATATTTTATAAAGGCCAGAATGGGAGAAGGAGGCAGCATGAAGGATGAAAGGTTGGCATTCAGAAATTCAGCAAACCCACTGTTTTCATGGTAACTATTCTGAACAGGTGGCTAAGTAAGCCAATTAAACAGACTTTAAGAACAAATTATGATAGTAATCCATTGTCTGGGATCATTGAAATGCACTGTGTGGAATCTGTTCCCCAGAGCAGCCTGAATAATGACAATCTATTTTTGTATAATTTTATTGTTTTCCTATCTTCATTAAATGTTCAAAGTCTCTCACTTTCTCTCTCTCTCTCTTTTTTTTTTTTCCTTTGGGGTGGATGGAGGGGAAAGGAGAGAGAGCTTTTTCCAGAATTTTTGAAAAAGGTTGTGTTCTGATTTAAAAAAACCCTAATTATTCTCATGTAGGGATGCCTTTTCCTTCAAACGAAACAAGAGTTTGCTAATGAAATTTTATAAATATTTTAGAAAAAGATTTTTTTTATTGTAAACTGAAAAACCTTCAATAACTTCATAGACATGAATGAACAAAAGCTCAAAGTCATTCCGACAGAAATATTTTGATCAAAAAAAGTGCCTGGCAAGGGCCAGTAAAGAAAGTGTGAAATATGAGAGGAACCAATTATAGGCCTTTTAGCTTTAGCGGAGGGCTCCGGAGATGTAGTGACTTCTCTCCAGTTTGGGGGAAAGACTATCCGAGGGTGGGGAGGACAATGCTCCAAACTATCTGCTTGAGCTGATTCAGCGCTCTCATCGTCCAGTCTTTCATTTCACTGGCATAGCTTTAAAGTTAACACAAGTCCCGACAATGTTTGGGCTCTGACTAGTAGTTGCCAATACAGACCATCTCCTCTGCATGGTCTTGCTCAGTGATACGCTGGCATTGATTAAAAAACACACTGAAGACTGACAGACATCACTATATATATATTAAGGGGAGGGCAATAGTAAATTTCTGCTTTTTGTTTCTTTTTTCTTCTTAGATCTGGGGCAGAAAAGAGTTCTCTGGAATGATTTCAGGCCATTGTATAGCAACAGCTCCGAGTTGCCACATAGGGCTGCATTTGAACCACTGACCTAGGAACGAAATAAATTATGTGTAGGCTGAGGTATGGAGATGGTGAGTGACAGAAGAATAGCACTCAGAAATGGTTTTCAAGAGATTCTGTATTCATTTAAGTAATGTAACCGTTTAGCCAATTTATTCATTTGACGAGTTCCTTTTTAACCATCCTAATTCACCATTTAGCCTAAGATGGCCTTCATTAGTTTATTAGATATTCATCGAAAGAGATTTTAGCATAAATACAGTTCCAGAGAGGATTACCACCCAGAGAATCTATTCTTTTAACCTACTTATTCTGCTATTGAGTATTTGTTGAAATGGACTCATATTTACTTAGTCTCTTAATGAAGGCTAGAAAAGTTTTTCTGCAAAGGGAGTATAGTTTTGTCAAAATTAGCTTACTTAAATAGTTTTCAAAGCAGTCTGAGAACAAAGATTTCAAAGCTACAGGTCCAGCCTAATATTTACTTTTTACACTGTACAGTAGTTTAGACTTGCCAGAAAAAGTGCACTTGCTTTTTTGTTTTGTTTTGTTTAAATTTCTCTGCTTCTAGTTGTGAGATATATATGTCATTTCTAGGGGTATGGAACTAATTGAGGAATATGTCCTGCCCTTGTTGAGGTGAACAGGGCAGATAAATAAAAACTCCATTGGACATAAATCTCCTCCACTAACATCAAAGAAACAGGATCCTGCTAAGTGTATTTGTATAATGCAGTAATTTATGCAAAAAGCAGCTTTTGTCAGCAATGCAACAAAGCAGCTTTGATAAATGTCCCCTAATTTATTGTCATGTATCTCAAATCAAAGTAAAACATTTACAGCCTGCACACTGAAGGAACCCAGGCCCAGGGTACTTAAAGGGTTTCTCTCCCTTTCCATCTCCCCCCCTTTTTTTTTTAAAGTACAAAAAGCTAAGTTGGGCAAAAGGTTAAAAAGGATCTGTTTTGAATGCTAAGTACTTTATACAAATTATGTGAAAAAATAATAATGAAGCTGCTTAAAGAATGACAGAAAAGCCTGTACAAATTCAGATTAAAAAAAAAAAAAAATATCCGTTTAGCTTTTCTCTTATGGGTGGTGTTTGATGAATCATAATGTGAACGCTGATTGTGTTTTACAGGGACAATTCCAGTTTCTCAGGTTTTGGAGGAATAAAATGGTGACTGCAGACGGTGGCTGTTTGGAGTCTGTGCTTCTCTTCCCGTCTCGCCCGTGGATTCTGCTGAGCATCCGTCTTTCATATGCATGGCACATTTTGGAAGTCAGATCAAGTGTGAGTTGTTGGGGGGAACTTTTATCACTGACTTCAGGCTGGAGACTCACACCCTAGAAAAGGAGAAGGCCAATAGTGCCACAAGGGCTGACGGTACTTCTGTGGTGCAGAAATGGGTTGACTTTTCTCCCTACTTCTTGGGAGAATTATTAGACCTACCGTTTGCCATAGTCAAGCAGACTGCTTGGCCTTGCATCATCTTGCATGGCACAGAAATTGTGCAAAGGCCTATGTCATAATTAAAAGGTATCGTGAATGGATATGGCTGGTAAGGCGCAGTCCGAAACGGGCTCGGCATAATGTCTGTTGGCGGTGTCAGCAGTAAGCGCGGGCACGGGCGAGTGTGTGGGAGCTGCCACGTCTGCGGCCAGCGGTTCAGCCCTGTCCCCCATCAGGAGGTGCCCCCAGGAGCGCTCCTCCAGTCGGATGCTCTGCCTCCGGCTGAGCACTGAGGTTTGCAGGGCCCTCTCTCCTGAGAGTGGAAGAGAAAGGTCAGCTGCAAAGGTGCTCCTCACACCTGCAGGGCTGCTGCTGAGGTTGCAGGAGCTAGACCAGGGAAGGCCTGAAATCAGCTTGCTGGAGGGAGACCATCTAATGCCCATCAATCAGATGATAAATTAAAACTACGTGGGCTTTTCAGTCACCCACAACATCTTTCAGTTAAAAAGACCGAAAGTGATACGGCTCCTCCTCAAGCCCCTTTGATATTTAGGGGGAGCGATAAATTAAGTTCTGTTTCAGCAGAGATCTAGCATGGCTCCACATGTCAGTTTGCTTCAGAAGTAGACAGCATCTCTATGTTTTTTACTTAGAAAGCTCTGTTTATAATAAAACAAACATACAGCTTCAGGAGTATAATATCCTTTGAGTGGAGTTGTTTCAAAGAAGTGTTTTACAACCCATCTGGTAGACTGACTCTAACCATTAGGCATGTTCTTGGAGAAAATGCCTTATTCACACAGATAGTAGTATGGTTCTAGTATTGCAAACCAGAAGAATGAAACTTTGCAAAGCCAGGCCTGCTGCACCATAAAACAGAGACATGGAGTTCACTGAGAAAGTGAAAAGGAGCAGTTGTTAAAAAGAAAAAAAAAAAGAGTTTTATTCTCTTTGTATAAAAGTTCTGCCTGCTGGGAATGAGTCTGCCTCTCCCAGCACCAGCTCACTTCTTGAAAGAGCATGTCATCTGTACTATGGAGCAATTCACTGTAATTTCTTATGCATGTTTCTCTGTGTTCCTGTTGTCATTAAGGCACATTAAGATTATAAATTAATATATAATAATTTAAGTTAATATCATAATTACTAGGTTTCTAATTAAAATTTTGTAAAAGTATTCTGAGGCTACAGTCAATGAAATGAGAGCTGTTCACATTAAAAGCATCAAAAATATGCTTAGCAAAGCTAATCTTAAGTTTATGAATGTACCGTTTGAATCACAGTAAAGCCCAGAGGCCTTTGTCAGGTGTAAGGCTCAAGGGATATTCTCCAGGAACAGGTGGGTTTAAAAAAAAAAAAAAAAAGACCACCCCCCCACCCCCCAAACAGACAGCTAGCCCCATGGAAGACTGCGTCATCGTCACAGGGTCAAGCAGAATGTGCTACAACAGTGCCAGGACTGAAACAACAGCCCAAGTGTGGATATGATGTATATGTATATACGAATGCATATCTGCGTATATATATATATATATATATATATACACACACATATATGTATGCATAGTAAATCATATGTGTATACATACATGCATGCACACTGACACTCCCCATATGTATACGTGCTATATGGACATTATCTGTATATGTATATATAAATGTACATATATATATACACACACACATATAGCATATGTAGCTATGTAGCATATCTACTAAGACTAAACTACCAAATCTAAGCAGCCTGAGCAGCTGGCTGCCTCACTGGGTGCCAGCCTGGCCTGTGCACTGGTAGGAGGGGAGCTGTGTGTGCCGTGGGGTCCAGCGAGGGAGGGAGCAGAGACCAGTGGGTGCTGGGGATGGAGATGTGGCCACACTGGAGGAATCAACAAATGAAGGACAAAACCATTGCGGTTTGTGCCGAGAGCAATGGCGGTGAGAGAAAAGTTTCTCAAAGGACAGTACCACCAGTGGCAGTGGCAGCCACCGAGTTGTGCCACGTTGGGTAGTGGGGACCACCAAGTTCATTTAGCTTGACCGGTTGGGAAAACGATACCCAGCCTGTGCTCGCTGCATCTTTCAAAACTTCCATTGAACCGTCTTGACAATTTGGCTTCCTAACTGCAGCATACCACGGCTTTCCACCTGCAGTGTGGAACATTGCCTGGTGCTGGGCACCGAAAGCCTGGCACCGACTGTTGGCCTGCGTGCGGCCAGCGGCGGCCAAGCTGCAAGCCAGCCCGCGTCGCTGTGCCCCGCCGCCCTGCACGCAGGAAAGGGGCACGCCTCAACCACCCCGCCAGGCATGCCAAACGAACCCCTGTGCTTCACGCAATGTCGCGTTGCAGGTACTGCTAATTAATCTAACACGTGAAAAATGAGGTAAACCAATGCTTGACAAACGTATATAAACAGCAAAAGGTTTTGAGGGACGTTATCTAAGTGCTGATGTTTTGTGGGGAGAAGGAGACTAAACACAGGACCATTACATGAGATCTTTTTGTTCAATTTTATAAACAGAAACAGAAACGAGAACACCACGCTTGGAGATCATGACAAAATCCTTGGCCATTTTAACTTATGAACAATCAGAACGGGAAGAGGTTGCTCCCCACTGGTCAGTCGCGCAGGTGACGTCGTGCAGGGACCTTAGTGCTGCCAGGCAGCTGCCAGCACGACCATGCCATCGTTTCAGGTCCTCATGCAGCACAAAGAACTGGCTACATGAGCATCACCCGCATTACACACATGGGTTTAAAACACATCGGCTCCTAATGCTCCAAGGGGCTTGTCCCAAGTTGAAGTTTTATCCCCAGGTGTTGAACCTGGGCTGCGAAACCTCGAAGGGCACAGGTGGCATCAGCCACCGCAGCCAGTGTGGGGAGAGGGACGGTAAGAGGCAGTGGGGTCCCACCATATACATGGCTGGTGGGGATGGCTGAAGCAGGTCAAGGCAAATGTTAAAGTTCACACACCATAGGTGACTTTCCTAACCTCAGCTTTATCGCTCAGCTCTGCTGGTAGCAGCAGGACACAGAAACATAAGTAGAATGGGTGAACATAAAGAGCAAGGTGAGAAATGTCCCTGTGAGAGAGCCGAGCGGTATGGCGTGACCCAGCACCCGATTTATTAGCGTCTGGCAATTTAGCTGATCACCTCATGTGTCTCATCATCTGTGTTGTAATGTAAGCTGCTGCTCAGCTCCTGCTCTGTGCCTGCACACCCATCAGCCTTCAGTGAGCTTTCCAAAGGAGATCTGATGGGGCTGTTTGGTCATAAAATCTGGCCAGGATTCATGTAGACTAGTGAGGTCAAAGGAAAGCCCTATGAAAATTAAATTAGAGTTAAGAGAATGCTTACGTGAAAAAGAGACACGGTCAGCAGACCTCTTTAGCAGGTATTTCACATTAAAAATACAGTCTCCTACAGATATTGGTGAATGACCGCTCAGCTGCTGGTGTGCTCCCCTGACATGGAGTTGAGTGGTGGCCAATGCTTGGAGTTCTGCCGCGAAGGAGACTTACACCCTCTTGTCAATACATGCGGCCTCTTGCTTTCAATATATGCTTTTTCTTGTTGCTTGTTACAGCAATAAACTGTTTCCATGTCTGAGCAGAGCACCTGATTGCTGCACTTCTTTGTCACTCCACCAAGAGCCCCCAGCCACCGCCGCGTCCTGCCCCGAGGGCTGGAGACGTGTCGGTGTGTGCTCATTTGTGCTTCATCTTCACGAGGGGGTCATGCTGGTGTGCCATCAGAAGCTTTTCTACTTTGAATTTTGAGTGGCAAAAGGGGTCAAACACTGTGATGTCGGGAAAGGAGAAGTCTTCCTTTAGTACAACATTTCCTTAACTTTTTGAATAAGTGAAATCGCGAAACCTTCCCCTGTCCTGTGGCTCCTTTTCACACCGATAAAAGCTTTGCAGACCCAGTTAGCAACCACTTGCCTTCTCTTTCTTCTGAGTACAGCAAGAAAAATGCAAATTACACTTTTGCTTTCCCCATTACTTGCTAACATTTCAGCGAGGCAGGTGTGTTTTGCACAGTTAAATTGGCAGCAAATCTTGAAATACAAATCTCTGTATTAATCAGATAAGCTGCAGGCTGTCTGTTCAGAAGGAAAAACCTACCCAAGGTGCGCTAGTCAGCAGTGGTGCAGCGTGTAGGGACACCTGGGTGAGAGGAGGGGCAGGGAGCCCTGCAGGCAGGCAGCTGCCTGCACCCTGCCTGCACCAGCCTCCCTTCAGCCACGGCCGCACCGCCGGGCCAGGGCCACTTAAAATAATGTTAGTGCTTTGTATTGACTGGAGCTTGTGATGAAATTTTATCCCAATACTTTTAAAGCAGAGACAGCTGTGAGTAGCTGTTAAATAGACACAAACAAGAGCTCGGTCCAAAATATGCATGTTCAACATAGTGCTTTATATATAAGTTGTGCTATGAGACCACAAAAATGAAGAAACCAAAACATATTAATTATTTGAAATAGAAACACTCTCTTTTTAAAGGCAGGCACCCTTTTTAGATGTCTTATTCAAGTGTCACATTCATTTTTTAAATCTCTGAAGCCCCTTTATCTCAGTGCACTTATAAGAGTTACATTTTGACACATGGTTTTGGTTTATTATGTAATGCTTCAATAAGTAAATGCAAATTACCAATAATGATCTTTTTAATTCAAAACATATCTTGACCAAAATCAAACTTTTCAAGGAAATAAATGGAAAGAGATTTTCTTTTTAAAGTTTGCCTTATTTCACAAATTAGTTTCAGTGTCTCTCACACACACACACACACACACACACACACACACACTTTTCAAAGAAGTACACATTTAATGTGAGTAGGACAAATAACCCCCCCCCCAACAAATCAACACCCCCCCGCGCCCCAATCTTGGAATGTGTCATTAAAACCACATGGATTTTAAATTCTTGCTCTTATACAGAAAATTGCATTAACAGATTTTGACCTCGAGACTAAGCCAAGCTACATGTGTTAAAGGCCCAGCATCTCCACTCCGATCCATAGGACTGTTTCTGCATACTGACTAAATAAATGCAGCCTACTGATGTAATAGCATCCTCCATATGTCTCATATTAATGGTATTTTCCTAATAGTAATAGCATTAAAAGCCTGCCTACTTTGCTATTGAGTTACCCTGTTTAGGATAATTTGCCCAGAAAGACTATCCTTGAGCATGTGAACAAGCATATCATTTTATAATACTTAACTTAAAATATTGAAATCAGAGCAAGCTGACAGTTTGATTCCAGAACTGGTATTTTTCTATTTAAAAAAAGAAAAAAATCTTTTGTGTTTCTTGAATAATTTATTACCTACATTTTTGTTGTATTTTCCTCATGGAATTGATGAAGAAAAAAAAATACTCTTTTTTTCTAAAGAAAGTTTGGAAGAGCGAAAATTCACACATGGAAAACAAATGAGCATCGGGAAATACTCCTTGTAGCTAATGGCTACTTGGTATGTCGCCAGAATTCATACAGATCCTTAAAATCAAGTAAATTATGCCCGCAGTGATAGCTCCCTTTCGCCGGAGTCCCACAACAGCCACCAAATGGTGGAGCAAGCTGCCAAATTTCATTTTTCACCTCCCGATTCCTTTCAATTAAGCCGATTCGTTTGCGACGGAAGGGCCTATGCATATTTTATAGTCCGGAAGGTAGGCCTCAGCTCACTCCCTCTCTCAGGCGCCCTCGCAGCGTCACGGCTGCACGCTGCGAGCGGCGGCCACGCGTGCCCTCGCCTCGCTGCCGGCCACGCTGCCGGCCCTGCCTGCCCACCCGCGGGCACCAGGGAGCCGGGCAGCGGCTTCTGGAGGTAGGGTTTATCCGTACTGCTTTGCTGAGTCAAAAAATAAACAAATGGCGGAGGTGAAAGCCATCAGACACGTGCGTCGTCTTTAAACAGACCACGAAAGGAAAAGGGAGAGAATACGAGCTTTCAAAGGAATATAAAAAAAAAAAAAGAAGCGTTACTCTCCTGTTCTGTTCCTGCGATAAGAGATCACACACTTTAAATACCTTATTGAACTCGCAGGTTAAGAAACCTGCCACTCATCACACAACAGATTAAATAAATAACCAGTGAATTATGTGCTAGAAAAATTAGGCTGGATTACACAAATATCTGTTAAGGCTATGATAAATATTTATAAACAATCTTCCTTGCAGAACATGTCTCTGTCATTCATTTCACTGCAATGAAAAACCTGGAACAACGGAACTAATGACTACATTGTTCCAAAGTTAAGTAGTATATCTAATAAGGAAAATAATCAAATGAGCCAAATTCTTTATGAATACAACAGTGAAGCAATTAAAATAAATGTGATTTTCCAGATCAAAAATTCTGGCTGTTAATTGCTATATGGCACCTATCCTAGTCATATGAGTTTCCCTTGCAGCTGTTTTTATTTCATGATACATTTTGAAATCCCAGGAGCCTAGTCCTGGGATCTGCCGTACAGACAGTTAGCCTGAAAACCAGGATACTTATCAAGTGTTTATAATCTGGGCAGATGAACTCTCAAGACAGGCCTTTGAGAACAAGCACTTTCTTGCCATTTGCATTTTGTTTGCAATGTGTTTCCAATGAAGATAATTTACTGATGCGTACTTCTTACACTGGAGCATGCGGCTTTGCTGCCATATGCGGGCAAGCTCAGGAAGACGAGGCGTGGGGAGCAGGGAGGTGTCCCCTGCCTCGCCGGCACGTCGGGTTAAGGTCACTACTGCAGGCGCTGAGCTAACAGGCAATGTGGTATGGGGTCTCTGGTGCAAATGAATCGGATACAATCCAGGGTGTCTCTTGTCTTGCACGGCCTCTGATGCTCTGCATCTGACACCTTCTCTTGGGTTTTAGCTTTTTGCAAGCTCTGCCGTTTATGGGTGTCCGAGTTCAGGAGCAGTGGGGCAGGAGGGCTGCAGCCTCGGCAGGGCCAGTGAGCCCATTTAACCCACAACACATTACCCCCTGAGCTCAAAGTGCACACTGGAAACCTGGCATATTCCAGCCAGTTTATTTGAAGCTGTGTTTTAGTATCTGTGGGTTATTAATCAGATTAAAGAACTCAGTTACAGGGAATGACAACTGCAGTTTGTCCAACATTAAGCAGATATTGGCATCCTTAGGTGCAACTCAGGAGTCAGCGATCTCAGCTATTGAACAAGCTAAAGCCATGAGCAATATGATATTGATTAGACAATGGGTATTGTATTTACCCACATAGTTTTATTGGGTGAGGCTCAATGCAATGTGTTTTTATTTGGAAACGTAAGGAAGATAATTAAAAATGTTGTAAGGAGAGCCTAGCAGCCTTCGTGCTTTTCTTTTTAAAGGCTACAGATGTCTCGTCTTCTTTCTTTAAGACTGCATGTGCTCCCTCCCCACCTTCCAAAAGATCAAGGGTAATAATAATAACAACAATAATAATACAGGATCCTGGAATTTTTCTACATGCCTCAAGAGAACTTTAATTTTTTCCAGAAACTGTTTTCTGACAACAGCCGCCTCTTCTACTTTTTCTTTTACCCTGCCTGGATTGCCAGTGCTGCCGTGGCTAAGTTAAAATGGTGGCTTTGAGCCTGGGGCCTTTTCTGTAGAAAACTCTTCTCTTGCTAACCAAAACCATGTAGACTTCAGCTATCCTTCAGGGTCAGTTTTCTACTCCGTTCTGTGCCCTCTATACAATTTCTGCTTTCCCCTTGCCATTGCCAGGCAGTACCGATGTCAGCATTCATTTTTGCTTTTGCAGATAGTAGGAGATGGTTAAAACTTGAGCTTTAACTCAAGTTAGTCTCAGTTAAAACCGTGGTCCCGGGAAGCGCCAGCTTGCAGGCCTGCCTGTGTTGCCCACGCGGGCCAAAGTGATTACTGTGTGAATCTCAGGCCATGCCTCATGTCTCTCAGCACGCCCAAACTGGCTGTGCCATACCCAGTGCTTTCCCACCTTCGGGGGATGTGGTTATGTCAGGATCCCAGGTAGCCGTAAAAACACCCTAAAACACCTTTATGGTGAAGGTCGGTGTGATGCTTCAGTTGTTATTCTTTGCATCTTTCTGACCTCTGGATCCCAACTGGAAGAGCTCACCCACTGCCACAGCCACGACACTGCGGGAGAAGGGGAGGCAGGGATGGGGCATTGAAAAGCCAGCTAGGCACCGGCTGCCAGTGTGCCGAGGCAAGAACGGACACAAACCAAGGTGGGGAACTGCTCAGGGTTTGATGACTAGGTGAACAAAAAGCCCTATCTAGGGTTGGATGATACCGCTGAAGAAGGAAAGCTACAGCCCAGAAGCCAGAGCAGAAAAGAAAGGGTGTTAGGGAGCAACTTTTCCCACTGCAACCACCGTTTGAAGTCGTGAGGCTGGCGATGCTCGCCAAGGGCCAGGGTTGCACGCAGCTGAGGTGCAGCTGGACAGCACGTTTGTAATCAGCCTTTCTGGCTGGTGGTTAGAGTCGAGTTACTGTTTGCTTAAAGGCACCGGCAGCTTCTGGAGTCACAGCCATGCAGTGAAACCTGCAGCGCCCGGCATTCGCCTTTCAGGAAAGCCTCACAGGGAACGAGAGAAACATAAAGATTTTCCAAGTTAATTTTTAAATGGTTTTATATTGAACAGTGCTCATAAACCAGTAAGTCCCAAATTTATCCAGGCAGTAGGAGCTGTAACTGCCTGGTAACGCTTTCTACTTTGCACTTCCATACTATACACATACTTTAAGTCCCCGGCACCGCAAATTATGAGACAGTGGCCAGGCAGCAACCGAGACCTCCCTTCCGCTTGGCCCCTGCCCGCCGAAGGCATGTCATGCAGTGAGCGGAGGGCAGTCCCAGCCCCACCAGGGACACTGGGAAGCTCTGCAGGCTGCGGGAAGCCCAGCTCGGGGCGCGTGATGAAGGGGATGTCTTCTTGATTCCTCACATCCACAAACATCCTGACCGATCAGTCCGAAGCATCCCTGGAGAATATGTCCTATTTTGCTCTTTCTCCCATCAATTGCATTCCCTTTCTCTGAGGGCTTTTTCTTTTTCTTTTTAATCCCACAGCACTATCAAGTTTGCCAGCTCCAACATCACGTTCCTCTCTTTCATCAGAAGACTGACTCATAGCATCTTTCAATTTGGACTTGCTTTTTTTCTTCTGTGGGACTTTGGCCCAAACAACACAACACACAAGGCATCCGCCCAGACTCGACACACAGCGAGGCATCCGCCCAGCATGGGGGTGAAATGGAACCCATATTTTCACCATCTTCTTTGCCCCTGGGAATTTTACCATACTGAGACTATTATACCCGTGTTTAGGTGGGATAGCTTGGCATTTCCCCTCCCTCCATGGGTGACCGCTGCTCTCAACTCTCCAGGCTTCTGGCCACAGAGCTTTTAGTTCTTTTTCTCGAGCCTGGTCCATACCTGACGCACCGGTGCTGCTGCCAGCTCCGGTTCTCATTTGTAAGGCAGCTTCTCGCAGCTACTGCTGTAGCACTCCGCTCTTCAACCTGATGCTTTCCAACTCCAGGCTCTGCAAGGAGAGACACGAGGCAGGATGTGCGGAGTGCCTGGAGGAGTGGGTGAACGGCTTCTGGACCCACACTCAGAGCAGCTTCTCCATCTGCACCACGTCATGGGAATACAAAATGGCACCGAGTCGCACTTTTCCTCATTAGATGTGGGCAAACTTGGCTGGAGCACAAGTGCAAAAGCTCATCTTTCTTCAGCTGCTTGTAATTCATGCTTGAGCAAGAGCATTATTTGGGGCTTAAGTCAGATTCTTCTAAGTAGGTCACAATTCTTCTTCTAGACACAAATTCCTGCCTCCGACTTCTCAGAAACATGGATTCACCATCTCTCCTGATTTGTGTAACACCTCAGGTGCCCTCTTATCAGCTTTATCAGCTCTTCAAGTGAATCCACAAAACAAACAGTTACTAAGTTGCTGCCTGCATAGGGTTCAGACTTGGAAAAGTTCCTCTGCCTTGGGTGGCAGCCATTTCTCTGTCTGATTTGCATGGCTGATTTTTCCCATTTTAATGATGCTCCACTTTTAGCCCTGTAGCCAGGTAAAACGATGTATCCTGCATCTCCTGTGGTCATTGCATCAGCGAGAGGACAAAAAGTTGCAGAGGTGGCCAGGAAACTCCAGTCCATACGGGGTTTGCTGTCTGAAACAGATGCAGTGCAGTCCACGCTATAAAATGGGATTAATTTTAGCGGTACAGAGATCGATTCCCCAAATCATCATGGCAGATGTTAGACATTAGTCCTTTTGTATAGTACTATACGGGGTTCAGACACACCCAGTGATACAATGAGGGAGATAAAAGAATGCAATGAGATATAGAATAGAGTAGAAGAGACTACAACACAACACAATACAAGGGAGAGTACAGCTCTTCACTGAACTGGCAGGACATGGCTTTATGATATTTCTGCAGCATAGTTCTGATAGGCTATACCAGCTCATCACCCTGTTGTTGAAAATTATAGTGATTTGCTTGTTTCAAGCCAAAAGAAAGAGAGAAAGAAAGAAAGAAAGAAAAGAAAGAAAGGAAGTTTTAGACCCCTCAATGGAGGGATGAGTCTGACCTTTAAAGATACTAGTGGGAAGTATGAACCAACCAAACACTGTATCTCTCACTAGAGGTGGAGACTTGCAGGTAAATATGGTTTTTAGTGAAGTCGTCTGGCCGGGGAGACTATCCGCAGGGGTGGATAGCTCTCATTAGAAGACAGATGTTTGGCCATTTACCTGCATCACATTCCCAGATGTTTTTATTCCTCGATTGCCACTTTGGTGTGCAGTGGTAAAATTCTGGAGCCGGATCACAGCTTGTTTCTGTGGTCACCTTTGTATCACTGAAATGAGTTGAAGTGTTATTTTACAATGGAATACAGGATGCCCGCAGGCTTTTATGTTTTATTTTTGTTTCTGTGAAGTTATTTTTCACTTCCTGTTCTGAAAACAAACAAAATGTTAAATGTCTAATTGAATAGACTGTTGGAAAAGCCGAATAGGAAGGTTGAGCACATGAACTTCTGTGAAGCAAATGCCTTTGTTTCCAAACAGTCTAGTGATAGCAAATATTTATTGACATTTTCCTTCCACAGGGGCGTTAACAATTATAATTTGCTAGTACGTACATCATGAGTACTTTCAGATTTTGAACAGAACATCTGTTGGTCAAAGATGAAAAAAACCTTGAAAAAAAAAAAAAAATCTATTTTTCCAGGGTTATGAATCTAACAGCATCACAAATTATCGCTAGGAAAACATTTCAAAAGCCTGAACTTGCACTTATGGAAAAAGGAACACAGATAGAGGAAACAGATAAATATGCGTTGTGTTAGTAGGCTTTGTTTTCTGAAATGATATATTGTTCCGGAGAAGCGGTTAACAAACAAATTATTGTCTGTGTCCAATACAGCCAGATCTTTGGTTCCACCGAACAGATGTTGAGGTGAAGCAGATTAAAGCTTAATTCACAATAGGGCTGTACCACAGGAAAGGTGCCCTAAGTTTATCTATTGTTAAATAATATAATTTATCGTCTTGGAGGGCTACGGAGCAATTTCTGTTCCTTTTCTACTTTTTGAACAAAGATTTATAACATAGATAATCCCCAATTTTAGATATTTGCTGCAGGTTATATTTGAAAGTATTTCCCAAAAGACTGATAACCCCTTTTTTTCCCTTACCCACAGTCAAACCAGTGAACTAATATGATGCCTGCTTCAAATAAATGTATTTGCTGCCTCTGTGCATGATAAGTTTTCATTTAGTCTATGATCAGCTGACAGTATGCAAGTTTGCAGATACCAGTAATTGAATACAGATAACCTTGGTTGTTGACCTATGCAGAGCCATGACTGTCTAGTTTCCATTGTTTCTGTTTTTGCTAGTTGACACAAAACTGATGTGGGCTGAATTTATATATTAGCCATCCATTATAGTGGGAATTGCTTATCATTATGGATGGATATTGCAAGAAGTTTCTATTTATTTAACCTAATAAGATGGCAAAAATGAACCTGATTGGGCCAATTCAGGATCAGATTTAACCCTTAGCAACCTGGTTAGTTTCTGCATGGATAGCAGGGCATAAAAGGCTGTCTGCCTTATTTCTATTTTTTACAAATTGATTTTCTTTTTGGTTGGAGGGATTATTTTTTCTATCAAAGAATGCTATGAAATATTGAGAAACTGTTTGAAGTTGAGGGTTGCAAAGGAGCCAAGCAGCGCTGGGTATCCAAATCCTCTTGGCTTCTGATAGCAGTAGACAGCTAATTCTCTTAGACTTTGTTGACAGCCCAGTCTGAAAAGACTATGAGGTAGAGTTTGCCAAGAGATGAAGAGGACAGTGGCAGCGTAGTCCCTATGAGAACCGCCTGCTATACACAGCATGGGCTTCAAATCACATACCAGAAGCTGTTCTTCTGCAGGTTGCAGCTGTCTCCAACCTCGTGTACATTAGAGCCAGGACGAGGCTCCTTTGGTTGTTTGCAATGGTTGTGACCAGCTGGGTTTTAATTTCCCCCTGGCTGCGATTAGTTGCGCAAGTTTCCAGTTACCTATGAGCTTACTTAGGTCTAAAATGAAAATCCAGGTTTACAAATACAATGTGAATATTGTAACTTGCTTACACAGAAAGTACGCTACTGCAGCCTAGGAATGACTGACCCATTGGCTGCGGAGGGGCAGTGACAAAACGAGAGCACCATTTTTTTTCCCAACTATTAATTAACTATGATGGTCAAACTCTGGCCCCACTGACGTTGATGGCAAAACTTCAAGGCAACTGATTGCCTGGTGTCAGTGGCATTGTGGGCAGCTTTTTCCCACCTGAGGGGAACAGAGGAAATCCGGCCTGAAGTCCCAATGGAGGGGCCACTGGACTTTTCAGAAAAAGCGTCCATTAAGTGTGGGCTCATGACCGGGCTATTGAGCCCCTTGCAGAGCCTTTATGTACCAGCTATTCAGGCCTTGCTAATGTTATGCACCAGGACTCACATGAGGTTTGTTCAAGACCGTGAAAGCAAAATGGCCAGCTGGAATCCTGATCACCTTGTGGAATACAGTAAAGCACATGGAAACGCGATACTGCTGCTCATAT
>NW_010972528.1:4967459-4982459 GCF_000737465.1 Haliaeetus leucocephalus | reverse complement strand
TGTTAAGATACTACATAACTGGGGCGTGGGGTCATCTGGAGCCCAGAGGTCAGAGCTCAGGGGCTCAACAAATAAAAGGTTAGAGCTCAGGTTTTTGGCAGCAGCACATAGAAACCAACAAACCAACACAAAAAAACCCACAGTCTGGGTTTTGGTCCACTTCTGATGCACCGATCCACGAAAACCCCCTGTTCTGCGGTGCTACAACTGTAAATAGTCAAGACACAGAATAGTAAATAAAAGTGGAAGCAAACGAACCCACTATCATTAGTCTGTGTACATCTACTCAAAAGGGATAAATCAGAAAACAAATTTGTGATGTATCAGCCTAACAAAAACAAATGTTTTGTGTGGGGTGTTGCATTTTTCTAGTGAATAGGAGAACTGCAAAAATGCTGCCTTTGGATAGAAAGGGGGACAAGGAGGAACTGGGCAAGTATAAAATAGGAAAAGATATAGCAGAGTATTTTGACTTTCTTTGGAAGAGACATTGCTGTTTTAAATTAACGTAGTATTTGTCATTATCTATCAGCCTATATAGGCATCTATAGATATGCATGTATCATTCGTATACCTGCCTGTGAACGAGCCGAACAACAGACCGACGCTTCTCTGCAAGGCGAGGTGAGAAAGCAGAGGCGGGTGCGAGGTGCCCAGGGCAGAGCTGTGGGCAGCTCGGGGTGCCTCAGCCTGAAAGCCTCCTGCGATGGCCCCACACAGGGCCAGGGGAGACCAGTGGGTTATCGCCCGCTGGGCTGTCACCCTTTCTGGCTCCCCAGGCATGCAGGGCGGGCCATCGCCCCGGTAAGCCTGCACCTACGCCCCGTGTCTAAGAATGATGGCATGGGGGAGGATGAGGAGGAGGAGAGGTGGGGAAGAGATGTAATGTGCCCAGCCTAGAGATTAAATCTGGGGCAACCTTCAGCCCTGACCTCCTAATTCTACATCCTGTCTTTCCTTGCACCTCGTTACTCATTGGGCTGTCAAGTCTGGACTCCAGCCTGCTAGATTATAGACCGCAAGTTTATTTGAAAGGAAACAAAACAAAACCACACCAGTTTTCCTCATTACTGGCAGCCATCACGATGGCTCGTTGTGCAGGACCACACAGGGAGCAGAGGCAGTGGCACGCCGACAATTAACTCGCCCGTCAGCGCGGGCTGGGAGCACTGCAGGGTTTGGATGCCGCGGAGCATTTTTCAGTGCTAACAAGGAGGTGGGCTATCTTTTCGGAAGCGCAGTTTTATAGTGCGTCACTCTGCCCCAAACCCCACGGAGCCAAGCCCTGTTCCCGGGTGGCAGCCTGCCCTGGGGGCGTGCAGCCCCCCAGTTCTGCAGCGGCTCTTGGGGAGAGAGATGTTGGTGCACCTGGGTGTGTGCTGCTACCTGCTGGGTTGCACACCTGCACTGTGTGGGGGGCTGTTCACCCATCGCACGGTGCCTGGGGGTCCAGGCCCAGCCACCTCCGTGCAGTGGGGTGATGCTGGCCTGAGACACTGGGGCAAGGAACTGGCCACCTGGGCTGTGGCTAAGGGTCTCGGTGTGGGATGGGTGGCCCTACGCCGAAAGGGACAGAAGGGACAAGCAGGCTCTTTTGGGGCTGTCTGGCTGCATTTCGCATTCTTTTCTTGCAGACTTGAGTTGATGGGTGTTGCCCAGAAGAATAATTATCTTCTGGTCAAAAATGGGGAAATTCTTAGGCATAAAATCCAGCTCAGCTGTGACCCATAAAGGTCCTCACACTGCTGATGCTTTGTCAGGTAATCGAGTTACACAATTTAACTGTACAAAAGTAACGGATGCAGTTTCTTTGTTTTAACTCATTAAAAATGTTTAAACTTACTTAGAATATTTACAGCCATCTTTGAAGTTAGAATGTGTGAAAAATGACATTTTTGCATGAGGTATTTGAACTCATTCAAAACCTTTGCAGGTTCCACGTACGCAGGCAAATGCAGTGATGGGACTGTACGATGGATTATTTGCAGGTATGCGGACATGAAACCATAAGCACAGAAAGGCAAAAATTCAGGTTTCATTTTGAAATCCTGGACATAAGTAAAATCTTTGTTTCTTCCATCATGCCCGTCCTAGACAGTGCTGCCCGGCTGGGGACAGGAGGCAGAAAGGCAGGCCTGCATCACTAACAGGGGTACCTCAGTTAATCACCATCCCGGTGGATTATATTCACATGCGCCCGTTTAAATAAAGCTGCAACCCCCACAATAAGAAGTTCTCACGTGCTGGCTGCCATGGCCTTTAGAAATGCTTCTCTGCCCAGTCTCCTGGAGAAGGTGGGAGCAGCGCAGGGATGCAAGGTAAGTGAAAAGACTATATGGATTTATTACGTTGTTATACTGTGACTTTGTTTAAAACTCAGACCAAGTTGCTGTATCTTATTCTATGACTGGGTAGGTGGTGTCATATCACCGGTGAGAAGAAAATCTTTATCATTTCACTATCTCTGCTTATAACTTTAACTGTGGGTAACTCCTAACCTGCGTTCAGGGAGTGAGGTCCTCAAGATGTACAAATACGGAGCAAAGACTAGCATACACACACAGAGACACTAACATCCCTGTGTATTAATACATGCAAAAAGAGTGTCTCGACAGATGGCTGAACTTGCCTGCAAGGCCCAGGCAGATCTAGGCACCTACCTCTGGTTGCTATTAAACACAAAATGTGATTGTGTGTGCGCACATAAAGCAAAGTATAATGTTTCTCTAGGAAAAGTTTTGTGTCTTTTCCCCCTCGCACAGTTCAAACCCAGCTCGCTGACCGGCTGTGCTGCTGCTACAGCTGTTCAGGCTCTCACATGCCTTCAGGCTTTCATTCCAAGAGCACTTCTGGTGCCAGAGGGTTTTGGCAACAGTTATAATGTGAATGATTATTTCCATTGAGGAAACCATTGGTGATAACAGCGATGAGAAGGTATGCGTGGTGTAAGCCACAGCTTGCTGAAGGCATTCGACCATTAGGGTATGCAAGGATAGGCTCTAGGTACTGCTAGTGAGGAAGCTGCTCCCAAGTGAAATAATGGCATGTTAGTGGGGAAGTGAATATGCTAAACAGAGTTTAACCCCTGAGCTGCCCCCTGTGAATAAAATGCTTCCAGAAACCTTAACAGACTTGGCCTGAGCTAGGTGTTCATTCAGCTAATGAAAACATTATACCCCCTCTGTCTAACCAACCTGATGTATTCACCA
Source organism: Haliaeetus leucocephalus (assembly GCF_000737465.1). NCBI lineage: Eukaryota > Metazoa > Chordata > Aves > Accipitriformes > Accipitridae > Haliaeetus > Haliaeetus leucocephalus. Next base: position 4,979,250 of record NW_010972528.1, on the reverse strand, counting down.
AGCACTACAGTGAAAGGAGACATGCGTTTTGGCCACTCTTGTTGCCAAGTTGCCTAATACCAATGTGGACGTTATAAACTCAAACAGTATTTAAGTTGCTGTGATCTTAAATTTTATTTTCTTACACAGCTGCCCAAGCCAGCTTACATGCTGATCAGTATCTGCTGCAGCCTGGGAATAATCTGGCCCCAGCTCCTTGGGCAGGGAAGTAAATCCTTACTGACATCAATGAACTGAAAAATTCTGAGGCCTGGCAGTGACAAAGGGAATAGTGAATGAGAGCAGTATTTCTTTATATTGATCTACCTTTCCTGCTCATCTACTAATAACGTTGGCTGTTTACCCTGTGTAATAAGCTGCGATAGGTGCTTACACTGGTACTAGCTTTCCAGCTCTCCCAGTAAGTGCCAGTATGCAGGAACCAAGAAGCCCCCAAATAAAGGAGCTGGCTAGAACCACATAAAATTAAGTATATTAATGTTTTTAAAGCTTGCAATTCAATCTCTTGCCTGACAGATTCAGATCTTGATTTTATGCCCCAGAATTTCTTCACACAATATTTAAAGAGCCTTCAACCTAATCCACCAGATGCAGGAGAGCACATAGGAAGGGAACCCTCCTATGGCCTGATTCTGGGTTTCTGCAGCTATACGGGGAACCCAGGAAGGCATCAATGCCTTTGTCTCAGCTCTGTATTCCTTACCCTTTGAAGGGAACTGGAGTTTAATCTGCTCTTTATATTTCCACTTCTACTGGTATTTCTTGAGCTTGTATCGCGTATCATTAAAGGTAGTAGTGTGTGCCCATTTTATCCTAAACATAAATAGTATTTATCAATTTACCAATCGAGATTTGGTACATCTTAAAGATATGGGACTGCTTCTGAGGAGCATCTAAATACAGGATGATTCCACAGCCTGAAGAAAGTGCAGAGGATGAAAAGTGGGTACAACAAAGGCTTATAGGATCAACAGTGTCATGGAAAAAATTATGGGGAACAAGAATTTAAGAACTCTGTGTATGTTCACACAACACATAATGAAATTGTGGAATTCAATGCCTCAGGATGCTGTGGATATCATGTGTATATGGCCTTAAAAAGTGATTATGCAACGTAATGTACGGGGAAGTGGGGAAAAATCTATCAAGAGCAATAAAGCAATCAAGATACCAGCTCTGGCTCAGCTAATCCTTGCTGCTGGATGGAGAAAGCTGAGAAGCTGTGCTATGGAAGCAGCAGCCTCTAGACACCCTTTTCTGGTCTCTTTCCTAAGTGGCTGCTGCTGGTGGAGAAGGAACGATACCTTCCCTAAACAGGACATTTGCTTTGATCCTTGTACAGCTGTTCTCATGTACAGTGTAGGCTCAAGTTCAGATTTAAAAAAAAAAAAGCAGTGAGAAAACCAGAAAAACACAGATATGTACCTTAATAACAGGTTCTGTGCCTGCTCTTCTGACAAGGGAAGATACGTGTTTGTCCTGAGTGAGAAGCTGATGTTAAGCATACCTTGAAAGTGACCTCTATTATGCTGCTTAGCATGAGATCCTTCTGCAGGGATCCTTAATGTTCTTAATGAGCCAGTTGGTCTTTACTGCAGGAGAAACCAGTCCAACAAGTTAGAGGACACTTTCTTTGGAAGGTTCTAAGCCTTAATTTCTTTCAGTTTGATACAAAATAGTCAAGAAATAGTTCTACACCAAGACTAAATCTCTATTAAAACTTTAAGCTCTAAAGCACATAAAAATTATTTTCTAGCAAAATACGATTTTATCAAAAGTTGACATGTGCTGTGTGATGGACTTATCTGTGTTGGGTAACTGTGAGCCCTTCAGGGCCCACTTGTGCCAAGCATGGTACAGACTTACAGCGAGATGGAGAGTCGGACATTTGTCTGGACACCAAATTGCACTGCTTTAACTAAAAACTCTCCCACCACAAAGTGTTCACAGGCTGCTTGGGCTGACTCATGCCTGGGAATTGGGCAGCTGAGGGAGCCTGAACCACCAGAGCCCCAGTGTTTGTGGCTTGCCCGTTGTCAGCAGTTACTGCCTGCAGCTCATAAACCCCCATCCAGGCGGTCAGGGCAGCCCTGTGCTGGGTGCCCTTGCAGGTTCCATCCTCTCCTGCCAGGTCATGAGCTGCAGTGCCTTGGGCACGGGTCCCCATGCAGGTCTGGTGGAGCTGGACAGCTTGAAGTGATGATGCTTAAATACCCTCAAGTGGAATAGAGCTTGCTCCTCAGACCCCACAGATGAGCAGGTGCATTCATTTAAAAGAAACTTATTTAAATTATACTAATTTTTAAGAGTGTTTTTGTGAACTGGTCACAGATATGCAAACTCTGTGTCAAAGTCCGTTAAACACAATGGCTAGTGAAATACAGAGGCCAGCCAAAATGAGAGGTCGCTACATAAAACCTACACCCTCATGCTCATATTTTACCTTTCTGCAGTTTGCTGGTGTAGCAGGAGGGTCCTATAAGAAGATGAGGCTGTTGCTTCCTTCCTTTTCATACACAGGGCAAGACCTTGGCCAATGAATGTTAAAGAAATACTTAATCTAGAGTACTTTCTCATGGTGCTGAGGTCTGGATTTGAGTTAGAGAAGGGCAGAAAGGCTAAAGAGACATTAAAGCCTGAGGCAGAATGGGAGGTTGCTAGCTCTGTTCTTGGCATACACCTATGTTCTTTGCAAAGTAAGATGAACTAACCAAATGCATCCGAGATAATTCACAAGGATAAGGCTACCAAGAAAAATATATACATTAGTGAAAGCTGAGATTTAGGTGAATCTGAAGAAACCATCCTAAATATATCACAGTTGCCTTTCCAGTAGTTCACTGGGGTTTTTTTCTCCATAGTAGTTTCCCATGTTTATTTTGGCACTTGTGGGGAAAATGTCAATGAGAGAACTACTGTTATAGTGTGCCCTGCTGTATGACGTTGAGTTATTCCAGTACCACGGCAGCTATTTTCCAACAGATTAACATTCAGATACTGGGAGAGTTCATCCAGTTCACATAAATCTGCATAGAAATTTTATTAACTTATAACTTTCTTTATTTGGTGGGCCACCTACAAAATGAAAACAGATTGCTTACATTCTTGTAAGATAGAAGAAACAAAATTTTTAAAAAGTCTAAAAAAATATATGCCTTTCTGAAAAGATGACAGTGCTAATTTCTTCAACAGTGGCATTTGGGTTCCCAGCCCTTCTAAAAAAAAAAACCAGAAGAAAAAAAACCTTCATTGTCTTCTTACTGGGTGATTTTTTTCCCTTGTTTTGTTTGCATTGAAGAGAAACATACCAGCAAAAAAAAAAAAAAAAAAAGGAGGGGGGCAAAATTAAGGCACTGGGTTGGCACTCAGGAGATCTGGTTTCAGTTCCTGGCTCTGTCAAACACTTCCTATGTGACCTTGTAAATGTCACTTTTGAGCATGTAAAACCATCTGGCCTGGTCTAGTGAAACATGTACTTAATTTTAAGATGCAAGTAGTTCCACTTACATCTCACACGCTTAAATTTAAAGACATGTTTACATTCTTTGCTGGTTGGGAGCCACAATGCTCAGCCACTTCCAGGGTGAAGTGCATTACTCCCACTGACTCCAGGATCCCAATGGCAGAGTGAGGGTAAGGAATATTTGGTCTTTCTGACGCTAAGTTCTTCCAAAGCAGAGGCAGTGGCTCTCCTTGCACGTACAGCAGCAGCACGGGATGGTCTCCATTCTGAGTGCAGGACTAATGAAAATAATTCTTACGGATAAAAGCTGCAAATTCAGATGCCTTAGTTGTAAATAAAAATCTGCATTTAGGCACCGAAATACTGGCCTGATTTTTTCAGAGTTGCTGAGCAACCAACACTCTCAAAGTCAAGAACCCATGAATGCTTTGTGCTTTGGAAAATTAGGTCACTTATTTGGAGCCTAAACATAGATTTTTGAACCCCAATTTCAAGACTCAAAACTTTGCCTTTATGTCTTAAATGTACTCTGATACTGTATTCTGTCCCTTGCCATTATAACTAGCCCTAGCCACAAATGTTATACAAAACTCAGATTCAGAAGTAAAAATACCATCGTTTAACCATTTCACTGTTTTCTAAATGTAATTAAAGAGTAGAATTCCACTGAGACATTTAAAATAATGTATATAATATACATATGTGTATACACATGTTTTTAATGTACATAGTATATACAATGTTATTTTATGGCATAGCAGATGTTTCTTAATTCCCTGACACCACGCACTGGAGTAAGATTCTGCCAGGCTATTTTATTATGAATAATGTGCTTGCTCCATCATTAAGTGGGTTATTAAAGACATAAACAAACTTTTATGCCCTGCTTTTCAACAGCTGTTGGTGGTCTACAAAGTGATAATCCTGCTTTCAGCAAATATTGTTAGACTTAAAACTAAAATAAATAGATTTCATAGGCAACAAGTTGACTCATGAGTGGGAAGATCATAACTTTGTGACATCTCCAGCACCACAGAAGCAGAAATGGCATTACATCTAAGGGCTTTTCTTAGAATGCAGCTTGGAGATGAGATGGCTGCTCCATACATCACTTCTTCCTACAACCACACAGTAACTCCTATACTAAGCAAACAAGCCTGACTAGCATTTATTTCAGCAGCAACAGCAGGGGAGGCAAAATTTTAAAGCAAATACTTATTTTAAATAAACAAACAAACATATCGCATTAAAAAAATCCGGTACGTGTGACAATAGCTGTTTTTTCCTTCCTGATTAATTATATGGCAAAGACACAGTTGCAAATCCTGTAACCTTAGCTTTGAAGAAAATCAGCTGAGTAGGTTGGATAACTTCAGACAAAAGGGTAGATGGGACAATAAAGGTTAGGTGGCCATGTTCCGTCACGGGCGCTATAGCTATTAATTTAAACGGATGTGACCCCTACATGACAAAGCTCCAAAGGTGTACGGGGAAGAGGTTTTATTCTTATAAATAGGACTGATGCCAGGTCAACCAGCCCCCCTCACTTTGGACTTCCTAAAGAAAACAGCTTCAGACAGCTGAGCAAAAGAGTTATGGAGAGTGCTGAGATAGGAAATATCTACAGTTCCTGATATATTATGATTGGCCCCGGGAATGAGGAAGCCGAGAGCCAAAGGTAGTCCTAAAGAGTGCTAAACTGTACAGTGCTAATGTATACAACAACATCCTCATACAAGCAGATGTTTAAAAAAAAAAAAAAGGGAGGGGGGGATGGAAATTGTATTTAGACTGCATTGCACTCACCCTAGGGAGGAAAACTAAAAAAGGGAGAATGTGGAACCAATTTTCAGGCTTGAGCAACTGAAAGTCTATTAAATGATTCTGTCATCAACATGAGATGAGAAAAAAGAGTAATAACTTATACAACAAATTGGGTAATTGTAGCTGCACGGACAAATGATATTTCTTCCCTGATAACTGAATAAACATTGTTACAAGAGGAAGGTTATAAGGAAATAGCCACTTTAGTGAACTACAAGCACCAGGTCTCCTGCTTCTGTTCATATCAAAAAAAAGACATTAAGGGCTGATGGGCACGTATACTCTTGATCACAAACAAATAATTGGAGTTACTTAATTGTCTTTTTTAGTAAGTGCATTTGACTTGTTAAAGATGGGCTGAGCTTCACATAACTAGAAGCAACCTCAGCCTGATTACTGCATTAAGCCAAACTCAAATCAATTGAATTTTTTTGAAGAGATACCAATGTAAACTGGAGGAATTACAGGAATAATATGGAAAACATATAATATATTTGTTTATTGACTCAATTATTTTCTTAAATATAAGCTTCTTAAAAAGTAACAACACAAACAGTATAAACTGTAGTAGATACATCCAGAAAATAAAGAGTGGGAATACAGTGGAAGCAACAGCAAGTAAGGGTAACATGGGGTGTAAGGTGATTACATTCTGGGTCATTGGGTTACTTAATACTGGAAAAACACAGTGGTCAGCCAGGCCTACTGCAAGGACCAGGAGAGCAAACCTGAAACACACTGAAAACCCAGTGGACAGAGCACATGTGGGAATACATATATAGAACAGTTTAAATTCTTAAGTTTCAGGACCTTCAAGTTTTTATTTTCTTTTCTGCCACAGACTTCCTGTGGGATGCTAGGCAAGTCACTTAATGGCTTTTACACCTCTGTATTGTTCTGCTCAAGATTATACTGGATTTTGCCTGTGGAGACCAGGCCTTTAGTACCAGAAGCCCTTCTTGAAGGGTCACAGTTGAAGTATAAATTCTTAAAAAACTTACTTAGCCTAGGGATTTGCAACATGCAATGCTGACCTCAAAACTTGTTACCCTTCAAATTAGGAGGACACTGTACAGATTTCCTTGGCAGGGGTCTTTTCAATTGCACTTGCACTTTAGAACTCACCTTCCTTGGGGACAGAAGTTCAGTTCCCTGGCCAGGGGGTGAATCTCCCATGCAACGATGCACTACCCATATGTGAGGGAGGAGGGTGTAAAACAAGCCTGAGTTAAAGGTTCAGTTGTGTAAGGTGTTAAATCACTCCGGTGTCAACAGGACCATGTGTATGCTCGCAGATCAGCATGTGCTGAAAGGCTGTGCTGGCGAAGGGCTCGGCTCCCTGTGATCAAGGTTGGCTTTGAGAGGCTGAAACGAGAGGAGATAGAAAGGGAAAAGGATTTTTTCTGGGATCAATTTTCTGTCTATCTCTATGTATGCTTCCATCTATTTGAATACACGCATGTGTGTAAACAGATCCAGTCCCCATGCCCCCTGTGTCTGAAATGAAAAATAATAAAAATATATTTACATAGCTTCAACATTAGGCTATTAAAAAAGCTATAGTCAGTATAACAGAGGGGAGAAAAATTACAAAGAATGATTTGCATAGCAAACACATTTCACAGTTGTTTTGGACAAATGCCCTCGGTAAATATGTTTAAAGTCATGTACAACAAGAATATTTTATCACAAGTAACCATGTTTTAATAAACACTTAGTCTTTTTGTATTTCATTCTTTCTCATCATAATAATAGAAATATAACACCATATATCACTGTAAAACACATTTCCACATAAATGCTGATAAGCACAAAATATTTTTCATCATTTACATTTTAACTGTAATAATATATGGCAGGATTAAAGCTGCATCCATCATGTGTCTAACTAACCTTGCTGTAATGAATTTTTAAATGTAATGGTTTCTGTCACAAAGTAAAATCATACATAATATCTTTTGACACAGTATGCTGGTATATGCAAGGGTTTAAAATGTAAATGCAACTTCATTTTTAATTAGATTTATAAACTCAAATCACTGTTTTCTTTTCTATAAACCAAGGAGGAAAGAAAAAGTGCAGGTCTGTGTCAAGGCTGCAAGTTTTTCAAGTACCTTGCTTGCAGGAAACGTGCACATCCAGCGTGTAGAAAAGCAAGTCGCACTAGAAACAAAGGATTATCAAAATCATAGGGAACTAAAGCTTTTTAGACTGCCTGAAGGGCCTCCTCTGGTACCTGGGGCGCTTGCTCTGTGGTGGGGCCGAGGATCAGACCCTTGCTGGGTGAAGGGGAGAGTGGGTCAAGGATGGGCATGTCCTGCCCCAGCCCTGCCTGAAACAACAACTAATCCGGCTCACAAGAGGAGAATCATTAAAAATAATTTGCACGAGCTTTCTGTTCTGTGAGCCCTTTTTTTGATACAATATTTCCTTCAGTGATTATCACTGCGGACATGTTCCTGCCATATGGATGGGAGCTGGGTGAGGAGGCGGCTCAATACCTGAGTGGTTAATTAAGAGCTGTTGCTGGGCCACAAGAAGCAGGTTTGAAATCCCTCTTCACTCACCAACAATGAGTAGCTTTTTTAGCAGCAGAAGTCACTAGGGACAGCCAGAAGCGCAGGGTAATTATTTGAGATAACATAGAGCTGAAGAGCGCGCATATGTGTGCGGGTGCGTGCGGGTGTGCGAGGCTGCAGGGGGGTGTGCCTGTGAAAGGAGGGCAACACTACAGAAAAGTCTATAATAAAAAGGTCAACATCTCCTATTTTTCTGTACGGTGTCGGCAGTCTGTAATGCCTTTTTAGAATGAATGACAACGGATTCTATCTTTTTCTTTTTTTTTAAATGAATCTCTTATTTTGTATTCCAACTTTGCAATGGTGAGTGCAGGTCTTGGAGGCCAATCTGAACGAGCTACTCTCACTTTTATCAGTGCAGATGCTGAAATGACTTTGCTTGCGTTGTTGCAAAATAGCAGTAATTTCCACATTAACTCATGGAAACCCTGTGCTCTCAAGAACAAAGAAAAAAAGCAGCGAACTGAAAGCCACGAATGAAACGAGGAAAGTCCATAATTTCTTTCTTAGGAATTTAGGGCTAAATTCTCTGCAGGGTAAAGCTGCATATTGCCACAGGAACAGGAAAGAGTGTGTCGGCTGTAAATGAGCAACTCATTCAAACCAGCTGAGGATGTGGTCTTTGGCTACAACATTGCTTGTGGGCAGGGGGCTCTGGGTTATTTATGCCATTTAAAACATAAACCAAGACTCAAACAGACAACAATTTCGGGGGTGGTCTTGCTGCAGTGCATCCCATTTGCTATTTTTCTCAACAATGTAAAGAAGCATGCAAACTTTTAAAGGCCATATTTTTCTAAAGAGCTTCGTATCCAAAATCTTTATGAAGCCAAGTTGCAATTCAAGTCCACCACTGTCCAAACTATACAGACTGTAGCAGCTGGTGAAAATGAAGGCAAGCTGTGTAGTAATTCACTGCAGTACTATATTTCTTTTCTCAGAGCTGCAGAGAATATGAATGCCCCCTTCCTCGGTCATCAAAGTTCAGTCCATCTACACTGTGGGCTCAAAATACTATTTCCCCCTTTGTTTGCTTGTTCCTTTAAGCAAGCCTTTCCAGTTTACTACTGAGCAGACAAATGATGAAACCTCAGTCACGGTTTTTTGGCATTTCCAGAAAATCCAACATGTGATCTCCAACTTAGAAAGCTTAAATCTCCATCCAAATATGAGCTCTGTGAAGCTCACACAAGCGCTTAGCTTTGTGCTGTGGGGTAAAAATAAATTCAAGAAAAAAAAAAAAAAAGACCCACAACCTCCTCCTCTCTGCACATACCTTTTCATGTCTTCTCAAACGCTGAGAGATATTTTGCCTGAGCAAGCGGAGGTTTTGAATGCATGTGACAGGCACTTCAAGTGCACCAAGGGTTTTTGCAGTTATTAGGTGTGGGCCAAACCCCCCGAAACTTCCCGTCTGTGGCATGGGGACCATGCTGTACCTGTTCACGCTCTTTTTTAAAGGCAGATCTTGTGAGCCTTTGATGTTTCTAGAGTGCAAACAATACTGTTCCAGCAGCAGCACTTTTGCCAGTATAACTGTCTCAGCTTTGTTTAGAAACTGCCCAATATGTTAATTATCTTCTTTACCTCTGTGGCATTATACTGTCAAACTGTACAACAGTCTTTAGAAAATAAAAGCTAACACCCTAAGCTGCTGTACCCAGCTCCCATAATATCTATTCACTGACAATGCCTGAGCTGTCAGATCAGAAGAAGCTTCATTCGAATAAAGGTGGGCAGATGTGTGATAATGAGACAGAAGCATACAGATGCTAATATAACTGTTCAGCAGAGCAGGCTCGTCTTCGTTAGGCAGACCCAGGTAGCAGCTGCAGACTGTCAGACGCTGGAATGCTGCTTTCTCTTGATTCTCATTTAAGATCAGCTTCGTTCGCTGTCTGTCAGTGAACTTTTCCCTCACAGGAGCCTGGACCCCTAGGTGATCAGTCACATTTCGACATAACTAGATGTCAAAAGAAGTTTAAGTTGTATGACGAACTGTGATGCATTCCCTGTGCTGGCTGGCAGTCTCAGCCCTCCAAGGCGTCTTGTTAATGATCCACCTGGAAACTCTAGAGTATTTCCTGTATTTTGTTTTCTTATTAAAATACTGGCTAAGCCTTTGTCAATATCCATGTCAGCAACTGTAAGCTCAAGACAATATTATCACAAGCATAATTTGATTTAAAAATGGAATTGTGGACCTGTGCTGACCGAGCAGCAGGAGATGCGCACGGAGCGAACAGGATGCTAGCTTTGCATTGCTGTAATTTAGCCTTGGCAATTAATAACAAAATATTTCTGATCTTCTTGGGGGCAGAGGCAAGGCATTATGAGGCAGGTGAAATAAATTTTACTGAAGTTGCCTTATGAAATATGTCTGCAGCCAGCCAGCTCGCTCAGCTGATGAACACAACCAGGAATAAGATAATGGAGAGCCTCCGTAGATGAGCAAACAATTCAAATACACAGGAGCTCAGAAACACAAATAACCTGAGATTGTCATTCCACATACTGCTGAAACCTTTGAACTGGGAGTCTGAACTTCATCAGCCTTTCATCTGTTGCTATGAGCTGTTTACCCACTCGCACTCCCTGGTTTCAGAGAGGAGACAGACTGAGGCTATTTTACATAAAATACATATGTGTGCACACAATGCAGCAAACCTTCCCCTACAATATTTGTGTGACAAGACTTAATATTACGTGGTGCTTAATCATGTCAAGCCAGGTTTTACTGTCAATCTCGACTCTCTCTTCACTTCTTACCATTTGAATCGCAACATTTCATTTCTTGCTAAGATAGCGAACTTCACGCGGCCAGGTACAATTAACTGGTTTCTTCTGTTCTTAAATTTCTGAATGAAAAGATCACAAGGGAAGAGATTCAAAGATTTATGAAGTTCTTTCTTTTCTTGTTTGGGGTGGAAGAATTGCAAGATGCACACCAGCCTGACATTTGCATTATAGTTTTCACCCAAGAACAACGATTATTAAATAGGCAGAATTGATCAAAAGTCTAAGGCAACTTGCTGCCTGATGCGTGTTAAAAGGAAACCTCAGTAGGAAGCTCTACCCACATTCAGTCTGAGGTGTCCGGCATCTCCCCCAGGGCGGCGGAGAGGGCCCCTGGGAGAGTTGGGGTACTGCACCATATATCCCTTGGTTTGATCCAGAGCCGCTTCCGTTTGTTCCTCTTCCTGCACAGACAAATCCAGCTTTTAACAGTGATGAACAGTAGATTCGGCAGACTGTTTCTTTCTCTGCTTTCCCCATATCAATATAATTCTTAATTAAACACTTCTTATGGCCAGTTTATACTCACTAATACTTTCTAATATAAAACAAGATGTCTCCCCCTAGATTCTGGTATTTAGTAGCCTGAAGCTCATTAGTGCATGTGTTCTCACCCAGGAGTTTTAAATATTTAACTAGCTAGGATTCTTTCAAGAGGTCTTAACCTTATAATTTGTAATAACTTGGGGATCTCATATCTGAAGTGTAAGTTATTAAAAATGTTTCCTCCTTTCACCCTGCATTGATTTCCTACTTCCAGCAATCAAACTAAGAGCTATTAGGCCAAACAACTGCAGCTGCCTATTTATTTCATTGTAGTAAAACATAAGTGATGATAATAGATTTCCTAATAGAGATTGATCTTCCACAAAAGCCAAAAACAAAGCATCCACTGCCTGGGTAGGCAGTGTATTATGCACCACATGGTTAAAATTGTTCAACTATAGAATAATATAGGAAGGCCCACAAAAATGAGTGTACTGTCTGATATATCTTTGCACAGAAATGCACTATTTCTGTTGCTTGTAATGGCCTGAGCAGGCGATACAAGTAAATTTTGTCTAAAAATTATCTAAGGACCACCTAATGTGCTCTGATGCTACTGAATGTCAAAAATGTCAGCAGCTTC
>NW_010972528.1:4942459-4964959 GCF_000737465.1 Haliaeetus leucocephalus | reverse complement strand
CACATGGGGTGAGAGCACTGGAGTGTGCCGCTTGGAGACAAAACGTAATCATCACAGGATTCTTCATATCCATGCAGAACACACAGTTTTGATGGTTCTTTTTAAGATCTTGACGAATCAGAGAAGGCCTGTGTGTCCATACCCGATACGATGCACGAGGGAGTGATGTGAACTACTCTTAGCTGCTTTCTGTAGTAAAGCATGTTGTATGGAGGTCTCCTGCGGTATCAGAGGTGGAAATATGTTTTTACTGAATAGCAGCCAAATTCTGCAGTCCTCACTCGAGCAAAGTTCCCGTTGAGCTTTCAAGGGGATCTTTTCCTCAATTCCACTACTAGCAGCTGTCTTTTTTTCATACCGCTAGCTGAAGTGGAAGGTGTGCTGGAGCAACGTAGCCTCTTAATTCCAGCTTCTGCAAACAATTCATACCTGTATATTTACCATGTAGTTTAACTTTCAGAAGTGGTTGGCTTGTGTTATTTTAAAGTTGTGTGTAAGGTTTTGGTGATGCCAGACTCGATCTTCAAAACAGAGGCCCTACCTGCATGTAAGGAGGCAACACCAGCTCGTTTCTCTGCAGATGCTTTTCTCCAAGTTGCCATGGAGTCATTGGCTCACCCAGAATCAACTCTGTCTGCGCAAATGACTCATCTTGCTACCAAAAATCTATGTGTAGAGATTGTTATTAAGAATCCAATATTAATCAAGCCATGGTATTGGAGTTGTCATAGTTATTTCCTACTCTAAGCGTAGCAAGTAACGAAGTTCTATTATTTCAAATATCACAGTAAAAGAAGTGTGGGTAAATACTAATTTTTTCCACAGGAAAAATTATGTTGCACATCAATAAATACCAAGATGTGAAAAGCAATCTGGGAGTATATAGGGAACTGAAAAAACATTTTTTCAGGGTTCACTCATTTGCTGGTTGGCACGGCTGTCAAACATCTGCACCGCTTTCACTGTGTAAATCCTGCATTTTACAATGGTATAGGAGTACCCAGACATCTGGTGTACTGAGTATCAGGCAGAAAGACTTTTTTAGCTGCAAAGATTTATTACAATTTTAAAATGAAAAACGCATAAGCAAGATGCTTACATTACTTTTCAATACAGATTTTTCAAATCTTGTTTTATATGGGAATTAGTTTAAAGCCATTTGGATTGTTTATGTTTGTTTAATCTAGGAATCTCTAGGCTAAATCTATCAACGGAAATTAAAGTAAGTCCCAGTTGCCAGTGCATGAAGCGATATGATGCTATCACTACGCACAATTAAATGACAGTCATTTCTTACAGTGAAACTGGTGGACTACAGGTTGATAATTCTAAGCCTGCAACCTTAAGAGATTCAGAAAACCATGAAGTTAATTCTGGCAGCATTTCTGTGCTGCTTCTACTGTTTTGGAGTTTTCTGCTTTTTAAAATTGCTAACAAGGTCCACTCGTTTTTACTGATTTATTTTTTTCTTTAAACCAGGCTTTCTTAAAAAACAACAAACCCCACCAAAAACACCCCACCCCCAAGGCACCTCAGTGACATTTTCAGACTGGTGTTCATATTTGATTTTAGCTGTAAGTGAAAATAAATGTATCCCATTCTCCTTTTCATTCACATGACAAAACAATCCTGCAGATTAGATTGGTACAATAAACAATTTCGGTCTTAAAAGATACCTCAGACTGAAAAAATCAGGATGGGTGCTGAATGTTAAAACTTTAACACAGGTGTGTGGAAAATCTTAGAGAACCTGTCCACAGCATGCTTGACTCAAGGCAGTGCTGCTTGCCCCTCACTTTCCTGGGCGCTATATTTACAGGCTAACACTATATTTAGAGAAAAACACAGGAAAGTATACAGTTAAAGAAAAAAAAAGATGGAAGCATTGGAACATTTATGACACCTTACCAAAAAAAAAAAAAGTTGCAATATAAATAATTTACTAGGACAAATATAGAACTTTGGAAATTCATTACTTTTCTTACTGTCTTTGCAGAAACAGCAGATACAACACAGGTCAAAAAAGCTGGGATAAGAAAAAGGTATGTAACATACTTCAACTAGCTAACTATATATTAATTAAAAATTACAAATTTGGCTTCATCAAGTACAGATGCCTGGGACACACAATAGCTACCAGAGAAATTGCTATAATAATTACACAAAATTATGACTAATTGCTAGTATATACAGGGTGTTTCACCTTATCAGATGGTATATTCACACACCCAGGAACAGATACAACACCCAGTAAATACAGGAATCGAGATTCCATGCCACACATTCCTTTTCTTATTGCCTGTTATGGATCTGAGGAACAGATCTATAGGGATCCTTTAATTAATACTAATAATTGATTAGCAGATCAGAAACGATGGCAACTGCTTAACTGCATTTTGCAAAACCTTCTGAAGTTCTGCTATTTGTTTTTGTTTCACACTGGAATGATAACAAAACTGGTTAAATGGTCTTGTAAAATTAACTAGCTTCAAATGGTTGGGCTGGGATGGAAAGTGCCAGGTTTTGATCTGTTTGCCATTCCAGGAGAGCAATGTCTCTCTAGAGAGAGACAGTGTTCACACTGGGCATCAAAACCAAATTTTTTTTAATGAAAGGGTAAAAACCCCCGTATATATATATATATATATATGAAATCTGGGTCCTCCTTGAAAATATTCTAAGCAGTCTCACTAGCAAAGAGATTTAATGAGTAGGAAAAGGAGTGAAGTAAAATGTTTTAATCAACGTTGTTGCTATAAATAGAAGTAAAGGACCATTGAAAAACCAATTGACGTACTTTCATGCTGCACTGTAAGTCCTCTAGAGAACTTTCAAGATTGTACCATCACATGTGGAGGTGCAAGCAGGCAGAGGACTTCTTATGCATTCTTTGCCTCATGATGTTATTTCCATAAGAAAAACCTGGAAGTTGAAACAGTGACAACTTGTACTGACCCACGGGAATGCAAACATCTATCTCCTGATAACATGTTGAGAAAATGCACGTCACCACTGCAGCCAGCATGAGGACACTTGTCTTCACTCATTTTATATCCACTCTATCACATTCCTGGCCACACTTCCCTATCTGTCCTTTCAACACCCTCCATACATTCCTCCAGTGAAGTGCACAACTCACTTGTTCAAACAGAACCAGGCAGCACAATTGCACTTTCCTTACTGCAGCTGAGCAAAACCCAAAAGCTACTTAAAATTGCTATTCTGGAAGGTCAGTTTTTCCTCACACCCTATTACAGGAGCAGCCTTCCTTTTTTCTTTTCATAAGGAGTTTGACTGTTGGCCTTGAGCTAGTCTTTCCTCCTGCAAGACAGAAACACAGTGTTACACTCAGACTGTGAAATCTGGAAACCGCCCAGAGAAAAGCACACATGCAAGACTCCTTGTTTGCCATCCATTATTGTATTGATAACTTCTCCACTGTGTTGAAACCATAAGCTTATACTGCATCCTATTTGCCAAACGAGCCCAGTCTCTAGCATCACAAATAGTAATAGATCCTTATTTTTAGAATTCCTTGACATTTTTTCTGGATACAGTCTCATGGCAAAAATATTCCATTAATTTTTTGAGTGGTGTTGTAGGGGTGCTGGAAGAAATGCTGAACAAAAGCAAGAAATATTAACAAGAAAAATTGTGGTTTGTCTTCTGCCCGTTCCAAGAGTGGAGAATGAGAACTGGGGAGAAAGAAAGGGAAAAACCCAAACTGAAAATATTTCATTTTGCAGAAATGTATTTTTTGAGCATTCCTGTCACTGGAAAATAAAAACATTATTGACAATCACGGGAAAAAGAAAACACTTTACTCATGCAATTGGCCTTTTCAGAAAAACATCTAGTAGGTTCTGATTGCATTTAATTCTTTAAAATTCAAATAAAATTGTGTTAGATCAAATTTAATGCTGAGATCAATTAATTAATTTATAGCATTTTACATTGGTTCTATTCAGCATTGAAATTATAGCCATTGAAACTGCATTACCTTTCAGGTGTTTACTAGCAAGGTTAAAGCAACTGGTATTACCTGTTGGACTCCAGTGCAGTGCAGGCGGAACTTCTGTATTTGACGTTACCTAAAGTGAAGAGAGAGTCATTTGTTTGTTTCCACTTCAGATCTCTTCTGCCCCTTCCCTTGAGATATGTTGAATTAAACCATTTTCCAACCTAATGACCACTGGATTCATGAGTGGATTTCAGTGGGTGTCAGATGTGACCTGGATTTCTCAGCTGGGGCCACAGACTCTGCTTTTGGCTGCTGATTTTGTCTTCTCCTCAGGGTCTACTTACCAATGAATTTCCAGCGGGGAACAAGAGTTCACATTTTTGACAATGACGTCACTAATGTTACATCTTTTTAGTATAATTTTTCTCTGAAGAACCTCCCTCCCTCCCTCCCCTGCCAACCTACTACTATTTATCGCTTGCATTGTGGCTTCTAGGTAGTGTTGTACATAGCACAGTGAATTACTCTGATATTCATCTCAAGAGGCAAGCAATATGATTTGTTACCTGCCTGGTGCCAGAATGGATGAAGACCATGAGGCATAGGATATACATTTTAACTAGAAAAAAATTATTTTAATTTAGAAATAAGTAATTTTTCAGTTAAACCTTTACCAGATGTGGTGTTGTGGCACGTGCCAAATTCCTGGAAAAGCAAGGAAAACAATCCCTGAAGTCTAATACCAGCCATAGGAAGGAAAGTCTTCACAGATGTGAATGTTTGAATTTTTAATTTTTTTTTAGGGTGCATCTTGTGGGTGCAGTTCAAAAGACTGTGCTTTTTGATATACAACTGAATACAGCGACCAATTCTCACAACACAAATTGCGCTGTCAATTTACAGTTGCTGTTCTAAAAAAGGTATTTTCCTTGCACACTAACTATAAAAGTTCAGTCACCTAAACTACACAGATTGATCTGTCTGTGGTGGAAATTACAATTTAAGCTTTATTTATCTGCGAGTATGCTATGCACCTGTTCTAACCTCTCTACAAATTACCACATAATCCAGTGTCTGCTAATAAGGTATTCATAGACTCTAAAACTGAAAATATAACCCCTTTTGCCTAAAATCCTTCAGACCTATCAACCCTTAGAAACTAGACCTGGAAAACAGCTCTGCTACATAACTCAAAGGTTAGCAAGTTGGCGGAAGAACATACAGTGGGTTTGAGGGCAGTAAAAGAATAGAGACCTTTAACTAAATAATAACAAATGAAGAATACTAGCTGATCAGTTCTACAGAGATATAACGAAGAATGGAGGAAGGATGTATTATTGGGGCTGGTGGCTGAAAACTCCATTTTTATTTGTACCTGGAAATGCATAGGCAGCTCGTGCACAGTTTGAGAACTTCAAGAGCAGCCTGCAAGCAAAGCGTACCCTGAAGAGACCGAGAGAGCGAGAAACTGTTTTGCACTCTTATAGAAAGTTTCCAGATATTCTTCAGACATTGCCTTGGGTACGACGCATTTCAGTAATTCGACGCAAAAGTGAACGAACTCATGAATAATTTTATAATGGCTCGTACGTGATTTCAAAACATTGCAAAATCCAAGGGTGATCACTTTTGCTCACAGGGCTTTTGGTAAGATTCCTCAGCACAGGGGGAACAGGAATTTAATTTCTCTAACTTCCATCAGTTGCTTCTACCAAGACAGCTTGCTGGAAACCACCTCTTTCATGTCTCAGGTTGAAGCACAACAAGGGGAAGCGCACCGTCTGTGCTCAGCTGTGATACCGCTCCTCCCAAAAGACCTTCTGGACACGTACAGTAAGTGCACACATTTTCAGGATATGAGACCTCCTGGCCTTGAGGCTGCGGTCAGTGGGAGGCGTGACAAAGCAGAAGCCTGTGGTGCATGACAGCAGTCGGCGCAAATTAACAGTTGCCTGCTCTATTCACGAAGAGAAAAGAATGGAGCCATTCAAGAGCAAATCCATCTGTCCCTGTGAGGGTTCACAAGAGTGTCAGAGAAACCTCATGGTCAACAGTCTCTAAGTGCTGGCACACAGGCATCCAGTAGAATCAGCATGGCTACTTGATGCTTGCTCCACTGGCAGGGTGCTGTTTTCACAGCCCGTGTGCACCCAGGCTGAACAGGACTTGAACCTGCCTGAAGGTCGAAGGTCTGCACAGCGTTACCTTTGCCAAAAAGCAATGGGGGAAACAAGAGGCAAGGCAAGACTCTTGCCATTTGCATCACAAAGTGAGGGTTTCTTGGACATCAAGCAAACAACTGCCTATTTAACAGTTGACCAGTTACCATATTTCCACACAAAAGGCACTGACAACATAAGTACAGAAACACCATTAGAACATCTTTTTTAGAAACCTAACCAATGCCTTCCTTAGGTCTTTAGATGAACATGCCTCTGTTCACAGACTGTCTAAACAGGTCTAGGAATTAGACACTGAAACATAAGCCAGGTCAATACACCCTATGTCTGCATTAGTTGTGATCAGTGGGACAGCGCTCAAAATACGAATCACAGGTAACTGCATGCAGCAATGTCTGCCCATAATCAGGGCACAGAAGAGAGCAGGACTGGGTTATGACTATCTGTACAGTTGCTGGGAGTACTGATCTCATTTTCGCATTCCAAGGAGTAATACCACCATCTTTTCCCCTTTCATGCCCTAATTTAGGACAAACTAAGTCTAAAAAGCCTAGGAGAAGGCAACAGACCTCTGATCTCCTTCTGCAGGAGTAATTTTCAAAATATCCGGGACAATCCATGCCATTCCCTGAATGGAAGCCAGCAGGCACTCTTCATAGCCCTTACAGATATTCAGGCAGCCCTGAGTGAAGTCCAAGCCCAAGGAATTGCAGGCATGCACAATCCCAGCTTCAACATCTGCACAGACTATGTGAGAGGTCCTTCTTATCCATGCAGCCTGGAGGATTATGACATTGCCTGTGTCCCATACCAAATCTGAGCAATTCTTTCTCCAAAGCAGATTGAATATTGCTCACCGTGTAGAAAATGCAAACTTGGTTTTAACAGCCTCTTTAGTTCCTGGCATAACTTTTGAGCATGAGGTCATAAGGCTGGAGAAAGATGATGAAAACCTTCTTTGGTTCCTCTTAGGTCACGTCTCTTGAATTTTTTATTTTTATCCTATAACTGCTGCCAATGAATTACAATAATACAGATTAAGAGGGTCATTTAGGGGTTACTGTGCCACTAACTGAGAAAAGAAAATAGCAGTCTATCGGGGAGTAGATAACATATGAAACAATAGTCTCCTTCCATCTGAAATCTCTATGGATGCAGTATTGTCTTAGAATATTCTCTCCTCTTTTTTCCTTCAAGAAGCAAAATCCAACCTCTCCAACTGAGTTGGGAATCGTTGTATACCCTGTCTTCACTGTAAATCAAAATGACTAAATGGTCCAGCTTTCAATTCAGTTGCTATTTCTGAAAATATGCTAAACCCAAGACTCATGTCTTGCCTTCTCTTTTTTCACTCAGGCAAAGCTTTTGCTTACTAGTGCCAGCAAGATATGTAGAGAAGCAAATTAAAAACTTAAAGTATGATCCTGAATACTAACAGCAGAATCTTCTTTCAACAGTTATGGCTCTCCCTCTAGTCAATAAGGAAAGGCAATCTCACTGCAAGTACAAGGCTGATGCAAGAGTAACCCATCATCTAGGAGAAATATTTAAAGCTTGTTAACTTCCACAAAGGATGAGGTTTCAGATGGGATGGAATAAAGATTGCCAAGGAAACTAAATGCCAGCTGCTTACCCCAAACTGGCCGCTTTATACTGGCTCTTGAGTATGCCTCACATTTTTCACCATTAAATGGAAAGAGCTAATAAAAAAAATACCAAATAATCAGAACATAAAAGTGTATAATGACCATAAAATAATACATTTTTCTTTCTTAATGTTTCAGCTGTCTGAAGAATAGTTTTCTGGTGTAAAAGAGATAACTATATATCTTCTGATTTTATTGGCTGCAGATTACACTAATTATCATAAAAAATTACTACCACTAATAAAAATTCTATTATAAGTTACTTATAGTAATCTCTAGGGTACTATACTTAGCTTAGAAAAGATCGTAATTACACTGCATTACAGGGAGAATTTGTTTCCTGAAGCAGCTTTAACACTGTCTGTTTCTTTTAACACTTCAAAGTTGTTGGTTTGTTGGTTTTTTTTTTTTCCTCTTTCCCTTTTCAGGTCAAATGTTGCCTGTTATTTTCATTGTGCAGGATGTGATTTTATCCCAGAATAATGATCCATCTCTGTTGCAAGTGACGCAAATGAAGTTTTAAAATCACAAATATCTGGGTGGGTTTCACCTCCCAAGGGGTTTAGCATGTCTCAATGGAAGGATGCATAAAAGGGAAGACCTAACACTCTCCGCCCAAAGGGAAACACATTCTGTATAAAATTGCTGGAAGCTAGTGGGTGTTCACAAAAAATACAATGTTCGGATTTTATTTGACAAGACAACAATTGTTATTTTCCCTTTCAGATACTTTGCATTTTACCATCTGTGAGGTTGATGACTCTTAAATGACCTTAAATCATACTGCTGTTAATGGCAGTGGTTACAGGCAAATGTGGAATTCTGTGCACTACCTGCCTCAGACTGAACATCAAATTAAATAGCTTTACTTTGATAGCTGACACTGTAGTAAATAACCTCAAAGTCCAACTAATTAAAATAAAATTGAAACAGTGGCCATTTCTTTTAGAAAGGGTTTCAATGCTTCAATAGCAGGGCTAATCAACATCTTAATTAACAGTCATATAAAATGAAATAGCCCATTTGAGTTGCTTTAAAATAGACAACTTATTTATGCAAAGACTAGTGGCATATTAATTGCTAACACTAAGAAAAAAATACGCCTTTGAGCTTTACAGCTTCCTTTGCAGCAAAGGATTTGAGAACTAAATTGTGGAAAAAGCGTATTACAGTAGTTAATTTTATGACAGACATGAACCAGAGGCACAAGCGAATGTGGGAAAGTTGTATGGTGTGTTTTGGTTTTCTAGTTGTTTCTTTTTTTTCCAAATGAGATTAATTAATCAATGTAGCCTCCTAATATTCCTATTCTATTTAAAGTTAAGCATTCGGGGTTTAGTCCCGGGAGACACTGACCAAACTGGCTGCGATCCAATAAAAGAGTTAACTCTAAGCGCACGCATCTTCCCACTGAGACCAACTGGAGAACTGAGGAGCTTGAGTGCATGCCTTTCAGTTTGGGAGCGGTCTACTCAGGACCCTGCAGGACTGAACCTTCTTCTCCCTGATCCTGAAGCATGCACGTGCACTCAGAATTGACCCAGGCAAACAATCAAAGGGCTACTCATTTGAGTAAGCATTTCCAGGATCAGGTCCCAAATGACTCATCTCCTCCAATTAGTCTACCTCACCTCGTATCTTTAAATAGGTTTCATTTACTAATGGGTGTGAGGGAGGAGCGGCACGGAGGAATTACATTTCCTTTCCTAATTACTTTACTTTTGTTGACATCTTGGAATAAGTTTTTACTTTCAGAGGAGAAGAGTTGATTTACACTACAGAAAGAGCACAGCAAGCATGAGAAAATTATTTGCCCTTCCTCCTGCCAGGCATCCATTTCCTTTTCACTGTTGCTAACAATGCGCTAACTATTTATGCATTTGTCAAAGGATCCCAGCATAAGAAAACTATATTTAAATCACTTTGCTACAAAGTGAAAACACAAGGTAATGATTCAGACTCTATTTAAGTAATAATAATATTTGTACAGACTGCCTGGCGAGCATGCTGGTAGGTGGCAGGAGCTCAGTACAGTCCTAAAGGGTCAGCGGTAACAAGAAATCTGAAATAGCATTTAATTTTCTTCTTTAAAAAATATCTTTTAATTTAAGATCCTGATATGTGTACAAGAATGTGTCATTTCCCCTGATTAAAGCCTGATTTCACTGCATTTTTCAATGAAGCTGAAAATGAGGGAGCTTTATTTGCAGAAGGATATTCAGGGGGCCTTGCAAGTGCCCAAGAGAGAATTTTATTTGTCTACATGCAATGAGTTACTTTGCTTATTTTGCAGGTTTCCACCCTCAGCTAGAACTAACTGGAACTCAGGCTGCCCAGCCCAGATGCTAAGGACGGGAGGATGTGGGAAACAAACTGGGACACTCACTGCTGAGAGTATGTTGAGACTGAAGGGCATTGACAAGGTAACAAGGCAACATGCTGTACATGCTCCACACAGGAGATCAATCCCTCTGCTGTCAGCCTGGCTCTTCTCATAAGCTATATATTTGCATAACCTCATGTTCAAAATTTAGAAATCAAATAGAGAGCCCAAACATTTTCACAATTTCTATAAAGCCTAGTCATATAATAAACACAGGCAATGCAAAGAATAGTATCATTCACTGAATTCTTGAAAACAGCAAAAACAGATGGACCAAAACACTGATGCTTAATCGCCCCTCATTTTGGCTACTGAACAAAACATTTTGTAGTCAACTTAAGGAGAGATTTGCAAACTGTTTAGGAAGGCTGATAAGTAGAAAGGATGTATTTACGCATGGAAAGAGTCACTTCTATCTGCCTCTTCACGCAGCACCCACCTTTTGTTTTCAAACTGGGTAACTACAGTCTGAAGTATCTGTTGTACACCTAAGTTGTCTGAAAGTCTGAGCCTCTACAATCCGGATTTTTTTCAGCAGGTAACTGCAGATAAAAATGCAGACCCACCAAACTTGATAGCATCCTAAGATTCACAGAATTAAAGGTGTAAGCAATCTTCTAGTTTTTACCTATACTATATACCTAACTTTGATCACATTACAAATTACAAGTGACACATATCATTTTATCACAAAATTCTCTTTCATCTCCATTTCAGTCAGGGAGGAGATAGAAGCTGCTAAAATGGCTGCAGGCTTTCCTCCCTTCTGCCCAGCTTGGCACATGCTTGCACATTGCACGACATGGTAATGTCATCCTGAGAAAGTGGGATTCCAGTCAGGCCCTGGGATATTGCAATTTATTTGTACTGGGCACTGCGGAACAGAAAAGTCAACTGCTGAGAGTCCCACTTTGGATACAATGCCTGGTAGCCATGAGAGAGGGGAAATGAGATCTGATTCCAAGTACATAAAATATCGTGTGGTAAGTTGGCTGGTTTGCTAAGAAAATGCAGAATTCCTTGAATCACTGGGGATGGATAATGGAAACACGATAAATTGTGTCCATCTTGGAGTGAATGGGGAGAACCTGAGAAAAATTCAGAAACCATCAACCAGAGACAACTCCTGCCCATCTCACCAGGAACTGTAAAACCAACAAAATGAGCAGATTACCAAGCACAATCATTCAACCACATAAACACACCTAAATGACAGCACTAACAATATTGGCAGACCACCTGTTCCATTTCTTTTTTCTATATTTTCTCTGTTGCAATTATTTAATCTCCTTTTTCCATGTTCCTTGTGACCTTCAATTTTCCTTCTCAATTTCCATAAGGTACAAGGGGCTCGAGACACTAAAACACTAAATAATAGCAACATGGTAATGCTGGTGGGCAAGAAATGTAATAGAAGCCAGAATAACTTTATTAGCTGCCAAATCTGAGCTCGAGAATGAATTCATAGTTTTCTTTCCTTGGTACAAACACTCAAAGCCTTAAGTATCTTATGGGGTTTAAACAATAACTGGAAGACTATGAACTAGCAGCGATTCTATTAAAGCTTTGCCCCAAAGGAAAATTAAGAATTATTCTCTTCCTCTTCTAGGGGAACAGAGCACTTCAATACCATGTGTGTTTTTCATTTAATGCATATGTCAATATGCTTTAAAAAGCATTATTTCTAGCAGCAAAAGCTATGCCTGGGCAAGATGATTCTGTTTAGGTACATACAGGTTATCCAAAAACTTGCAAGCCTGGTACATACCTGGGTACTGGTAGCAAAGTTACATAGTGAAACGCTTTATCTTTTCACCTGAGCAAAGAGAAGCAGCAAATGAAACATACAGATAATTCAAAACACTGTTCATTTTCCAGCAGATCAAATGCAACATGACCTAATGCAATGGTCTGCAATAAACAACCTAATATGAAAGAAGCAGGGAGAGGAGAGGAGAAGTATTTTTCCTGTTCTCTCAGGAAAAAAAGACACTCACATATATCAAAATCCAAAAACGCTAAAAATATCTTATTGAGGCAAGTACTGACTCTTTGATGGAATATTAATTTCTTCAACTTATTTTAGTTTCCTCTAAGCATTTTGCAGTTAGCAGTACAATGCTATTCACATGATGTGAAAACTCATCCTGTTTCAGAAAAATTACATAAGGATTTTCCATCGCATTTTTTTTACCTGCAGTAAATCAACAACATGTTATAAACAGAAATCCTAACAAAAAGAAATTCCAACCCTCCACCACAATGCTTAATCTCAAAATACACCCTGCCTGTAAACTTATTCTTACTTCAATCCAGCTATGACATGAAAACATTGTGCATCGTATTTCTAAATTTTCAAATGTGAATTTCCCCAAATCATAACCTTGCGAGTTAGGGGATGAGAACTGCAGGGGAGATTTCCCTCAAGAGCAGCCCCTGGTTCCCAGGGAAGTGCTGACAGGGCTTTTACATGCTGAGGTGGAATGAAGCTGCAGTTGCAGGCTTTGGTCTCCTGCAGAATATTTCATATCACTTACTTCTCATTTGGATGCAATTTTGTTAACTTCAATCTGTAGAAATCTAGCTAATCTAACAATACTAACAGGCCTTTGTTTTGATTGCTGATTAAAAGATATTATATCCGATTCCAATGCAAATGAGGAAATCTTTTTAAGATGATCCTCTGTTACACGTGGTAATCTGAGGCAAGGTGGGACCATTTCCAGCTTTGCTGGGTTGAGATCCTCCTGGCTGTTTTCTACATAACGCAAAACAAATAAATTAGCTTCTAAGAAGTGAAATGTTTTCCAAGGCCTCTTGCCCATACTCCTCATTTACTGAAAACTCATTAGTTTCAAGGGGCTTCCTCGGTAAGTTGGGAGTAACATCCTCTATCTGTCACACTGCGCAGATCCTGACCCCCCTCCCAGTTTTTTACTCTGTGTGCATGTGCCACTTGCTTTCGAACAACCGTCTTAATGTGTAACTTGGGCTTAATTCAAGTTTTGCACCCTTCAGCTTTGTTCACTTCTAACCAATTCTTGTCTTAAATGGCCAAAGCAAAGATCTCAAACTTTATTTACCATGTAACCTGTCACTGTGATAAAAAACTAAAGCCTTTCCCAACTTTCAAGGAAGCGACAAGACTTGTTTAGGTTTCCCTGGCAGTTACTTCTGCTTTGCAAACGCCATTCAAATGCAGACAGTTACTTTTGAACACTGAGAGTAGGTGTTAAATTGAGATTATGGTAAACAGCAGATTTCTTTGGTTGGTAAAGAAATTATTTCATGAAGACACAAGAGAATTAAGCAGAGTTTCATGTCACTTACTGTATGTGCTGATCAGAGAGTGAATGATGAGTTTCTTGCTGTGGACAGCTGCTCTGTGGAATACCGTGCAGACTTCAGGTGGAAGAAAAAGAAATTCATGCTTTAAAATGGAAAAAACCCCACCGTTCTTAGCCCTTTTGTGCAAAAAATAAACAGATCTTTCTTCCCAGATTTATTATTCTATTTACATGTTGCCTGAATGTGTCTAAGAACATTTTGAAATTTTTTTTCTTCTGTATCTCATTTCACTATTACTGTGACAGCCTGCTTCTGTCAAAGAGAAAAGACCGTCTTTCTCTTTATTATATTCACCAATGCTGAGATCTAGGACTTTCTTAGTCTGAAAGGAACGCCACTTTGGTTGATGAGGTCTATGTCATTTTCGCTATGTTGGGTACCAAGTTATGATTAGGCACGAAAGATTTTAAACAAACATAACTACTATACTGTAAAAGAGAGCAAGCAGGTGTTCTCCACAATGTAGGTTTTATTTCGTAATGCTAATTAGATAGCAATTACAGTTTCCGTACGTTACTTGATAGTTAAACTTAGCAGACAAAAAGGCAAATGCTCCAGATCAGATCTTCCATGTCCACATAAAAAAATGTAAGAAGGGCCAACCTTTCCTCAAACAGCTGACATTCTGGTGGGGCACCACCTCCTCCTGCTGAGCTGTAACTAAACTTCTGTCAGGTAGGCAACCTGCAGCTTGAAAGCAGAAGAGCACACGGACTCTAAGAGATGCTCAGGGACTAATGGGAAACAGGCTGAAATCTTCGACTCTTTGACCATAAATGCAAAGCTATCCATTTTTCTTTTCTCCAAAGCAGGGCTTGAAATGGCCAGTGCTTTGCTGCCATTGACTCCCTCTGTTGGCTGTATCTATGTCCTCCAGCTTCTGGCTTTCAGATGGCATGCACATATGCTATTCAGAGCAGCACAGACTGTCATCTGCTTATCTAGTGTATTATGTGACTAGTGAAGTGCCACATGGTTGAACACCAGGAAACATATTGCTTGCTTTCACTATCAATGACCTAGAGGGAAGAATATGCAAGAGAGGAAATTTGCGGTGATAAACTGGGGCTGGGACTGGGAAGCACGTCTAAACAATGAAAGAGCTTGACAAAAATTGACTACCGACTTCAAAGATGAAATGCTTGGCCTATACAAAATGGGGTGCTGCTTATTTAACAGGAACAAAATATAAATAGAAAGGGCTAGTGCAGCAACGTGATCAGAAAGCAGAATACAAAGTTTTAACTGGAGTTAAAAAGCCGACATTTACGGAAGCAAACGTCTTTCTACTTGTCAAAACTCTTAGCAAACCCTGTGCTTTCTCCTATGTTTTCTGCATCGTTATGCACATGATGTCATTTCCAATAATGAAGTTCAAGCCAGTTTCCAGCCCTAGGCATGCAGTACACGTGTAGAGAGCTAACTTCTGCAGGACCATATGTCCCCACTGCAAGCGGGTCACTCAAGATGGTAAACCAGCATATGACTTCAGCCTCAGTTTCATGAGGTGGGAAACAGCTTTGCGTGCACACCACCAGCCTTCAAGTATAGGTGCAGGGCAAATTCATGAAGGAAGGAACCCCTCCTGTGCCCTAAATTGCTAATTTAAAAGCACCCATTTAAATCAGGGCTGTCTGAGAGCCCCCACCACAGTGACATTGCTAATGCTACCTATGTTATTATGATCAAATAATGTTAATAGCAGGACCTAAATTTATGTCATCTTAGAACCCTTGTACTTCTATTTTGCATGCAGCCACTTACCTTATGTTGTACATTCCACTGAAAAACATACAGACATTCAGAGAGAAGATAGTCCAACACAGAATCATCCAGCCTAAGCTCACTGATTTTACTGGGGAAAATGGATCAAGTTAGGGACTTCAGCAGAATTTAGGTTGAAATTAGAAGAATATGAGCCTTGCTCTGTAGAAAAGCTTTTTGTCCTATATAATAAAAAGTACTAGCAGAACATCACATTCAAATGCAGAAGATATTTGGACTTTCTATTATCTTCTGTTATGTAGTTATTAAGTAAGTAGACACTTTATTATATAGCTATGCTCTCAAATCAGTTTGGGGGGCTTCATATAAAACTTGGAACCCACCAGAAGATAAGATTAGGTTATCTGAGCCTATATCATGTATTTAGTTTGTTCTCTGTAGTCAAGATTCAGAACTGAGGCTTAATTTGAAGTGGAATCAAATTAGCCTGTACTTAAAACTAAATGGTCCTAAAGCGCTTTACTGAACTGGATTTAAACCATGTTTCAATGCTGTTCTGAATTGTGGCCATTGCTATTAAGAAGTCTAGTTTAAGACAACTCAGATTTAGCACAAACAAGTTAAGTCCATTTTCAAGAATTTTCTTGCTACTGAAATTCCTTACTACTACTTAAAATATTAGTGCCACGTTTATTTCCTTATACTGAAAATATAAGTATAGGTAATCAAAACAAAGGAAGATAAGTATCTTCCTTTGCCAATGATGTGGTTTCATTTGTCCCAAAGTACCATCCTTTTTCTTTGTTAAAATGGTATCTTCTAGGCCTGCATTTTGGCATATTAATAAAAAATAAATTTGAGGTTGAGGCTGATTAAAACTGAAAGTAAGCCTTGATCTGACATGTTATTTTGATTGGGTTTTCAAAGTTCACGTAGTTCTAGTTCTAATTTATGTTATGCGTTGTATATATCTTCTTGGTTGAACAATTACATTATTCTAAACAATTATATTGCTATGATACACATAATGCATGGCTCCTGAGCATAAAGTTCTTTAATGATGGCAGACTGTAAAGTGGTACAGTTCACTTTTAAAAGGTCATGCATCTTTTTTCAGTAGATTAACATTTTATCTTTTAATGGTGTTAAGAAAAGGTCAAAGATTCTAACAGATGGAATATGGAAAGCTTCTATTGAAGAAGATCAATGTGTTAAGCATCAATCTAAGTCCAGAAACACAGCCATTTAATGACTGTTGTTCTTGTTTTATTTTAAATTACCATTGTCTTGACTTTGAATGCTAAAATTACACTTTCATATTTAAAAGAAATGGACTGTCACCATCTGACACAGATATCTATGTTTGTGTTGTATTTTCAAGAATACTTCTTCATTGTACAAAACAAGAAAAGTTCCTTAAATAATTAGCTTACCCTTAGGCTAATAGCCTGTCACTTTGACATCCAAATGTATGCAGCAGAGTGATCCCCAACAGCAGCACGGAAGATAATTTTATATCGGTTTAACTGAGTAGGTTTGCAATAATTTATGCAATAATTTAAATAGTTATATGCTCTCAAGTCAAGTCTCTTCTGCGTAACATGCTGTTGAACTTTTAATATAGGCGATTTTTTAAACTTATGATGAAATTTTTCAAGGAGGACATATTTAGGCACCAGATCTTTCCAAGAGTATTCTAGTGTTGTTTTTAGACCCAGATTTTGTTAAAGGATAAAGTCTAAGCATGCCAGTTGTCCCAATAACTTCAGACCTCAAGGGGAGAAAGTGCTATGTGTTTTCAGGGGACTGTAAGCTCTTCTGAGCTGCTACATGCCTCTGTCTTTTATAAAATAACCAGCATAACAGAGTAACATGATTGGTTTTCTGTGTGCTAAAGTAAACACAAATAAAAAAAAATAACAATAGGGGGTCAAGCTGCTTTGTAGAAAGTTATCACACAGCTTCTAAAGATTGTCAAGCTTATGTGTCTGTAATGTACATGTGCATTTTTCAAATTTATTTGTATTTCAAGTTCCTATTATCCCCTTGAGCCAGGCCTGCTCCCAAAAAAAGGGTTTCAAGAAGAAGGTAAAACTCTAGTGAAATTAGGGATTCTCCTCATGGTCCTTGGACATAACAGCTATTAAGCAACAGGAAGTGAATTTGCACTCAGTCTCCATCTTGGCTTATGTGTTCATACATTTTAGGAGCAAATACAGCCTGCAGATATGGCTCTTCAATTGCTACACGTGAGAACAAAATGGTGAGCGTTGGGAGTCACTTGGCTCTTGCTGGCAGTATTTGTTCTAATAGAAATATATAACAATTTTTTGATAGACTACTGAACAAGCTAAACCAGACTCAGAGTTTACAAGGATATCTATATTTTCAGAAAAATTATGAAGAAATATTAACCAGATAGATTTAAGCACAATACATCCAGACACACAAATCAATAAAATATTTGTTGCTCAGGCTACAATAGATAAAGGATTATTTAAAAGACAAGTTGAAAGAATTGTCTGATATTTTGTAGGTTAGCCTCATGTTAGAAGGAAGCTTAAAAACTTTCAGTTTCTATTTTAAGACAAGTCAAGGCCACTTTTTTTTTTCCCCAAGGATTTTTCGTAAATCTCATACTGTGTAGAGTTAGTCATCTTCTAGGTGCTGGGACCTAGGAGGTAAGTTATCCTTTACTTGGATATAAGCTCCATATAGTTGCCTCCTATACATCTTTTTCACTCCATCTAGGTTGGACAGAGAGCTCTTACCCTTCTGGTATGAGGAAATCACCCCATTTCTGACAACTGATTGGAGAAACTGAAGTTTTCCTCAGAATAAATAGTATGTTCAAAATGGACCATGTAAAGTATAATTATGAGGTTTTGCTTTTATTTATAGATATTTCCTTCAGGATTGAACTGCATATACCAAAGATTATAAATGCTATCATTAGTTAAGACTGTACTCCCTTAAAGAAAAAGCGAGTTCTAGTTCCCAGGTGAAGAGTAGGCATATTCTGAGGCCAATACAAGTTAACTTCTTGGACTAGTGTGGGCAGAAAATTCTAAAGCTGCCAAGAGAATCTGCTCCTTCTCCTCCCAGTGCTAAGGTCATTTCAGCAGAGGGGCTGATATTTATTTCAAGTACCACAGCGTGGTTTGCTGATAGCCACTGTCTTTTGGGTAGGACAGTCTTTGGGAATTCAGTAACCATATATTCTATTTAAACTTTTACTGCTTCAAAGACACACAGTAAGGTATTGAACTAATTAAGCAGGCTGCCATATTCCCACCAACTTCAGTTGTACTGGATTTAAAATGTAGCCCCACACAAACAGGTCTGAAAAGGGGACAATTTCAGTGCAAAAAGACAATGAAAGTAACCAGCAGACAGTGCTGGCTATCTGATCATCTAGTAGCAATTAGGAATTTAAGAGGATAGCTAAACATTCTCTTTTAAGTAAGTAGCCGAAATATTCAAGCAAATCTTCTTCCTCCTTTGCTTGCTCTAACCACTGCCTTTTTTTGATGGAACATAAGCCCCAGTCATTCTCGTGCAAGCTTCAGTGTCACCTTGAAACAGATAAAGAGAGACAACTTCTCTCTCTGGGTTAGACAAGCTAAAGAAATAAAGCCAGACACTGTGAACATGCTAAAACCAACACTCAGCCCATGATTCCTTGTGAACTCCCTTCATAGTTTCACATATGGACTGTGTAAGACAGCCAAAGGGTGAAGCCGTCACTAACCCTTAAAATGGCTCTGTGGGAACAGACCAGAGTCACTGAAGGGCAGTGCCACGCGTTAACAGTCCACGACATCGAGGCAGAAGAGAGCTCCGAAAGTACAATGGCTAGCTGGACAATACAAAGAAATTGGCACTCTGCTTTATTTTAAAGAAGTGGTAACCAACAATAGAAGCCACAGTATTTTCCCACTACCTTTGAGTAGTCAGAGATGATGTTAATCCAAAAGACAAGTTTACAAAGCCAGAATGCCACAAAATAATCTACTACAGCCACAAACTCTTTAAGTCACTACAAGTAAAATGTAAGTATGGAAAAGTATAAAGTATTGATTCACTCTGTTTCAAATGACTATTTCATTGTGGTTTTTTTTTTGTCTGTGGTGTTTCCACATGCACTGTAGGATCTGAGAGACCAAGATGTTTCCTTTCCATGGCTACTCACCAGCAATAGAGGCCAAGTTATACTCCTGTGAACAGTTCTGTGATGCTATCATTCTCCCTGAATTTGCACGGGGGAAAACACACAGAATCCTGGAAAAGAGTATTAACGTATACAGATTAAACGGACTCCAACCTGCTTTCGCTCCTCTGTCTTTGCTCTGCAGAGCTGGCAAGAGCAGAAGCAGTAAATACTTATGTTTTGTCACTTGAGTCAGCACATATAATTCTTCATACACGTACAAACTAGCTCTGCTGCAGAAGAAAATACCATTTTCACAATAACTTTTCACAGTGGAACTGTGCCTTAAATCAAACAAGCAAGTACTGAGTCAGCTCAGCGGCAGAGCAACAACAATTTGATCTGCTACGTGGCAAGCTTTGGTTTGGAGATACTAAACAATTCTTCATCCCAGGCCCTGGGCTTGTAAGTATGATAAAAGATGATGCAACGCGTTCAGACTCTGGGGAGAAAAGGAACAGTCATATACTCTTGAGAAACCCTTTGTGTAGAAAAATTTATTGTGTGCCTCCAGGTGCAAAGGCTATGGATGAAATGCAACTCAATAAAGACAAGCCAAGGTGTTTCAAGAGAGCTAATGAACATTTTGGTATTTGTACTTAGTCAGATAAAGCAGTGTTTTCCAGTTGAGCAAGGAGACTGCAATCGTGTGAGTATGATTTCTATGTGATAACAAATGCTCCCAGAGTTTTTTAAGCCCCATGGTTTGTTTTTGTTTGGCACAAAGATGATCTTATTAATGAAATCTAATCAGTTCTCCCACCTGTATGCTTCCCTTCTTTACTTTTTTAAATGTCCTTTTTGAGAGGAGCCGTAGTTCTGTTATGAGGGTCACCTGTCTTTTAAGCAGATCAGTAGTTTTATATTTTCTACATATACAGAGCATAGGCTTGCATACTCTTTACTTCCCATTCTATAAAATGGTAAGAAAGTCCATTGAGATGTACAATGATTTTATAATTTGTGTTCTGTTTCATTTCCATGTTCAAGTGCAGCTGATGAGACATATAAAAGAAATGGCTAACGTCTTATTGCCCACAGACAGAATATCAACATGAGCACTAGGAATTCATAACACCTATGGAAAGAAGTGTTGCATATATGCAATGAGATACGAGAGAATATTTTCAAGGAATGCCCCTTACAGCACAGTCAAGCTTCTGAAAGGATTATTCATTATAAACCATGCTGGCTTGATAATGAATTCTGATAGAGGACATGATGTTAATTCAGCTATTCCTTTCTCTTCTACTCTTGGATTTAAAAAAAAATAATAATTTTTTTTTAGCCTCTGAGTACTTCTGTGATCTGATTTCTTACACCCTGCAGGGGACAGCATTGGGTAAAGAAAAGTAGAAATCATATGATAAAGAAGCATTTGCTTTCAATTATCAAATTGTACTTTGTTAATTGAGACACAAAAAAGTATTATCTTTTTTTTTTTTTTTTCTGGTTGGCACAAATCCACTCTATCTCTTCACCCTTAAACTCTGCTGAATTATTAATCGAAATTATTTTGGTTACATAGTTCATTCTGCTATCAGTAGTGAGAAAGATTCCCAACAATTTGTAGTCACCAGCATTACTAAGGAAGAAGAGATGCTGTGTAGTATTGCTCTAACTTAGGACTTTCTTCTCATGACAGGCTGTGTAACACTTTTTCAGCAGCTATGTTGAATCCCCTCTATGGTGTCAACATAGATATCGGTTTGCAGGGGAAAAAAATTGCTTTTATACTACCACCCTTCATTAAAATATATGTGTGTACGGACACAGACACACACACACACTCTCATGTATTTTGTCTGTAAATGTGCATGTAAATGCAAGCCAAAGTGTTTGTTTTTATTTTCCTCAGCCATTGTTGCAAAAATAAAAGGTGTTTTCTCCCCCGCAAATAAGCCGGTATTTAAAAGTGATATTGCAAAAGGTATATGGTAGTCTTGTTTATTTTGGACAGATGCAAAGAAGTATCTCTGAACTTCTGCCAGTGATCAAAGGAACTGATGATGTAGAACAGATTCATGGGCCATGTCCTATCAGCCTGCACTTTACCCGTCATCCATCATCCAAACCCTAAGCCTTTTTCTGAGTGATGATTGCACCCTAAACACATAAAATTAATCACCACTCTAGCTTGGCCAGGTGTCTTGCCTCCAGAAATTATCTCATTGCAGCAAAAGAACTGCTAGAATCTGATATCTGTACTGTAATTTAATTTAAAGAATACTGCATAGTAACACTAAGATTGATTTACATATCTGAAAAGTTTCTAGTTTCACAAAGCCAATATAAATTCTTGGAGAAATATGTAATTGGAAAAAAACTGGTTGACCATAAAATCAGGGTATCTGAATATTTATTAGCTTCTGGAATTTTCAGTTGATGCTTTCTACCATGATCATAGCTTAGTGTAGGCTTTAAAATGCAATTTGCAAAACTAGAAAGGCCAGGTATTTGAACCAGTATAAATTCAGCGTTGGACTTGCACCTAAGCAAAACAGTACTTCTGGGAGACTAGACTTTACATAAAGAGTGTCTATTTTGTTTTCTATAGAGCACATAATTTTTATGTTTCTGCATTCTTCTTTCCCTCTTCAGAAAACAGAAGAGAAATTAAACAGCAGAAAATTAAACTATTGTATGCATCTCTACTTTTGAAAAGACAATAGAGAAATTGTGGCTAAATTTGATGGTGGCTAATAAATTAGGTTAAATATATACCATATTTGTGAAATGCAGAATTAAAGATACGCTGTTCTTCCACACACAAACTCACCATTTCCCACACAGAATACACACAGCATGCCTGTGTTTTACAGAAGTAGGAAGAATTATAAGTGCAAACATGAAAATAATCTTCACCTAATGATAAATGGAAATAACAGGCTATTTCCAATATGCACATTAACGAGGAGAAAGGAGTTGCTTCTTCACTATAAATATACGGCCTAACTCACAGGCAAATTCTGCTAGTGTTCTGCTTCACTTCTGGATTAACTGTAAATCCTAATAATTTGCTTTTAATTGGGAGCTTAGCTCCTATA
>NW_010972528.1:4709959-4937459 GCF_000737465.1 Haliaeetus leucocephalus | reverse complement strand
TGTAAATATTGATTTACCTTCCCTCCTCCCACTCCAGACATGCTTGAAATGGTGCTGTATGGTGACACCATTCACGTCCCGCTGTACTTGGCTCCCTTGAAGGTCTCCCTCTCAAAACTTTAATCTTCATATTTTGACCCTCATTTGTCCCCCAAGCCATTTCCCTCATTTGCCTGCAGACACAGTTCCCCCCATCAGTCCTCCACGTCTCCCACTGACACTTGCTCTCATTGCTCTTTGCTGCAAAAATCTGTGCTGTGAACACAGTTTGACATTTCCTGACATTTCATGAACTAATTACACTACAAATAATTAAGCATGTTCACATCTGTAACAAACGAAGGCAAAATGGTTGTCAGCAACTGTGATTGATGACCTCCCTGAGACTTTATCTGATGAGATTCTTCCCCACTATAGGCAGAACCTGGATGCCACTGTGTTTGCAATAATGCCTTCAGCCCTTTTCATCAGATCAAACCAATGAGATGCTTGAAGAAAAGGATGGGAAAATTAATGACTACAATGAAATATTTGCATTTTTTCCAGGCCTGGAAAAAACAATGAACAAGAGATGTGACAACCTCAATTATTTGGTGATGCTAAGAGCTCCGAGACAGCTCCTGCTGGAAAGAGCTGTTGGGAAGCCTGGGGGTGTCAAGTCGGCCAGAAAAATGGCAGGTGACAAGGACAACACTTTTTTTTTTTTTTTTTTTTAATGCTACCCAGACCCACATAGCTTAGTTAGAAAGACAAATTGCAGCACTACATTTCTTCTTTAGGGAGGGGGAATATGTCAGCTTTGAAACACAATCTTCTGTGAATATGGTGCTAGAGTAAAAATTATATTGGTAAAGGTTGTCTTTTGCAGAGATTACATAAATAAATAAAATTCACTGGTGCTAATGCTCTTTAAAGGGAAGAAAAAGAGCACAGTCAATAGTCCTATGTACTATAGCCAGTGATGGAAGTAATATGTGTATATGTGCATTTGTGTAAAATATATACAAATAAATATACATGCAAAAAAATTAAAGTAGATATGCATGCGTGTATGTGTGTATATATGAAAATTATACAACACAGGAATACACAGATTAAACATGACACTCTGAACTACCCTGCAGTATAAGGATAATTTCACACATACACAAGCTGTCTGCAGAGCAACCAAAATGCCCCCCTTGTTCCTGAAAGAAAATACAGAAGAGGGAAGAGAAGCCCAAACCTTGAAAGCATGGGTATGTATGATTATAATTTGTATATGCATGAGAGCTGCTGTGCTGCTGTATTTCCAAGTCCTTTGAAAACAAAAAGTAAAATAAAAAGGAAACAACCCCTGGTGCACTAAAGCATTTTGCTTTTTCAAAACCATACTAACAATATTCTTATAATAATAAAAAGGGATGTGAGAGGAGTCCAGCAAACAAAAACTGGGAGAGCTGTATAGTGGCCAGGACGCCGGGCTGGACACTAGGAACTCTTTACTTCCACTTGTCCCTGACCTTGAAAACACTTAAACAAACTTCAGCTACCTCATGTATCGAAAATAGTTAAAAAAAAAAATCCTAGGGTAATAACGCTTACCTACCTCATCGGACTGTTGCAAGGATTAATTAACACTAGTAATGCGCTTTGACCATCTTGGGTGTCACCTTCTGGTGAGCTGTGACTGCCAGGCCTGGGCTGCTGTCCCTACGGACAGGGTGGCTTCCCCGCGACAGTCCCTGTGAGCTGCTGGCTGCCCGAGGAGCAGCGAGAACCTTCAGAGAGAACGACACCAGAAAAAGGGGTGCAACAGCAAGGAGCAATAGCTAATACGACTGCCAAGAGGATGTGCAGGAGCACACTCTAACTTTCTTTGAAGGCCACGGTAAGATGTATCATCACATTAGCAGGCAAAATGTCTCTTTAAAAATACTAAAACTCATTCCACTAATTGGTAAGTATACTGTATCTTCCTTGCTCCGTGTGTTGCCTGTGATACGACAGTTGCCATAGTAACTGTTTATTTCTATCGAATTACAAAATAAACACATTCAAAAAAACCCAGTAATTTTTCTCCTAAGAACTTTCTGCCTGGAGTCCCTTATCCCTTTATTTTACATTTTTACATTTAACTTGTCAGAAGTAAGCATTATTTCCTCTTTGGATTATTAGTGATACTAATACCAAGGCAATCAAACACATACTGTGTGTTACAACAAAACTGTAAAATGAATGATTACAGCGTACTTTAGAAGCAAAAGACACTCGCTGTATTTCTGGGAGACGACGTCCTGCAAGGATTCGAGTGAAGCACTGGGAGGAGGGTGGTGGCAGGTCCTACTGCCTTCTGGCATGGGCTGAAAGACCAGCAGTGGCCTTCAGGAGGTCTGAACGCTGCAGGTGGAGTCGGGGCACCCATCACGACAAGCTGCCCACCTCCACTAAACTTTATACTTTGGTCTCACTGCTGCTACAGCCGTCTGAGGCTGTATAAATCATTTACTCCGGTTACAGGGTAACACCGCTTGCTCGCTTCTGCAAAACTCCAGGAGCCTGCAATGTAGAGGGTGCTGTCTCTGTTCAGTGTTGTCACTGCTATTGCTGGAAGAAATCAAAATAATTTGGGTTGAATTTTGTGCTCAGGTAAAAACAGAAACCCAGACTAGGACAGGGTATGGACCCGTGATGTGACGATGCCTATGCAACCCGGGCAGCCCTCTGTGCTGAGAGCTTCTGAGGGCCTGTGAGGGGCTACAGAAGCAAGGCTGGCAGGTTAACACAGCAGAGGAAATGACAGCAGAAGAAAACAAACCACAAGAGGTTTCTATGACAATTTCTCAACTTTTAAATATGGAACTATACAGTCTGCCTATGGATTTTTTCCTGGCAAATGTACACTAGTACAGGAAATTCCTTATGATTTTTGCCAATGTACTGTCGCAGGCAGGAGTTAGGAGAGGCCCAAGTGGGTGTCGTTTTGTCAGCAAAAGCAAGAAAAGCCATTTACCTATACATTATTATGCATATTCTTATTCACAAGTCACAAAAATACTTATATCCTTGCATGACTGTTTAGGATCTTCTGCACCTTCGTATGAGGTCTACAACTGAAAGTCTCCATTTACAGCTGCAAGTGCCCAGGCAGGAATATCCAATTCCCAAGGAGAGCTGGCTTAAAAACAGACTGAGGAAAGAATGACAATGTGAACAGTACAATTTATTGTCCTATGAGTTAATAAGGCTGTGGTCTAATTAAACCACTGCTTTTCCACCTTGCCATTCTTCTTGTGTGGCTGAGCAAATTAATTCTGCCTGTACTTGGAGACTGCACGCCTGCTGCATTAACTTTGCCTGAAGTTCTCATATGCAGAGTAGATGGCGTTATATTATAAGCAAACGTTAATGTCAGTGGACACCTGCTGCCCTTGAAACATTAAATTTTCAGAACTGTTTGGTAAACAGTCTTTTATACTGTAACATAGAAGTCAGTTACACCATGGCATTGACAGAATCAGACAACAAATAAGATTTAAGTGTATCCAGTATTTTTAGGGAAAATGTCTATGTCAAACAGATTAAATGCCTTGGCACTGGTTCCAAAGCAGGATTTTGTGTTCAGCAGCTGGCATTTCAAGTCTTAAAATTTCCAGTACATTAACCTTACTGTGGAAGGGGTTTAGGGTAACTATTTGGTACTTCAGGCAGTCTTTCAATGCAAAACTATGATTGTTACCTGCACTGGGAGCAAACTCTTTGTATAGCCTAACCGAGTTTGTTACTTTTGCACACATTTAATTTTAGAGCCAAGAAGTCACATTCAGCAGAAGTACCTACCACAAAGTGCATATCAGAAATAGCATAAACATGTGCTGGTTTAGGCCTTGTCTTTATAAATGTGCTACCAGTGGAGACTGAGATCTGGCAACAGATCTGTATATAAATTGACCCCTGTACCTCAGCTTGACTTTGGTATCTTCTAATTCCTCTTTACAAAACAAACTGCATCAACCATGCCCACATTTAGCCAACCACAGTTCACATTGTTTTTGTTCCTTCTCATAAGTTCTTCCTACAGATTAAATGCTGATGCACTGAACTAACTGCTCTTGGCTGAGGTGGGCAGGTGTAATTTGATTAGTATAGATTCTGGAATTGGTAAGTACTGTATCAGTATCCTCCCTAGAAAATAGGTGACATGTCATGGGATATTAAGTATGGCCATTTAATGTAAAAACTCAGATAATACATGAGTTAAATGGAGAAAATGAGAGAAAGCTTTTAAGCATTCTCCCAAGACAGATTGCAGAATAATATTATTGTACACGCAAGTAGTGCTGATTGACACAGTCAGAAGGCCATTATACTAGTACGGTATAAAATCATTATAGCAAAAAGCATTTCAGAGCTGCAGAGTGATAGTAGCAACATATAATGAATTATCAATAAAGAAGTGGTGATTCAGTTACATTACATATGAATAGAAAGCTTCCTGTTATATAATTTAAACCTGCCAGCCTGACAAGTGACTTGAATATTCAATTCCTTCTCCAGGTGTATGAATCATCCTTTTAACTTTACCAGAGACTGCAGTTTTGTAGGGTAGGCCAGAAACTGAGCTACAGTAAGCAGTGTTTTTAAAGAAAGGTCAGTTGAGCAGATTTCAACAAGGTACCCTCTGGTGAGGCTCTATTTGAACTCAAAGAAACAGCATCAGCCTTTGAGATGCTGGTGTTAAGTAAATATTTCTTCTTGTTTATGGCAAATAAACACAAAGTACAGTCTTTCGGCAAGACAATGCCACCAATATTTTATGGTTTTCGTGTTGTCTTACCATAAAGTCCTTGAGGTTTATATTGTTGCTAACTACCATTAGTGAGGAAGCCCTGACAAAAAAACCCTCTCAGTATCAAATCCCTGTATTTTTAAGGCTGTGCTCCCGAAGGAGTCTTGTCTTGGACCTCACTCCCGCGCAAAGGTCCTCTGAAGGCAACTGCAGCATGTTAGTTAAGTGTTGCAATGTGATCCCATGGGAGGATTAGGACCTTTAGGAAAATGACAAAACTCAGCTTTTCCTTTTAAATGATTGTTTAGTATTTGCAGTGTGAACATAATACTTAAGTCAAAGATAACTGCACTCTAAGCTTAAGAATAATTAACTTTAAAATTTGGGGAAACAGGAGGATTCAGTTTGAATGTCCTCAGTGCTGGAACCAAAGTTACACTCAAGAAACAAGAAAGATCAAGCAGTTGAAAATGATCCAGCTGTGATAAACATGGGTATAATATTATCCAGTCCACATTCTGAAAATAAATATATCCACAACACTGTCAAACATAAGCATTTAAAAGTTGTGAGTAGTTCTAACTTGCCTTCCAGCATTGTTAAGCTCTTGCATGTTTAACACACATTTTCAGATTGATTTTTTTAATAAATGGAAATTGAGTCTTATAAAACTACATGATTTCATAGATATATTATATTATATTAGACTATTGGAATGTAATACTACATATATACACACACACATACATATTAATATATCCCAGTATTATCAACACTCCAAGAAAATTAATAATATTGATAAAACTGTTCCAGTAAGCTTTTCTTCAAGTTGTTGTCTGGATAAACTGATTTTAAAAAGGCTTTCTACTCTGTATGTTTGCCTAAATACAATGGCCTGCTATTTCAGAAGTCCTTAGCATCTAGCTGCTCCCATTTCAGCCATTTCACTTTCTGTTTACTACCCCTCTTTTCTCTCCTCCACTAAGGATGGTGCATCTACTTATGACACAGGAAACATCTTCTCTTCCTTTATACCTAACCTGTTAGAAGCCCGCAGCTGAAGACATTTCTTTTTACTGCACTGAACACTCTTGGGACTAAAGACAGCTCAGAAATTTAATCACAGGCTGAGAGCTAGTAGTTAGATTGAAGCTTGAAAAGGCCTTAAAGGAGGCAACGGAAACAAGGATTACTGCCTCACAACTACTAATTAGTTGATGAAACTTCAAGAAAAGAACTAGTGGACACTTACGTGAATCTTTGCTGCCTCCGAAGACCAGTGGTGTATGGGAATTTTATTTTTCAAGTGGAGCTATTTAAAAGCAAATCTTCCTTCACTCAGCCAGGATTCTGTTGATCACAGAGCTGCCTTGTGCCATTTTAAGGCTCTGTTCTTACCTGTTTTAAAGATGAAATAATTCTGGAGACTATTTGTATGGTTTGGGGGAAAGAAACATTTGTGACAGCTGACCCAGCAGTCAGAAACAACCAAATACTAGTATTGGTTCTAAAACCAGCTCCTGGGCAAATAACAGTAATCTTAGGCAAACCACTTGACTTCCCCGCCTCAGCGTTTCTAACTTTCAGGCAGAGGTACAGCTATTTGCTCACCACAAGGATGCTGTAAAAATTAATTAGCAAAATGGCTATAAAGCACTGAGGATGAAAAACATGCTAAGAGCTAAGCATTATAATTAGTGTTATTTAATGCATCTTTAAAAATCAAATTATATTTTTCTTTTCCTTTAATAAAGGAATTACACAATGACTTTAAGAAACGACAAAGTAATTTGAAGTAAATGACTGCCCTGTAAAATTGAAACACACCCTAAAATGTGGTTATTATAGAATAACCACACACCCTGATAGTTAGCACTACTTGAGCTGTGTATAACCTTAACTTAGTAGTGTATTATTAAGTATGGGAGGATCAGCAATTATAAAAGGGAGAGCGAGTGCTGATGCGTGTTAAATACACGTTACCTCTTTAGCATCAGCAGATTTGGTGCATCCATTCCTGGCAATGAAAAGCATGCTGGGCAAATTCAACTTGTGGCACAAAAGGATTAATTAGAGTACAGCTAATACAAGCAATGTTTAGACATGAATCAAGAAATTTAGGACACAGGGCTTATGGTGCACGGAATAATTGCCAACACTATAAAAGAAAGAAAAGATGTGAACTAATTTCACATTTATGAGGAGCAGAAAGTTCTAGCCCAGCTTCTGCTTGGGGAAGAATTACACACTGCAGGTTTCTTTTGAAATACTTCATATTACCACACAAAATGTTTTCTTGTGTTTATGCTAGTCCTCCCTCATTGTATTTATATGTGAGTATTTTCAGGATAAAAGGAGCTATTGAACGGCTAAAAAACAACAGATACCGTCTCCCTGAAACACAGCAGACTTTAAAGGCTTTCCTTCCTTATGCGCTGTTCTAGGTCAGAAACTCAATACCCATACCACAGGTGACTTGGCTTTCTATTGCACTTTTTGCCTGAAGGAATATTTAATATTGTCCTGGTTTCAGCTAGATTAAAGTTAATTTTCCTCTTAGCAGCTGGTATAGTGCTGTGTTTTGGATTTAGGATGAGAATGATGTTGATAACACGCTGAGGTTTTAGTTGTTGCTGAGCAGTGTTTACACCAAGTCAAGGACTATTCAGCTTTTCATACCACCCTGCCAGCAAAGGCTGGGGCTGCACAAAAAGCTGGGAGGCGACACAGCCAGGACAGGTGACCCAAACTGGTGGAAGGGGTATTCCATACCATATGATGTCATGCCCAGTATATAAACTGGGGGGAGTTGGCCAGGGGGCACCGTGGCTCAGGGCTTGGCTGGGCATCGGTCAGTGGGTGGTGAAGCAATTGTATTGTGCATCACTTGTTTTGTATATTATAGTAGTAGTAGTAGTAGTAGTAGTAGTAGTAGTAGTATTTTCCCTTCCTTTTCTGTCCTATTAAACTGTCTTTATCTCAACCTGTAAGTTTTACATTTTTTTTTTTTTCCCAATTCTCTCCCCTATCCCACTTTGGGGTAGGGGGAGTGAGCAAGTGGCTGTGTGGCACTTAGTTGCTGGCTGGGGTTAAACCACAACAAAATCAATGGGTAAAACAAAATAGGAGACAAATAGGACAGTTGGGAAGTTAGGAGGCTAGTGTGGATGCAGGAACTGTAGCTTAACTCAAATCATGACTGCAGAAACGCATGTACACAACACAGTACTGTGCTGCACAAAGGTATCCAAGCCGGCTTGCTCAGGCACCAGAAGCTGGAGAGTACTAGTAGCACAACTCTCCTGGCTAACTCCCTGCTTGGTTAATTTATCCTGCTTTTCCTGAAAGAAGAAAAGTTAGCATAGGTGTCTTCTACCCTGCAGTGGCACATGGACATGGTCTTCTCTTTATTTATCAGAGTTCCCTATCTGTAAATGACTGTGATTCCCTACCATTCAGTGAAGCTGTTGGAAAAAGAATTGCCTTCCTCATCTTTACTCTGAAACAACAGAGTTGTTTCCTAAAACATTCACAGAAGTGCTAGGAACAAGAGTTCCCAAAGTTTTGTAACAGCAGCAGACTTAAGACATCCAAAGGGATTTTGCTGAGTCCTGACTCCTGAGCCCAGCACAGCCAGCAGAACCCGTCTTCAATCCACAAAAAGCCTCCTATGTGAAACTTGTGTCCATTAAGTCTATAAAATATGACAAATCATATATTCTATTTGGTTTAGTATTTAATATTTTTCTTAAATGTATCTTGTGGGAAAAATAATTCAAAATATTTCTTGTGAAAATTCCTGTTTATCCAAAATTCAATTAAAATGCATTCTAAAATTATTTTATATATTTTATGTACTTCTTCTAGTCAACTCTTATGAAAGTTGGAGGCCAGAAAAAAAAGTAGTCTAAACCAAAGAATTAAAAGAATAAAATAAAAATGGGGAGAAAAGTAACTAATTTTAAGTAACCATTCTTAACCCAAATGCTTCCTCAATTCAATAGCATTGATGATATTCCCTATTCAGCAATCAACTGTATGTCACAGATTCCTTGTTCTCCCAGGGAAAATGGAAGTCTTGCTTGCTATTACACAGCCTGTAATATTGTTCCGCTCTTGTACAGCTCAGCGGACGCAGCAGTGTACGCATCCAGCATGCACATCCAGCACACCAGCTATCAGGGCCAGTCCTCTGAGGGCTGCGACAGATGCAGTGCATCTGAGCTCCCCTTCCATGCAGGGGTCTCCAAATCACTGGATTTACATGCAAAGTTTCGCATCCTTAGCCATCGTTTATTTTCAGGGAAATTAAACTTTATATTCAAGTATTGGTTTTCATTAAATCACTTTACATTATATTTAAATAATTCTCAATCTCCTCTTTAATTAAACATACTAAGGACCAATTTCCATCTTTTATTCAGGAAACTCAACTTTGCCAAGGTCCTAAGACCCATGACACAGTAGGCCTAAGAGTCTTCTGTTATTTTGATTCCTTCTCCCAGTTTTGCATAGAAGCCCTGATTGAGAAATGAAAAACCAGCTCCTACAAGGCCTCACACTTTAATCACTTCAGGTTAACATGACACCCTAATGAGAAATCTCCCTTTCCTTTCCATCTCACAATTTGCTCCACTCCGCCTGCCAATTCAAGGCTCTTATAAGATCACTCATTGACCTTACACTCCCATTACTTCCACCCCCTTTCCTCATTTTGCAAATCAAATTAATTTCGTTAGAGACAGAATTAAAATTTGCTTAAAACACTAAGTAGATATAATGTATTTATTGCCCTTGGTGAATCTCACCCAGTTCAACCAGTGTCTTCAAAGTTTCCATTTAATTAAGAGTAATAGGCTTTTAAAGGCCCAATTACTTAGCTCTGTATTTGTTGCACTTGAATTGCAATAATTAATAAAAGCCAAAAAGTGTCACTACAAGACAATACGGAGCTGCCAGAACTATGTTTCAGTAAAAAAAAATTGTTCAAAAACATTGCTTAGGTAAGACCAAAGCTATTAATGAAACTGGGTCAGTTTAGC
This sequence comes from Haliaeetus leucocephalus, assembly GCF_000737465.1. Classification (NCBI taxonomy): domain Eukaryota; kingdom Metazoa; phylum Chordata; class Aves; order Accipitriformes; family Accipitridae; genus Haliaeetus; species Haliaeetus leucocephalus. The sequence continues at coordinate 4,927,649 of NW_010972528.1, read as the reverse complement.
AAACAACTTCTTTTGCAGGTTCAGTTCTAAAGAGCAGTTTCTTAGTTTAAAAAACTGATCTGAAGTTGAAAAAAAAAGATGAATGTTTAGAAAAGAAAAATTAAATAAGAAAGAAACCAAATATTTCATGATGAGCTGACACCTCACTCATAACTTCTACACCTCTTCTGGCCTTTCACACAGACCCAGCGTGAAAACTGGATTTACTGATCAAGGGTGAATCTAACACAGCCCTCTCCCGGTTTCACAGAAACCCTCTGGTTTCGCCCCTGTTCGGCTTCCGCTAATCTGATGAAATCAGAACTGTAGCTCCATTTCCTGCACTGTTTCTTCCTCGTTCTGGCTCCCTGCTGTTTGTTTCTAGGATATTCTCATCCCTGCTGGGTGTATATTTTACTCTCTTTAAGAAGAGCCCTGATCATGTTTCTTTTTCTCACACTATCTATTACTGACGCTTGCTATGGGAATCTCCCAGCCGGCAGTGAGACCCCAGTGCTCAGAGCATCTGGGCAGTTATCGTGAACTAATATAATCACTTCAGCAGCTCATGTTAACAGTGAGTGATTGATTGTTTTTACTCCTTCACACTTTCTTGGATCTTCTTCAACTCTTCTTGTCTTAAAAGAAGAATGAGATTGAAAAGAAGCACCTTCTGTGCCTACAAAAGGGATTAAAGTTAACAGTGGTGTAAACAAGGAGAAATCTCCTGAACTAAAAAAAAAAAAAAAAGAAATGTTTGGCAAATTTAAGAGAAATATTATTCTCTTAAATATATCTTTATTTGTTGTCCAGACTAAATGGATTGTGCCAAGAGACAGAGGTGCTAGTTCATTTCTGTTCCCTCAGATGGGGAGCCCCATGTGAACATGTGACTATGAAAGTAAGATTTATTTATTTTTGCAGTGAAGTAAAACTGACAGGGTGGTGGCTGATCCCACTGCCAGGTCAGGGATGGACCCATTGCCTTTTCCTGCCCTCTGCCAGTCAAGGTGTCACAGCCTGGGGAGGCCTATGCCTGGAATTGCTGCCCCAAGTCTTGCCCAGCTGCCGCCACACACTTCTCCAAAATACAGGTGAAGTCTGCAACCAGCCCAACCATGGCTGGCAGTGAGGGCTTGAAAAGGGGAGGCTGCTGGGCTTCTGAGTAAGTGTATTTATTATTCATTAGACTGCAAGAATGGACACACCACCTTTCTAAATCTGGGAGGGCAAACACATCCCAACTTCATTCCCCAAAACCAGAAGAGATGGGTGGGACGAGAATGAGGAATACAACAGGCTTCTCCGTAAGTGTGGGAACAACGCCTCATACTGCCAAATGACTGCTAAGCTGCACAGCCAGATGGCTCCCAGTGTAGTTATACTAATTCCTACCTCAGTCTCATTAATTAATTTTCTGCTTTCCACCCAAAAAGGAACTTTTATTCCTTGTGGTCTAACCCACAAGAGAGGCTGTCTCTAATTCAGCTGTTCTGCTAAGTCCTGCAAGAATACTGTCCCAGGGTCACAGGTGGCCATCCAACCGAGAGAAACGATGTTTTGGTTAAATATATATTGCTCTTACCATTCTGAATCAACATCCCTTGAGGGGATAGAGGTTTTTCCTCTCGTCCCTTTCTGCCACATGGTTGGGCAGCTCACACCTCTGCCTCTAAGCTGCATGACCCTGCTGGGGCAATACCTAACTTCATGGTCGCCATCCCCTGTCCATCTGCAAACACAACAGAGTCGTCCACACCAACGTCAGTCCAATGCTCGAGAAGCCAGCAAGGTTTCTACGTGCGTGTAAGGTCTCTCTTTGCTAGGGAATGCCTAATATGCTACTTGTTCTAGAAAACTCCCCCAGGCAGCTACATGCTCGGGAAAAAGCTGAGTTGCCTCTGGGGCAATGCACTCCTAGGCCCTGGATCTGTCTGCAAGTGTGCTTTGGAGGCGGAAGAAAGGCTTGTCATTGATCCCAGCGCAGCTGGCAGGGCTGCAGCTGAGCTGCGAATGAGCTACAAATTAGTCCAACATTTAAATGCTCGCTTCTAAAGATAAAAGCCAACTAAGCCTCTCACAGTAGTTTTTCCTAAGGAATGGGAAGTGTCTCTAAAAATAACCGTAGCTGCTGTGGAGAGGTCGGGGTTCAGGAGAGCTGCCTGACATCATGCCAGGAAGCTCCGCGCTGCAACGCGATACTTTTAGAAGTGACTTCACTGCCTTGCTGGTTACCATTACCAGACATCACAGCATCATCCACACAGAGTCCTTTATAACTCACATGTGTGGAGCCAGGTCTGCCTGCTTCCTAAAGATATTAAGATGCCACCTAAAGCTCCAGCTACAGGAGCACTTTGTCATGTTGCAGCTTTATGCTTTAACCTCATTACATCAACTTACCTTAGAAAAGTGGTACTGTGGCATCTTGGGTCTGGACAGCCCCATCCCAACACCAATGGGCAGCATTCAGGGGCACTCAGGTTTCGGCAGAACAGGACAAAATGAGGAGAAACATCCTATCAGGATGAACAAAATGAGAATGTAATCCATGTAATCCAGTGCTCAACTGACTGTGATTGTTAACTGCCTGTTTTAAAGGAACTGCAAAACTAAGCTTAAATAAAATTATTGAAGTACTGAGAGACAGAAGGCTGAAGTTCACCACTGGAATAAACACAGAATGTAGAAAACCCTCCTGCACAGATGTACAGCTTCTTCCTCATACATTTTTCCCCTGTATACTAATGTATTTGATTAATGTTTTTGAGCTTTTGGCAAAAAAACCCAAAACAAACCAAAACCCAAAAATGCAACACTGGGAGCAATGTTTAAAGTATATGGTTTATATGCCTGAAAGTGTTTGTTTTGACTTCCTCTTACTGAAACAAAAATGAAAACTTCTAAGAACATTTTATGAATTCTCGCCACACTGAATAACCTGTTCCAATTCAAGATGTACCTCTAAAATAGTTTTTTCAGTATAAACAAAATGATGTCTTATTGATGGAGGGAAGAGCAAAACTTGGCTGTTTAATTTGGAAGATTGCTAAAAGTGATACATTTAACTCTTCTTGTCTAACAATGAAATGTTTTTATAGTTCACAATACCTAACACCCTCATTCACATAAAACAAGTCATCCTGAGTTCCTGTTGAACTAATACACATCCTATTCTTCTTCTGTGTATATTGCAACATTAGGAAAGAAAAAATAAATATGTATCAAAATAAACTCCTGTTTTCATGCAACTGCATGAAATACATTTAACATTTTAAAGCATTTAGAGAAGCAGATTAGAAATCTACGCAGGACACTTAAGAAGAATACAAATGCTTCAGGTATGCTCTAGGTGTATCATGGACTTCTCCAGCCAATACAGTTCTCTCTCCAATGTTATTTTCTTCTGTTTGTGGTGCACAGGTTGCTCCTCCCATTGTTTTCATTTTGCATCTTGCTTTCCTTTTCCCTGTCCTCCCCCTTCCCTAGTTCTCTCTTTCTCCTCTTCTTTTGTTTTTAGTTTTGGTGGTGTTTCTTCCCCTTAACCTTCTGTCTCTCTTACACAATTTCTCTACTCCCTCTGTATGGCTCACCATTGTCCCCCAAGGTCCCTTATTTTCCTCTCCCCATGTTTTACTTACACTGCAGGCTCCTGAAGGATGACAGGTATGTACAAAAGCCCAATTCCTGATTGGGCCTTCCATGCGCAACACACCCTCTCACCCACATATTATACTTCATTACATTACAAAATGTGTTGATCTTTTGAAATGGAAATACTGTTGATAAGAAAACTGTTCTTACAGATTGTCCTTTCCAGAACATCAGACAGGCTATGAGAGCTCTCCATGTTAGCACCCTATGGGCTGATCAGATGTGCACCATGTGGAAATGGTGATACAGAAGCAGAAGTATGATGGAAAGCCAAGCCAACTAGTTATTATTTTGCATTTGCAAGAGCAGTTACCTTTTTCTTCAGTAAGATCTAAAATGAAAGAATAAGGACAAGCACACATTTGAAAGTACTGAAAGCATATAGTCAAACTTTACAATTTAGAAACCTTAACTGTCTAGCCTGTTAAAGGAACAACATTCAGAAAAATCTGCTTCATCAATATGGATTAAATTTGCACAATGTTATCCCTAAAACTAAATCAAGCCAATCCAAACCAGAATACTAGAAACTACAAGTTGTTGACAATGTAGTTAACTACCAGTTAACATTCTCATTTTTTAACGAGCTTGAATGAGTTCCACTAAACATGTACATAGCTAGTAACAAATATGAGAACACCAGAAGTTCAAGTTTAGTAGACTTCCTTGCCATTGTACTCCATGTCTTTCTAGCCATGCCCAGAAGGATCTGTTTGAAGGAGGAAGAGTAGTTTAGTTTTCAAAGCTTATTCAATCATTTCCCTTTCCACTCCCATTGTAAACTTCAGCTTTTTCCTGAGACTGCAAACATCAACAGGAAGCTCATAGTACTCACGCAGTACAATACTTCTTCACTAGATACACAATAGGGCCGCAATCTTAGTTTAAGTGGGCTACCCAAATAACTTTGGGGTGATTAAAAACTGGGGTGTTTACTAATAAAACTTTTATTAAATAGAGATAATGAACATTTTGGTTAAAAATGTGCAGATCCTTTTTTTCAAAAGGCTGTAGAAGTAGGAACCTGTGCAGCTGTTTTCCACTTCAGCCAATTCCCTCTTGAGGGAAGTATGTTGACTTCATGTTGAACAGGCAAAATGGTATGCTGACCAAGGGCTTGGCATGGCTTTTCTGATATTAACACCTGCTAGGATATTAACAACTTGAAAATAACTGGTGCTCTGAGAAACTAAGTGTATAGGTAGAAGATTCAACTGAAGACCACAAATTTAAAGAGCTGCCATTTGAAAAGGTGCCAGAAGTAAATCACCACTTACTGTACAAAGAGCTAAAGTAAGTGCTTGAGCACCACTGAGATTCTGCACAAGGTTTGTGTCACACGCTTCATTCAATAAGGCAATCAAGATGATTAGGGAGTGTAGGAAAGGCTCATTAATGGCCATAGCAGACATTGAGTCAGCCTTTCATTTATAACCAATGCATCCGGACAGTTTTCATTTATTGGGTTTTTAATTTAAAGAAGTGAAATTTATGTGGACAGGCACACACCCATGTGTTGTACAACTTGTTCATGCTTAAAAGCTGCCACTAGCTTTACTGAAGTAAGTGATACTGGCAAAAACTAACAAACAAAAAAAAAGAAACAAACAAACAAAAAAGTGTTTCACAATTTGCATGCTTCCTTTAGTTAGCTCCTTTACTCTAGGTCCTTTATAAGAGGGTAAGAATTTAGCTAGGGATTTTATTCTTAAGATGCTGAACAGAACACCAAAGCTATAACTGATGACAATACTCAGGAGTATGTCTTTAGCTTCAAAGACGGGGAAATTTTGCATACTAATCACTGGGCTTTTGGAAGAAGCAGAGTTACAGAAAGCAAAGACAAGAACTATGATGGAAAGGCATGTGACTGGCAACCACTGTGTCTGAGGCTGCAAACCAGCACCCTTTTAATGAGAACAACAAGGACTGTGATTTTCTATTCTGTCAATTTTAACCAAACCCCAAGTTCTCTCAGGACTCACAGTTATCAATAAGTGGGGAATCCCTTTTTCCTATACCCTGCAATGCAGATGTAAACTGAAAACATGGTCTTTCTCATTTCATTACACATAGAAGTTTCACTGCAAGCACACACCTAAGCATGCCCCAGCATTTCATTCTGTTTCTATAACTTGAACACAGGCACTACGGTCTTAAACAAGAGCAACAAAAGTGTTGCACAATACTGGAGCCATACAACAGAAGAACACAGATCAGACTTACTCTGTAAATGACATTTGTGTGACAACAGAATTACCACAAAATGGAGATGAAAAAATTCAGTTGAAATGCTGGACCCACGCAGCAAAGGTTCACCTGGCCAAGACTAAGTCTTCACTCAGTGAATAGAAAAGATTTCTCTACAAAAGTTGACCAACCTCCCTGCTCCCCAGATTCATAGCCACTCAAAACTGGAAATTTTAAGTCCTGTATTTAAATACAGTAGTTATAAAAATGAAAGCTAAGTGAACCACAAAAAAACCCCAAACAATCCCACCAAACCAAAAAACCCCAAAACAAACAGATCCTAAAAGATATGCCTCCTTGACAATAAAAGTGTGATGTTCAGATCCTCAGTACTGCAAATCAATTGTTCCTGTCATTTGAACTAGGGTTTTCCAGAAAAGATTCTTTCATGTGGTGCCAACTACCATTCACAACACGGCATTGCCCTTTCCTGAGCTGTGCAAGAGGTCAGTCAGGGTGCCTTGGTAGTAGCTCCTAGTTTCAAAGCACCAGACTTTTCTTTGCCCTCATTTCCCAGTCCCAGAGGACACAGGAGAAAGTCAATTTGTATAGCTTCTCTAGTACAGAATTGGTCACTCTTCCAGAGTGTCCCGAAAGCATAAGATAATGAAAATACACATACCTTGATAAGCCAGGAATTTAATGTCACTGATGTCACACTGTATATCAGTAAGCAGTGAAGGACTACTTCAAGGCTTAACGATTCAAGTTTCCAGGTTTTAGAATTTGGACCTATGCTAGAACCAGCCACAGACAGCTCTTTAGGAAGCTTCTTGTGCCAAGGAAGCATACACAGCACTCAGCTCTCTGCCTGACGTACAGAAACAGTGTAGGAACAGCAGGGCCAGACCCAGTGCCACAGCTGGACCACAGTGACCAAGAAAACGCTGAGTTTAACATCAGCCATGACATGCTGATTCTATCAAACAGGAAGAGCATGGCCGGAGGTGGGCAGGTCTGCCCCCTCCTGTGTCTCTGTGCACACCAAAGCTGGTCTTGAGCTCTCCAGACTGAACTAAACAGACGATCATTTACAGACCTCTCGTTGATGCAGGCTGCCCACTATGGGTCAGGGCAGGAGCTGGTATCGCCGGAGGAGACTAGGACTGGAGGGAACCATGCTGAATGGGGAGGGTTCTGGATCACAGCGCGGGCAGAGGCTGAGCAGTAGCCCGTTTCGTTATTGCTTAGGCCTGTCACAGGCCCTTCAGACTTCGTAATTTGTCTGTGGGAGGAAAGAGGAGTAAAGAACCATAAAGATCTGTACAGCACAGGTGGCACAGTGGTGTATTACAGGAGCCCTCCCTCCCCCTGGTAGCCCAGTATCTCCTCATTGTGGAATGGGAGTGTTTTATTTTTGTTTTTCTTTCCATTAGAGGATGACCTTTGCTCCAACTAGGTTGATCTGCTGCAGAGCCCACATCCGCCAGCTTCCCAAACAGCAGCAGATACTTTCTGCTGCTCCAGTCTCCTTATTTAATCATGTCTTCATAAATCAAAAGCGACCAAAACTGATTTAACAAACATTTGGGTGAGAACTCAGAGCAGCTGAAGACTAGACTAAGACTGAGTCATTGCCTGATGCAATTTCAAACCGTTTAATTGTAAACATAGTTGAGCTTATTATTGTGTTAACACTCCTCCCCACCCCCCACCCCCCCAAACAGTAACCCAACTAAAAGATTCTTAATTGCAAGTGCGTTGCTGTGAAAACATCACTAAATGCCAAATGAAAGTTGTATAGAGAAGCATATTTCTTTTGGAAATTGACCAAATGAACATCTGGTCGCTGGGTTATCTGGAAAAATCCATCAGAGGATAATGACAGCACCATTAGATGCACCACCATAATTAATACTAGGTTTCAATGGGTTTAAACATGCAAAGTGCTGAATGCTGCCGTGAAATGCATTCTCAGATCCCACCTAGTTCAGTGAAGAGTGAACCACTGATTATTGGAAAGATATACCAGAGAAAGGATGACACACTGTTCTTACACTGATAAGCATTCACTGCTAGCTAGAGTCAGATAGCAGGACACAACAGAAGGACATCTGGTCTGACCCTGTATGGTATTCATTACCTTTCCAAAGGTCTGAAAATTATCAATAGTGACTTTTAAAGCTAAACTCTGAAGATGAACACTGGAAAGAATACAGAATTTCAGTCTGGTCTTGCTGCAGAAAGAGTAGAAACTGCTCTGCTGTGGTGTGAGGGGTTGTTTTGGTTTTTTTTAATAAAGCTGATAGGATGCCCATATAAAAGTGGACTTTCAAGCATATATAGACAATGGGTTTTAATGGTGGATCTCAACAAGAAAACAAGATTTTTAACATTTAGTATGATCACTATGTTGTGGGAAGTGTGATTGTTATACAACATATGGCCTTTGTATTGGAACCATAGAGTTTATTTCACAGCTGAGTTATGGCCCCAGTACAAAATCATTGAAATCCCATTGAAAAAATTCACCCACAAAGAAAATGCACCTGCAGTGAAAATCCCACCTAAATAAATTACTTGTTGGTACCTCTGCAGTGTAGGCACAGACTAACACAGTCACAGAAATATTAGCGGGAGGGAACTCTAAGGTTTCTGCTCCCATCTCCCCCAGAACCGTCCTGAACAACAGATGAGCCATGACTTTGTCTAGCCAGCTCTTGAGAACCTCCAAGGGTCTCTGGCCAACCTCTTCCAGTATTGACATACCTTCCTGGGGGAAATGGTTCTCCTTACATGCACCTTGAATCTTCCCAAGGCACCTCTTGTGGTTGTTGCCCCTTGCCAGAATATCTGCCACTGAGCAGTTTGGCTCTGCCCTTTCCTAACTACTCATCTTGCTCTCCTCCACATAGAAGAGATAGAAAGGTGAGAAATGACACACAGCAAAATCCTTCAAGACACAGCATCCCTAAACAACTCTTCATCCACGATAGAGCTTAAAAACTTTGAAGAAACAGGACTTTTCCACTTACCTGTGTGTTCTAAACTTACTTTTTCCTATGCCAAAAGCCACTCTGAAACATATTTGAAGAGCATTCCCATAAATTATGCAACTAAGTCACTTAGGTAATATTAAAAAATTAAGAAAAGAAAGCAAATGTTCTCTCCAGGTCAACAACAACAACAAAATACTAAGAATGTTTAGATAGGGGTTTTGTTATATATTTTTAACAATAGATGCATCTGAGGATCCATTCTACAATATGCTAAACCTATGATTTTAGATCACTAATACCAAATAAAAAGCACTGTGGTCACAAGCTGCAAACAGACATTGTGAAAAAACCTCATTCTGCCATCATATTTTTGTAGCGCATTCAAAAAAAAAAAAAAAAAAAAATCAGCAGCCTTTATACCAGATTAGACATTGTTTGTCCTACCACAGCCAGCACAAACTGCATATTGTAAGCTAACCCAGGTATACAGAAATGTAGTCATGTGCCTTCCCTTTACCCAGATCAAATTAACACCCTGAGTGCTCTGATAGCACATAGATTGGATATGAACAATCACAAAGCCACAGCCCACATTGTCAGACAACTGCATAATGCAGCCAGGTGATCTTATAGATACTTGATTGTACCTGCATAAAACCTCCAACATCTGTGGAATGTGCCTTACACATGTGCTGAATCCTGAAACTCAGGAAAACATGCATATCTTTTACCATTCGCTTTCAGAACAGATTTTTTTATAGCATTAAAGTTGTGGATAGTTCCTCATAGTGCCAAACATGGCTTAGTTAATCAAATGAAAGCTTGCTAAATATTTAGGATAGCTTATGGACTGCTATCTTCCAACATTTAAAAATTAAAATGGCTTATTTCATTATATAGAAGTCAACTGAACATGCAGTTGTGTCATTCAGCAAGTAATTCAAAAGAATTATAGCTAAGTGGTTTGCACAATCTATATTTAGCGATTCTTACTTCCAAATACTTAGACTCTAGATTCTGTCCTTAAAGTATTCTTAAAAGGATTGGCAAGTATGTCTATGTATAAAATATGATAATCCTATGTTAATTCTCCTCCTTACCACTCCGTAGATGCCTGGGAACAAACCATTGTAAGTATTAAGCTTGCTTGAGTTTGCACTGCATCTGTATTCATTAACCAGACTATTAGTGAGAGCATTTTAGAATTCTGTGACTTTTCTGATAGATGCATTATGTACATTCATTGGCTGTATTATTTATTTGTGTGCATATCCATCTACCCATCCATCTGTCCCCACTTCTGCACACATACAGATCAATATGTGTCTCTGTATATTTATGTCTTTCACCATTCTCAAGACATTCAGTCTACTTCTCTGGCACCAACTCTGGGAAACTACTGCTTTAGCTAATGCCCTTATGACTGAAAACAGAGCTCAATGCATCATAGACAGGAACCAAGGCAGAAAAGTAGAACAAACAGATGGAGGTGTAAAAAGGGGAAGTATTTATGCTAAATTCAAGAAAAATAAAGGGATTAAGGGGATGTCACAGACTAGATGATTTAAGAAGGGGATTTCTTCTGAAGAGGGGATATTTCTCTTGTAGAATAGAAATCTATCACGTATTCTAACCAGGGTTAATTCTAACATCTAGAACAAATCTAAGTCTTAAAACCAAGATTAAGAGTTGGCTAGTGGTGTCTATTATATCTGTCAACTGTTTTACAAACCAGGGAGAAAATATTTTATGTTTGGATTCAGCCAATACAATAACAGTATTTATAGGCTGCCTTGGGAGCAATAATAATTTTACATGGTTTTCAGTATTCAACAGAGTATTTACAGGGATTTGAATTATTGTAACATGTTCAGATTGTTGTTTCCATCCTCTTTCAGAGATCCTGGATTAAGGAGCCGATCTCCCTTCTCCTCTCTGTCAGTCTACTATATAAGCTGTGTATTTGTAGGGCTATCATAAACAGTGAAGCAATTCTTTCTCTAAATCTTCCAAGCTAACTGTATTGCCTCCTTCATATTCTCACTCAGCTGAGGACATTCATGCTCCAGAGCTGACATCTGATCATTATGTTGGTCTAACAGAAGCCTACTGTCCCAGTGTTTTTATCTCCAAGGGGTCTGACCGCTTGCAAATACCTATACCTTTATTTTAAACCAAACCAGAGCACTAGGGTTTGACAAAGAAAGCCCTGTGGTCATGGTGATATCATGAATCCACACCTGCCTTATGTTTAAATCAGTGATTGAGCTCCTCTCCTAGTGTGCCAAGTATTTCTGAGAGAAAATGGCTAGCGTATCCAAGGAGCTACTGCTCTGCTACTACTTTATCCCACAGGCTCACGTAATGTGGGGCTTACAGGCAGACTCAAAAGTTAGGCCAATATCCATGCAAAAGAACCATACTGTTACACGATAGTTTTTAATCTGATCCCATGCTTAACACATCCATGTAAATCCCTAGTGCTACTAGGATAAACATCTCAGAAAACAGAAGTTATTTGTTACTAAGTAAATAATTCTTTTTTTCCCTTCCTTTCTGTCAGGTATAAGTGAAAGACACAAGCTGAACCATGCATGATGAATAAGATGATTTCAGTTGCATTGTCAAACTCATCACCAACTTCTTGTATGACTTGGAAGACATCACTCAATTCTGAGGTGTTCCCTGCATGCAGAAATCCCCCTGGATGGCATTTTAATGGGAGGAATGCTGGTTTTGCTGTAAAATTTTGCTCTGAAATTACAGAGAAAGGGTGAGATTTGCTCAGGCTGTAGTTGTATTTGCTATAGGGTATTGCACATCTAATACCTGGAAAGTAAGAAAAGCAGAGAGAAGCTATAAAACTGCAGCAAACTGAGTGTAATGATAGCGACTCTGGTGATGTTAGAGAGAAAGCACCAGCGTTGCTATCTACACAGCACGAATGCAATGGGCGAATCTAGAGTATTTACAGCTGTTCATCAAACAGTAAAGCTTCGTTGCACTCCACTTGGCAGAGAAACAATTCCATTCGCACTTCTCATGATTCTTTTATTGTTGACTTGGATTTAGCAGAGTATACTAACATTTCAGCCCTGATGAAGGCGCAAGACTGGGAACATTGGCATATTTTGTGAGTATAATTCAGTTTTTTGTTCTGGTTGGAATGCAGCGCAGTGCAACGTTACTGCTGGGTGAACACCTGTAGTTAGAAAACACTGGTTTGCTCAGAGGGCCCAAAGCATGCCAAACTGTTCCCTGGAAGGAGATTTGAAAAATGAGCATTTAAAAAAAAATAATAAAAAAAAATTCCTCCTGTGCACAAAAAGAAATAGAAAAGCAGGCATGAAACTATTATTTCAGCACCAGTTGCCAAAATGACAAAAATCAAGAATTTGAATCTCTTGGAGATGAATTTCAGCTTTGTCTGTAGGACAAACTCAGGCTTATCTCAAACACTGTAGGATCCAGTTCCTCAAAGCACCAAAACACATGCTTATCCCAGTTTCTCAAAGTACTAAAATTCATAAAAGTCAATGAGACCAGTGCAAGGATTGATACTGAAACACTTTTCTTGGAGATGGATTAATTTTACTTCTATGGAAAAATGCCATTCGGAAATGAAAAGTTTTTATTTCAAACTGTCAAAACATTCCACTTCATTTGTAAAATATCAAAATATGATTTGGCTGCAAATACTTTATCCGCTTTTGATTTACAGAACTGGTTCACCTCACCCCCCACCTCTTTTCAAAATATGTTCTGAAAATTTAACTTAAAATTGCAGGTAGTCTTCACCATCATGAAACTCTCTTTTCAGAGAATATCTGTTCCTTGAGAAAAAGGACTCGAGGACTTGATTTTCATGCCAGCATATTAAATTCTGCTTTCCTATACAAAACCATGTTCACAGCCACTCTACTTATCACAATATAAATTCTAAAAACAACACACTTCGTTTTTGTCTTCTCCCTACTCAGATCTGTTTTTCTGTCTGTCTGTTGAAGCAGACACATTAACAGGACTGAAATTGATTCAAATTAATTTCATTTGTACAATCTGCTTTTCCTTGCCTTTTGTTACTGTTGACATTATGAAAGGTGAACTCCCTGTTGGTGAACTGCAGTAAAATAACAGGTATTAGTAGGTTACATGTTCTTAAGAATTTCCATTCTGAGTCCCTAGATCCATTTTCAAAGAGTTGCTATTACTGTCCCCATTTTACATACTGGTAAAACGAGGCACAAAATCTTAAAATCATTCCACAACAATGAACAGAGGCTGGAGTTTCTTTTCATTTGTTCTACTCCCTGGATTATGTTATCTGTCATTAATTTACACCAAATTTTCTTTTCCTCTTTTACATATCATATAGTTTGACAGTCTGATACTGATGTTCTAGGTGATTCCCCATCTCTCTCTCCTTCCACTGCTCTACCATGCAGTTTGCCCTCCAGGCATTTTACTGTTCTGTTCCATTTATGTTTCTCTCCTGCATTACCTTTGACACTTCACCCTTTCAGTGGTTCTCTTACACTGATTTCCTTCCATGCCTTTTTCCATGCTGTGGTTAAACATTCCCAGATACAGCAAAAAGGGCAAGAAAAATAAAACTTCATTTAATCACTTCAGCTTCATCCACAAAGAAAAAAAAAAAAGCAGCAGCATATGAAAAGTTGAGAATTAAGCAGTTACTTTAAGTATCACAGTCTAACGGTGATATACACAAATATTTTGCAGTGTCACAAAAGCATGAGATGTACAGTTATTTTGTGCTCTAGGAACACACATTTGACAAAGTCCCTGAAAAGCCTCTCCTGCAGATTGGCGCTGCCTGAGGTGGCTGATGTTTCCCAGAAGGAGCTCCTTACAGAACCACAGTCCTTAGAGCAGGTTCCCATCTGCCAGTCTGCGTTCCTTTACATTTAACTACATTTTCTGATAAGCAATACATTCATTTGAAAGATGAAATTTATTGCAGATGAGTAAGGCAGTAATGGCTTAACAGGATCAATAGTGATGGATTGTATATCTGAGACAGGAAGGGTCTACTTACATACATCTGAACTCAGAATTAGGCCCTCTATGTACCCATACATTAATTTGACATAGTCTTTCAGCACATAAGTTTGTTATTGCAGGTTTACAGTAAATAGAAAACAGTACTAAAACTCAAAGAGTTCACCAAATGTATTCATGTCCCTAAATAATGCTGCTAATTAATACTGAAACACAAAGTGTGCAGAAGAAGACTCAGTGGAACTCTCATGTTTGCTACCATTAAATCTTAATAAAGCATTCCTCAAGCAAGACTACCAAGCACAACCCATAATATTTTTGCCAGTATGCGTGCATCTATATGAAATTGTTCTATTGCTCCGAAAATAACTATTTAAGAGATATGCTTGCTTTTATGCTCATCTATTGTACTAAGGATCTTGGTAGAAGAATCACCTCATTAATGCTTCAGAACACACTATAAATATTCATTTCAGAAAAAATTAGAAAGAATAAACCAATCAATAATGCTGTACAGGACTAGTCTAATATACACTGTGATTCTCTAAATGCAATGACAAAAGAGCAGATTATTTCCCCCCTCATTTTTTACAATAATCTCGTGTAGTTTAAATTATCTACATCTATCAACTCCACACACTGGCCAAGGCTGAAACAGTGTTGACCAGATCCACAGAAGTCAATTAGTTATGCCAATTTGCTCCAGCTGAGAATCGATTCTAGGTTGTCTTTATACTTCCTATAGAATATTCTGTAGGAAGTATTGCTTTAATGAAGCTTGGTCAGCATGTATGGGAAATGTCAACATGAAATTCCTTCTCACCATCTTTTGGACTTCTTAAAATAAACAGTTTAAAAAAATCCAAACCACCTCCTAGAAAGCCATAGGTGTTCATTAAAACGGCAGGCAAATTTAAAGTAATTTTAAAAGAATGGGCTTCAACATCAAAGATTTAGTAAAACTATTCCCCTTCTTTTCCTTGGGCAGGTTTTCTTAGATTCGCAATTAAATCATTAAAAACGCTCTTACCCAGATGCTGTTGATGAGAAATAATCACAAGAAACACAGCAAACAAAAGAAAGATCACAAAATACATTAACTTTTACTAGCCATGCTGCTGTGCATTAGCATTTTTAATAATGACCTCATTACCATTTATTTCAACAAGCAAACAAAACCTGTTTATTTGATAATTTATTTATTCTAAAATAACGCAACCTTTTTAATGTGCCCTTGTTATGAGCTCACTAACGTTAAAGGCACTGCTACAATCAGTTAAGTAATTATCATAGGATAAAAGCTTCTACTATGAAAAAGTTTTGTTTGAAAAAGCATGAACTGCGATTCTCATTGATAGCTTTCACCAAGTGCAGGATTCAGTACATTGTAGCACAAAGGCCTAGATTATCTCCCTCTGTTAAAGGCTTAAAATTCTACAACCAGACCATGCCAGTTACCAGTATCAGATTATGATAACAAGATCATGTTCAGTTATAAAAACAAGTGTCTAAACTTTTCTCATGTCACTTTCTATCTAAGTCCCATTGCCAGTTGTGAAAGGACCCATCTGAATGTGTGTAGAAGCTCATTTTAAAGCTAGCTCTTTGAACTGGATTCATGGGGTATTTGCATAAGAAGATTTGGGTAAAAAGAATGGGCTGGTGCTGCATCTGCCCATTAATATGCCTGCTAATTCAGCACATTGTAAGCCTATTGATGTATCACAAAAGACTCAAATTCAAGGACAGTTATCCTATTGCCATTGTTGGGGTTTGAATTCAAGTAATATGTTCACTATAGGAATACAGTTGTTACAATTAGATATTTTTCTATAATGGTATAAAGAACCGACGACAATCAGAATTACAACAACGCTGATAAAACTTTAGAATTCATGAATTCTATTATTTTAAAAGATGCAGGTGCTGATTAATTTTGCTTTGCATAATACTTGGATCTCGAGTGCTGGAATACTTAAAGAGCAGCAGCAAATTGTGGCAATATAACCTATCAAAGCTGGCAGTCTCCCTTTAGTGCCGATACACATTTATCTTGCTTACAAGAGATTTAATAAAAAATTAAAATACTAAACCGAGTTTCAACAGCACAGAGAAAACCTACATCATGAGCACAAGTAGTGGGTATTTTAATCCTGCTTATGAAAAATGCAAAAGCGTTGCTTGTGCTATCGGGGGATATCCTACATGGAGCATTTTTATGGTGAATATGAATTGTTTGAAAACACTGTTTACTCACAAATGGAAAAAAGAGCAGAATCAGTGATTCATGCAAGAAGCGCAGAGCAGCCGCTGCACCAGCTCCACAGCGGATTCAAAGCAGACACTGAGGCAAGCAGTGAAATAAAAAGCTGTTAGCTGAAGCGCTGTAAAGAGCTTTTAAAGCACACAACACAAACAGAATACTAAAGGACAGACTAAAAGGAGACACAGGCAGAAAACAGCAAATTAAGTCCAGTTAAACTTAGTACTTCAAGGGTCCTGAGTCTGTTTGCGTTTGAGACCACAGCGTGTGTCTCGTAGGGGGGAAAAATGGGAGAATAAACGCGTGCGGTCACAAGGCTTTCCCGAGGCAGGCCAAGACGGTCTCCGCTCGCTTTGCTCCCGGCACACCCCACCGCCAGGGCGGCAGGCCGGGGTGCACCGGCGGCCCTGTGGCGCCTTGGGCTCCCACACTGGTGCATTGTCCCAGTCCGGCCGGGCCGCTGGGCGCGGGGGCACGGCTGCATTTTTCTCACTCGCATCCCTCAGAGAAGACATCAAAGACCAGAGAGATGTGCTCTTTGTTTTGTTTGGTCTCTGACTCTCAACATGTGGTTTCGCAGGCCCAAACATCGGCACCTTTTAACCTATTCTGTTCAGCTTAGGCCTTAGCTCCATTTGAGCATTAGGGAAACTATAGTAACCGATAATCTGCCTGTTCCTGAATAGAAACTATGTACCTTGTCACACAAGAGCCGCAAGGATCACCATTCGGGACAAGTTCCTTTACAGGCCCTTGGCTTTCTTTGCTGAGGCCCGGCCTGTCCTGCTGAAAAGGTGTCAAAACCCTTCGCCTTTTTGCGATGGGGGATCTGTGTTAACGTTAATTTATATTTAACAAATGGGATATTGTCCCTCAGAATGTATCAGTATTTGATGATCTATTACAAATGTTTTCATCAGGTCATAAACGAGGGCCCTTGACAAAAGGGAAAAGGTCTTTTAAGAGAGCAGGACGGCGACTGGGAAGGCCGAAACCTGTTGTGCTGTGTTTGTTTGCTTTTTTTTCCGCATGGGTCCACCCCAGCGCAGGTGGTGACGAGAGCTCACCCACTCGCCCCACAGCTGTGGGTTGCTCATGAAGCCCAAGCAACACGCTGGAACTTAGCAGCAAGGCGAGCAGCAAAGCCTCTCTCCAGGCCCATGTGTGCTGAACCAAAAGCGTTCTCCATCAGCAAGGTGCGGGAGAGAACTTCATTAGTTGTTGGTTTTATTTATGTATGTATTTTGGTAGTGATCTGATCTCCTGCTTAATGAGCCTCCCCCCAGGCACACGGAAAACGTTATCACCAGTCCCATTTTTCACTCACTCAATCTCTAATCCAGCACTGCACTGTCTTGTTATTAGCAGGAAAAACAACAACAACAACTATGTATATCATGTAGATCAGAGCCAGAAAAGAAAGGAACAAATGTCAAGGGTTTGAAGAAGCAATTCAAACCCAGCTTCATTTCATCTCTGTCACTCTCTCCTGACTCTGTCACGCAACAGCCGCCTGCTAGCATATTTCCCTCCAGTAAAAATGACATTTTTGCTTTCTTTATAATAGTTTAATATTAATAGGGAGGGGAGCTAAATTGTTGACACTGCAACCAAAATACCATACTGCAAATTGAGGTATTTGGTATGAAACTCAAGACCTTCTGCATTAAGCTCTCTCACAGTGACCTGACATAAACTGGCAACTGGCAGCCGTCTGCTTTTGGCAGCTTGGCATATTTGGTCATTTATTGGGTGCATGTGAAGATCAAATGGGTTAAGATTCTTCTCCTTAAACAGCAGGGAAAAGAACATCAAAAAGGTGTAAATTTCATTTCCCCAGTTTTGATTAAGTCAAGCATGAAATGAAATGTAATACTCTCAAGTGGCAAGGGTTTATACTATTGATGTTGTTACTTCTGCTTCACAAAGCCCAATCAGCCGACAGCGAGTTGAACAAGCTAACAGAGTTTTAGGGTGGCCAGATGGAGGGTTTTTACCATGGTTGAAAAGACAGCTTAGTGCTTGCCTCTTCAAGCCAAGTCAATGCCAACTGTGTGAAATCCTGGCCATTCTACCCCTTCTTCTTTTTTTTTTTTCCCCTTCCCTCTTCTCAATGCTGGTGGCTAGCACCATACAGGCCTGATAAAAAGCAATCCCTTCAGCAAAACAATGTGTTGAATGAATATTTTTTGTCAGAAGTGTTGTTTATCTTCCCCCAAAGTGCAGACATTTCTGAATTCATGATGCAGACCAATCTCATTACGGTATTTAAGCAAATGAGAAAATACATTGCATTTAAATGTTATCTGAAAGGAGGCCTTTGCAAGAATTCGGTAGTTTCTCTGAGATTAAAATGATAACATTATTTGTTTTCAATAGTATGGCGAAGCACTTGTACCTTGAATTGTACCTTATTCATCCATTAAGGGAAACCAGAGTTAATTCAGAACACTGTGAGATGTACATTGAGAAATTCTTTAGATCTAGATACAAAAGTAACAGGTCTTAAATTGAGTGTGGTCTTACTTCGTTAGGAAATTTGTCCTTTTTTTATAGGTGCTTTTTCAGGCCCCTTGTTCCCACTACATTCTGAAATTTAATGCTCTTGCCACTATACAGCTGGACTAGAATAGAGTGGCTTTAGTAAAGACTTAATAGAATCTTTAATGCTTCTAACAATCCACTCCCATTGAACTGCATTAAGTAGATATTATGGAAGGACAAAGAGCTAAATAGCTCAACATCAACCTCATTAGGCATGCAGGCAGGCCTTGAACCATTTTATGGGCAAGCCTATTGTGAGTACACTCACCAGGTTAGCTTTAAATTGCAAATGATACCCTGAAAGGGGAAGAGAAGTTTTGGAGAATGGCCTCACAGAAAGAAAATCATTTTAGGCTATAAGAAAATGAAAGGCATTGTTAAAATTGCTCTGACCGTAGCAAATGAAATACATCATGGACTTGAGAGGCTGAATGCTACACTTGAGGGTTTTTTGTTGGCCTTTTTTTTTTTTTTTTTGTCCATTTAGGAATGTGGTGTACAGCAGAATATAAACAATATACAATCTGTAAGACTTAATAAGGGTGGCTCAACATACTATCCTTTGTCTGAAGTTAAACAAATGATAAGAGCACAATAATTAAGTGGAGGGAGAAAGACAAAAAACATTCCTTTTGAATAAAAGGCAAAGTGTGGAGAATGTTATGTATAAAAACTCTCCAGCATTGCACTTCTTAATCAATAAGGATTCATTTAGTCTTGTCACTTCTGTGTTCAAAAATATTTATATTTACAAAAAAAAAAAAAAGTCTCTCAAGAATTGTTTGCAACTGCAAAGTGCTTTAACAACTGACATTATGATGCTGCAAGTCTGGGAACATATTCCCAAGCAGAGCCCTTCTCTGTCACCTTAGTGGATGAATAATTGTGCCTTTGCATATTCCTTGTCATAAATGGCAGGAATGAAGGGACCCTAAGGACCGCACTGGCAGGATTGGTGCTGTACAAGCAGAGTAAATTAAAACAAGGATTAGAGCAAGTATGATTGGGGATGACAAGCAGGGCAGTTGTCGCCACACAATGTGCCTTTTTGCCCATATGGTCTGTACCAAGCTTACACAGCACAAACCCTCTAATGTGGATGCTTATTAAAGCATTCCTTCTTGATCAGGACATAAAGTCCTTAAAGCTTCATGTCATAGGAGAAAAACAGTGTTTCTTTCACAACTCAGGCAGCAGCCTCAAGCACTATTATTTATGAAGTTTTACATGCAACTGCCCAATCTTACTTTTCATTAGATTAATATACAAGAAAGCCCACAAATGTGAAAAATTGAGGTTGCAGTCTGTAATCATAGTTATGCATTGTATAGGTTATTAAATGTGAAAGCGAATTAACTGACAACTCTATTTTAAATAAAAAGCAGACATATGAGATATTTCAAAACTTCCTCCCAAAGTATGGATTTGCAGTACACACAGAATTTGGGCAATTTTTAACTACCTTTAAGTAGATAATGAAGATATGAAAGAAGGTCAAAACAACATGAGATTCATGCTAGGGAAATATTTGAGTGATCATATATGTATTATTATGAACAAGACAGAAGAGTAGGGCAGCTTTCTTATAGCTGACAGGAGCAGAAAAGAGCAATTTTGTCGCTGAACCCTTGTGTTATCTCACATGACACACGTCATTTTCTGTGCCTCAGTTCCTCATCTGTAAAATTGTAACAATTACACAGTATAAGTATATTAAATGTTACAATGATACCAAAAGCATATACATATTAGTCTTTTTTTACTGTTTATTTTCTTTTTTACCCAAAGATCACGCCACTGGTCTTGATTTACAGAAGGATATCTAGATTCCACACATGCCCAGGAACAATTTAAAGTCCCAGAGAAGAGTTTTGCCTATAGCAAGATAGTATTATGATGATGCTTTCTCAGTCATGCAATAAGCTACTCAGCTAGTGGCAAGAAAACAGAAGTGAAAGACCTTTTATTTAAATTTTGTTCCTCTGTGATCCATAATACAGCTCTATCTGACCACAAAGCAACAACAGATTTAGAGTATTTCTTCCAGCTCGATCTGTTTCTCAGCCAGAACAGCCAGTTCTGCAGTAGTAATGAACTTAGGAAAGCTCCTCTGTGGAGTAGCATGCAAAACACAGCATTAAACAGGAACCAGCAAAAACATTGGCAGTTAGAACATTATAGGCACCTTCAGGAATCATCCAAGAGTTCCTGCTAAACTAGACAGAGGTTTCTTATAGAAAGCCTGAGGCCTTTTGGTAAGGGTCTCACAGTCTGAAGCAGAGTCTACTAAATTGTCCTTGATGATTATAGCTCCTCCCAAGCTTGAGCCACTAGCACAGAAAATATTTATATAGGTTAGATTATTACTTGCTATCACTCCTACTTTTGGATGCTGGGGTCTACCTCCAGAGTAGTGGGATTGTTCCTCAAAGCCAAGCCCTCCTTGTGCTTTGTCAATTCAATAAAATGAGTAAGAAAACTTTCACTGTATCATAATAG
Source organism: Haliaeetus leucocephalus (assembly GCF_000737465.1). Classification (NCBI taxonomy): domain Eukaryota; kingdom Metazoa; phylum Chordata; class Aves; order Accipitriformes; family Accipitridae; genus Haliaeetus; species Haliaeetus leucocephalus. Next base: position 4,906,502 of record NW_010972528.1, on the reverse strand, counting down.
CCAACATTCCCCACCTATCAGTAAGCCTTGGCTGCTGCAGAACAGAGCAAGCTCCATGGATCCACTACAGCTCTCTCCTTTAGCAGGTGCCAACTCTGAACCTTTGTCAACAAATACAGTCCCAAATAAGCATATTTATAAGAAGTTCTTTGGTCAACTTTGATAAGTCTCGTTGTCTAGTTATGTTGACATAAAAGATGTCCAATGCTGACAGTGTAAGATGAGACCATTTAGCAATAACGTGTCAAAGATCAGAAAAGAAATTATTTAGAAGAAAGTCCAAGACACCTTCTTCCCATGGAAACAGCTATCTGAATTTCATCTATCTGAGATTTGGCCATTATGCTCCACATAACATGCCTGAGGCATCCAAGAACTGCATGCATTTGAACTCTTTCTGAATCCACTTGTCAACCTCTTTTTGGCTTGGCTTATTTGCAGACAGTAAGCTGAGCATCATATGTGACAATGGTCAAGCCTAGAAAGTAGAGTTTAACAACTGTTGCTTCACGTGGCTATCTAAGGTTCCACTATATGTATTTGCTTTTAGTAATTTAACTTTTGAAATGAGCTTTTTTTTACTTTCTTAGTAACATCCTCTGTAAAAAATATAGCTTCTGAGGAACAGCTAAAATCCCTGAGTCTTTCACGTGAGCAGGCAGGTGAGAGCTACAATTATGATTTCCATCTCACTGACAAACAGAAATTAGAAAGGGGCTGAACAAGTACGTTTAGTTACTGGCATAAAAGCTGAGCAAACGGTAATCAGGAATGAGTCACATTAATAAGCCTACTTGAGTACAAAACTTGTCTGAAAGCTAAAAAGGGCTGTTTATCCATTGAGATAAGGATCCTCTGAAGAGTGAACCTGAAAACCAGAATAGATAGTACATAAAGAAAAGGTATAGCATATTGGGTTTTTAGTGTACTAATAACGATGTTTTATTGCAACAGTTCCTAAATCCTATATATACATATATTTTTAATGCAGAACTTCAAGCTGGCAAAGAACAAGCTGAAAGATACAGCTAGCGGCACTTAAGTGATATAGGCTGCTCACCTGCTTGGTCATTTGTAGTCCTTCCTATCTTTAACTTACAAGCATCTTAGACTACGTGTCTTCCCTGAAAGAATCCTGCAGTTTCTCTTGGGATATAACTACTGGTACAAGTACTGAAAAGGTTATCACAATAACCTACATGTTAACTTTGCTCAGCACCTAAAAACCATAGGCAGATGTGCTAGAAAACTTGTAAGATTAACAGATGCTACTATATTTACCTCATCTTCTAAATCCCGAAATCTTTGAACTATTAGCTTTCTTGTTTTAAGAGCCATTTGACTTATATTACACTGCATCAATCACAGATTGCATTCAAAATTCTTAAGTTTTCAAGGGACAGTAAACCCGGGCTTGGCTAGCCATCATTTGGATGGATGTATTCATATTTATTAGGATGGCTGGAGGCCTCTTGGTGCATGCGTAACTTTTGCTAGACACTAAAACAAATTAGAAAATGCAAGGTATGCCATGCTATGGGTACCAGGGACACTTGCATCACTAGCCATGAACATATTTCATGTCTCTATTTCATCTACTCCACAGTGAGATTTGGGCATTAATCTCCAGGAGCATGGTTACAGAAGAGAGTGGCCCAGTAGTTAAAGCATCAAGCCTAAGATTTGGGACAAATCAAATCCCTATTCTATGAGAATCTCTTGATCATTTTGGTTGAGATACTCAAATGTATTTAGAAACCATACTCCTGTCATGCTCCTAACTCTCAACAAAAATAAGTAAGACTACTACATTTTTGTAAGAAACGTATTAAGCACCTAAATATCTCTGAGGATCAGTACTTGAGGCTCTCTGTGCCCCAGCTCCCTGACTGTCAAACAAGGACGACTGCATTGCCCTACTGGGCAGGGATATTCTGAGAGTAAATGCCTTACAGACTTGGAAGCCTCAAGGTTACAGATACAGGGCCCAGATAAGGACGGTAAATATGCCAGTTTAAAGAAACATGGTTTAGTATAATTCTGTTTCTATATTAATATGGTTGAAAGGGAAACAGCTTCTTAAAAATGCTAAGTTGAAAGCATTTTTTTCTTACTTAAGAGAGATCTGAAGGCAAATCTTGTGCAAGTCTGGGCTTTTATTTCAAAAACTCTGTAAACACCGATATGATCATTATTTTAAGCATGATTAAAAAAATTCCTTCTAATATTCTTGAAAGTTCTTTCAGAAAGAACAGGAATAAGCAGATTTTTAACTGGAATATTTTAGACAGCTACTGAAGCTTTCAAAATGTGTACAATTTCCTCTCTGTTTATATAGGGAATTATTGAGAAGCCATGAAGAGAGATTCAATGAAGTAAATGTGAAGGACTTCTTACTTCAGTCTTCTCAGTTAAATTCTAGATTGAGGCTACAAAATTAAATCAATAGATTAGACACTCGAGGATATTTCATATGAAGTGGCTTCTGCTCAGTCTGATCTAATCTACACTGAAATGTAAAACAATCAGTCTCTAAGAACTTTAAAGTATCACCAGCTTCATTGACTTCATATTACTTAACACTTTAAATGTATTTGAGAATAAGCCAGGAGAAATTCTGTGAAAGGAGGACATCAGGCTTAATGGCAAGGTGATAGCACAGTACAAACCTTTAAAGTAATTATTACTGCTCTGATTTGAAAGGCAATTTTCCCCTGCGCTCCTCCCCTGCCATCCATCAAGATTAAATAATATTTTTCAGCAGGCTTCATACCATGTGTACTACATTTCAGACATGTCCAGTTGATGTCCTGAAATTCTTATATCTCCTGATGTCACCATTCCTCTGAAAACAGGTGAGCTATGTATGACTAGAAAAAGCAACACTCCAACTCTGCAAAGGCATGCCTAGGTATGTGGTTAACTTGACACACTGCAAACAGTCCCATAAATCTGAGGATGCCTGTAAGTGTTTGCGGGCTTGGAGCCTAAATGAACATCCACCTACAACTTCCACTATAGTAAGATTGAGTTTAGGGTGGGTGAAGACTGCCAACTGGCTTCCCCCAGGGTCTACCTAGAGACAGAGCCTAGATCCCCAAACACCACTTTTTCATTTAATTAGTAAAGCTTTCATGTGATATTTTGACAGAGAATTGTTCCACCTGTCCTAGCAGAGTTACAAAACATATATTTCCGTCACTTTGCTTTTCAGCACTTCCACTGACTTAAAACAAACCTTGAGCAATGATGAGCCTTAAGATAAGGGAAAAAACAGAAGACAACTTGAGCACTTTTTTTTTTTTGTGGATGAAGAGAGAGGAAGAGAGAATTAACTGCAGTGTTCAATGATCTTTTTCCACATTAAAGAGAGATAGGATAATTAAAACCTTTTACTGAAATAGCTACTAATATTTTGTAAGTAAAAGTATATATGACATAATAGTAGCTTATTTGTTTCAATGAGGACTGACTGACATGGAAGTTTAGTTTCTCAGTGGAAGTGAAGGTAGCTCCTATCATTATTAAAAGATAAACATGTAGGTACTGAGAAAACTAATTAAATTTTGTTGAGTTATCAGGAAGTCCCTTATGAATATCCTCTGGGGTAGGCTCTAATGTGAAGAGATCTCAATTTTGTGGTTAAATAATTTGAAGAGATTAATTAGTAAAGAATAAGCATTAAAGACAATCATGAGAAGATAAAGGTAACATTTTTTTTATATTTACCAGTTTTATAGCTCAACCTGATGAAAAAGCTTTCATTGCATAAAGCAACTATTATCAAGATAGTTGAATTATTTTTAAGTATTTAATTTATTAGCCATACAGTAAAAATAAAAAAAAAGTCCAAGACGAAAACTTAATTTTAAACCAGATTTGCATACAGGATTAAGCTTCTTCCAGTTCAGGACTACTTTTCAATCTCAAATTGAGAGAACTGATCTTTATCCTGAATTTCTTTTTGTTCCTCTGGAAGTTCAGTTTAATCCAGCTTGCTTAATTTTCACCTTCTCCCTAAACCTTCTAGGCTTGTTACATGATAGCTAAGGATCATTATCCACCCAAGCTGAGGGGGTTTTCCCTTCATTAATTTCTGTAAGAAGATTACCAGTGCTTGTTTGTTGTTGTTTAAGCAAATGATTTCCCTAAGCTCTTTGTTTTTCCAACTGGTTTACACTTTAATGCCCTTGATTGAATTTCAAACAAGAGATCAACTTGACCAACCAACTCTGTTTAGGGGGAGTTAAAAAAAAAAAAAAAAAAAAAAAGGAAGGACTTCATGTGAACTATTTAAGCAAGAAGAGTGCTTAAAAACTTACTCAACCATTTAGTCAAAGAGATGCATCATAATTAGCATATCATTCATGACTTGTTTAGTTTTTGAAGTCAAGGTGACTTCTCTTGAAGACAAAATTCTCTAATTACAACTGAAGTGTCTGTGTCACCTACTAGTTTTTTTTACTGATTTAGTTCTACATCTTCGCCCTCCCTCTAAACATGTCTTCATTGGAAAGGTGTCAGAATCTTTTGTTCATCTGAAAACGGACGGGTGGAACAAACAATATGAAGATTGGGTATTTACTGTTTGCAGTTTGAATAACATTCTTAGTCATTTTTTAAGGAAGGTATTCAAGAGAATTGACTGATTTAGTCTCACCTGAGCTTTTATGCAACAAATGCAGCATTTAAGCACTCTGGGCCTCTCAATGCATTTTGTATAATATAAATTTGTACATACACACAAGCTAAGTCAGTAAGATACAACATTCTTAGGTAACATACTCAGGAGTAATTATCCTGGTTTAGATGAAATTATACCTATCATTTTTAAATGGGCTAAGCAGCTACCTCAATAAGAAGAGACCATTAGTCAGATTTAATTCCCCACTAACAGTTTGTCTAATAGGTCCAGTTGTGCAATCCATATTCATGCACTGAAGGGTTTTTTTGTGTTTTGGGGGTTTTTTTTGTGTGGGATTGCAACCTACTTCCAAGCAAAGCTGGCAGAATTTGACTATTTCTACAGGGCTACTATAGGTCTGCTTTGTATTTCCTTTGCACAATGTAAATTGCACACTATCAGAAAGTGCAGGTTCTGCAGATCACAGACATAAATGAATACAGATACATAAACATTGCCCAGAGTTACATACGTGTTCCCAAGTTGGCTATTTTCCAAAAGCTGGTTTGCTTTTCCTACTGCAGGGCATGTGGTAGTATTCTGAAATAGCTACTCTAGATCAAAATACGTATTAAAATTGAGCTCTTTAGTTGCGTTCTAGGACTAAAATTCTATAGAGCATAAAAAGTGTAACCAATAACCATTTGAAAATCAGAATATTTGCCACAGGATTAAAGTGACCATTGCCAAGTGAGCACCACTCTAGATTTGCCCTAGACCCCGACTAAGATGTGACTTGTCAGCCAGTCTCTCACCTGTTCCCCTTCCCAGGAACCCCACCTGTTTTACTGTGAGAGCAATTGAACAGACACCAGGGGCCCTGGGAGCACATTCCCCTCTTACTTACAGAGATAAAACTTTTTTTATATAAACTGCACAGGAAGAAATTATTTAAAACAAACAAACACCAACCCCCCCCCCCCCCCCAAAACCCAAACCCGCCAACACACCACACTGTGAACATCAAGAAATGAAAATACAAAAAAGCCTAAAAATCAATATAACTTAATTCATAAGACTGAAAATACAATTATGATGCTTAGAAGCTTGCAGACCCCTCCAAGAGCAGCATTGTCTCTAGCCAGATTGCACCACACCTAAGGAAGTACCAAGAAAGCACTGTACACAGAGAGGCAACTTCAGCTGCTGCCTGACAGTGCAAAGGGATCAGTACCCACAAACACTTAGGGAAGAAACTGACAACTCTATAAAGCCTGGATCTTAATGGAATGGGAATTTTGCACCAGCTAAAATGGTGACATGAAAGAAAAAAATAATAAAGTCAATGCAAGTGCTAGTCACTGTAAAATTATAAAACCAAGCAAAGATAGGGAATGAAATTACTATTAATAGTAAGTGGTCTAAACTGACAGGTGAAACGTATTGTTAATACACAATACAGAAGTTCAAGGGCTGGTAAGCGTGCACCCTAAGCAAGCCTCGTGGTCATGATTCTCCTCTGTGAGTAACCTTATACACTGGCTACTTTACATTCCACTGTGGTCTATGCCAGCTAAGTACCTTGGAAACTTTGAGAATATGACGTTATATAAAGTAATTGTTATGAGGGCGTATTAAAATGGGAAGCCCATCTATTTTAACTTTACTAGCAACAAACGATACTAGTGGATTCAACCATGTCATGCTATTAGCATGCTATGAAAACTATCACCGACGTAGATGTTATCCTGCATGAGATTTCCTCTCCTTTTTTGTAAATAAAGAATATCACTATATTTCTGTACTTTGATGTCACAAGGTAGATCAATAAACAGGTAATCATTAGTTAAAACGCAGGATACTCAATCATGAGCATTAAGTTATTGATTTGATATTTATCCTGCCACAAGTGCCTTCTTGTTAAGTGTTTCAATAATCTAATTTTAAAATTTTTTATTCTTCAGGATCCCTGGATTCTGACAGACCCTTGTGTATATCCAGCAACTTGTAACAATGCCACACTAACATAACCAGGAGATGAATGATAGCTGTTCTGATTTTGAGAGTTGGAGATAAAATTATACTAGCCTATTTCTAAAGCAAGTAGACTTTAGAAACAACGACTTTCTGCATATCAAAATTCAGTACTAAAATGAATAATTAAAAGAAACATGGTGTAATCCATTCTAATCAGTGTCTTCTAATTAATCCACTTTAAAAATTGCATTCAAACCATACATACGTATATACTTGCAACTGGTATATAGACAGCATCTATACTGTATTGAAAAACTAAAATAATCTTACTTAATTTAGGAACAGGATACACCAATAAAATTAACTTCATAATGATGTATAGCATTTTAACAAAGGAATGTTGTCACTTAAAGTAATATCCACATTTTAATGTATCTCTTCCCGATCTCACCTCCTACTGTCAACACCATCAATTTCAGCAGTGCTCCTTCCCCTATCTCTTTCAACATCAAAATGCGGTCCTTCCAGTATCATTATTATCAACCTGAGCAAACTAAATGTGAAAAGGTGCCACTAATAGGACAGCTTTTGACATCACATCTTGAACCAGAATAAGCAAACAGGCAAGTCAAATCTTCAGGGTCAAGCTTTGAAGTCAATTTTCTGACCTGGGAAATCATGTTCTGTGACAGTGATGACAAACGGTGAACACATGCCTTGTATAAATATGTCTATGAATGTTGCCTTACAAATATTCACAGTCACCATCTCGCTGTAGCCAACTAGGAAAAGAAAGACGGGAAGTTTACACTTTGAACATCCACTGTTTGACACACTGCTTTAACAAAAAAACCCCAAGTTTAAAATTGGCTTCTTTTCTTAAGTAGAGGTAAAAAAAAAAAAAAGAGGTAATAAAAAAAAGCACACATACACCTAATTTTCAATTAACCTTTGATATCTAAACAGATCCAGAGAACAACTTAATGTATACAGTGCAAACATTTTGCTATTTGGACTCCCATGCCTAAAGCACTCTCTAGCAAAGCTTTCGAGGCACAGGACTGAAAAGTCATTGTTTATTGATTTCAAAATCTAACAGACTAATTATATATTTGTAGATGACTTGACAGATTTACAAAACTGCTATATGATTTTATAATGGAACATGCTCATGTTAATCTCCATCTATGGAGATAGCTAGAGGGGGCTGACCTTTATCTCATATTTAAAACACAAGCAATAACTGAAATTCATTTTCAATTTATTTTCCAATCATATAAAAGGAGGGGGAAAAGATTACTTTATTGAATCTTTTTAGCTGGTAAAAGGTTGGAGACACACAGTCTTGATGCCTTCCAAGGAGCTACAGGAATGGTCTATAGGGAACAGACTTAATCGAATAAACTAATCTTTGCTGTGGAGATTAAGTAGATGGCTACAGCAGTAGAGTAACAGCAGAATGCAAAGTATCAGCGGCACCATCAGCTGCTTTAAAGGTGCTGTAGGCAGTAGGAGAGCTTCCCTGTTGGGTCCACCCTACTGATCCTGCAAATTTGGTAAACTTCATGGAAATTTAATAATGCTGCTGCATTGTGTTTGCCTGCTGAGCAAACAGCCTGGTGCTGCAAGGCACATATGTGATAATTTACAAGGGTTTTTTGGAAGATACAGGAACTGCTGCTACTCAAGCCTGGGGCCTTTAAGCTGAAGAGAGCATATACAGTGTACATCCTCAAGGTAAATAGTATCTAGAGGTAAGGATGTGTTTCAAAGCAGTTCCTGACAGTTGGTAAAGTGCCTTACTTTGTAAGCACATCTTTTCAAACAGTCTTTGATTCCCTATGCCAATACACACGCGAAGAACTGAATTAGGCTGGGCTAGAATCTGTCATGATATATGACTAACAGAGTTCTGCACTTTTATGTTGGCTTAAATAAAATCTAGTTATTTTGTTGGGTTTCTTGTTCATCCTGTCTCTTCCATTTAGCACTCCGAGTTGGAAGTCCTGACTAATTATGGACTACACATTTCTGAGGAAATGGCAGAGATGGCACCCTCTCCCTGCAGAAAGGATATTTTTATTATGGCTTAGAAGCAATCCAAAACACACACACTGTTCCCTGCACTTTAGGCCTGGCAATGAAAAGGGAAGCAAATCAGAGTAGGAATGATCCAGGTTTCAACGTATACAATGAACTTATTTAATAATAATAAAAAGAAACATTTCAAAAACAATTACTGCTGCCTTTGGATCCTGTAACTTGAAAGAAAACCGCAGCCTCTCTGTTCATTCCAGCAGCTTACAGTTCACAGGGTAAGCAGCACTCGTCAATATGAATCAGCTGTGAAATGCAGGGCTATGCTAGGACTTCAGTTTAAATTGGCCATCTCTGCAATATTGTTATTACAGTTAATAAAAACTCTTGCCTAACACTTTGACCACAGACCAGTGGAGCCGGGGTGGAGTGGGGCTGGGGAAAGGGTACATGCCAGGGGGCAACGCTTAATGTAAAAAGTACTTGAAGTAAGCTGGTACTGTGAGTTACTTCTGGAGGTGACAGTCTTGCTCAAATATTGATTCCCAACGTGACAGAGAATGTGAAAGGGATTGTAGATGAATTTCCAGTGTGCTTCAACAGCATTTTAGCAATAATAAGCAACTAGTGAGGGTAGAAGTTCTCTTCCTCTTTGTCAACAAGATAGGGGCTATCAATGGGCAAATGATAAACCAGAAAAGTAAAAACATTTACTTTTTTTTTTTTATTTCCACTTTTTCCTTCAGGACAGAAATCAGAATTCTTCCTATGGCTCCCCTGCCAGCAGTGTCACACATGAACTGCTCTAGCTAGATGCATCTATGTTTACCTCTGTCTTACTGAACTCTCTCCCATCCTAACTCTTTTTTTTTAACAATCAGATTATTTTGGACTACATATAGAGGATAATTACAATGATTATTATTATAATATGCTACAGTTATAGCACATGTCAGTGTGCAGGAAGGCTGTAGTACCTGCAGGGAAACGATCACAGTAGGGCCTTTAATACAGAAGACCAAAATGCACCAGCATCTATCTTGTCTCTCAGCCTCCCCAGGCAGTCTGAAGGGGGGCGATGGGGAATAAAGCCAGTCAAATGCTACCACCAGCCTTCCCCTCTCTGTATGGTGTGCAGCCACCTGGGCACAAACTGAGATCATGGAGCAGACTGTCAGAATAAATACACAGTTTGTCCTGAAGCAACATCCCACTGTAGAGAAAAAAACTGACTTCTCAAAGACTGAGAAAATCCAACAGCCTTCTGAAAACAAAGAATGGGTTCTGGTAGACAACCTCCCACCAAATTAAAACACTGTTGATCCAATACACCCTGAACCGCTTACAAGCTGTGTTTGAGACTGAAAACTTTTGGTGTGTCAAGGCAGAGCCCATTCCGAATTGAAGTTTTGCTGTCAAGCTCTTTGGAGGCATAACTGGTGTAGTCCCATCATCTCTGCTCCTGCCTCCACAGCACTAAACGATCTCAAAAACGTCAGCATTTCATACTCAGAGAGGAAAACAAAGAAGCAACGTATTAATGGAGGGGGTCAGACTATGCTTCCCAGAGGACAGATAGAAAAGGCAAAGCCATGAAGAGGACTGTGAGGACAGGTAAAGCCCGTGCCCTAGGAAGCAGCAAACCAGAGTTCAAACACAGAAAAGTCAACTCCATTAAGATAAATCTGTGGAGTACCGGTCTACATGCCAGAAACAGAACTGCAGCAAAGCAGCTCAGCTCATCGAGAGTACGTTTGCATGGCAGTCAAAGGGGTAACTGAGGCATGCTTAGCTAAACCAGAGCCTGCTTTACACTTGCCTGCTCCAGGGCAGCCCATGGATGAGCTGCAGCACACAGAGCTCAGTGCTCTCTCAGGTTAGTGCATTTTGTAACCCGCACCTCACACCAAAATAGCTGGATTGCTACCAGTCCTTCAGCTACTGATCCATATCTTACTCAGCCATGTCTAAATAGGCTGCAGTCACCTCTTTGACATCATTGTGGACATATGGCAGAAAGCAAGCAGAAAGATATGCAATAACAAATTAATACTAAAAGCCAAGCTGTCTTCCATGCCACAAAACAAGCAAAAGAATAAATGTTAGAAAGGGCTGGCAGGTATATTTCCAGTGGGAATGGAGCAAAAATTGTCTATGCTTCTTCCAAGAAACTCTAGCCATGCTGAGTAGTTGGTGTTCATTAAATAGGTTCTTTTGACCAATTTTTGTTACCTCATCAATATTTTTCTTTATTAGAAATTAGGATTAGCTATAACCTACTGAGATAATGGTTTTCTATGCTGATGACAATGTGATCACTGTGTGAGTTAAATGACCTCTGCCCCTTGCCCCAACGAGTTATGTAATAAAAGAACACATTTAAGAGACAATTATTAGGTTAATTTACTTACTTGAATGCAGGACATTGATGCTGAGCTCCTGTTATTAGACCTACCTCCAGGTAATAACAATGCAAGTGAAATAAGAAAGAAGCTAGTTGGTGAACATTGCACTGGAAAACTTGAAGTTCCTATTATTAAAGGGGGAAAGCGTCAGTATAATTTAAAAAAAAAAAGAAAAAAAGAAAAAATCATTAAACAACACAAAGCTATCAAAGAAAATTCTGTTGAAGTAGAAGAATTAAAAAATAAGAAATCAAGAATGCGAAACTAGTGGTCATGTGTGGTAAGAAAACACTACTTCTGGAAAACATGTGCAGATTAAGTAGCTAATTGTCACTTGTACTGCAGCAGCACCCAAGAGTTTACTGTCCCAGGAAGCATACAGCCAGTTAAGAGACAGTGAGCCTTTACACAGTGTGCAATCTAAGGAGGTAAAGAGCAAAACTGTCCTTGTTCAAACTCTCAGAAGCATCCATGTCACAGCAGGGACCTCACACCAAAAATCTGAGTCCCAGTCTTTAAACTAAGCAAAGTGATGCACAAAAAGAGAACTGGAGAAAGTACAACATCTAGCATGGTGTGGAGCTGACAGTTTCTGATTTAGAAGGCAGGAATAGTGACATATCATCTGAAAGCACAAGTAGAGTTATTAGGTGTGGAAAAGCTCCCATTTCAAACCCAGAGGTGTCAGTGCTCCTAGCCGTGCCCACACACCTCACCGCTGGCGAATGGGGCAGCAGGTGGACTGGTGGAGGAACTTGCTGCCTCTCATGGCCTACAGACACCATCAGAGCTGGACAAAGGCTTCACTCCTGCCACTGGTCCTTTGCACTCTGACAGTAGAGGCCCCCAGTGCTTGCACCCCTTCACTGCCAGATGTCTGAGCATGTAAGCACATGATACTCCCCTGAGCCATCAGAGCTATGCCGCATTACATGTGTCTACCTAAACTAACGCTTCCTTCAAAGCACAAGAACCAGAGGATGTCCCCAGTTTACTGCTGGGGAAGGATACTAATGGCATAATAGCATAGCATAAGCCAAGTACAGAAGCAGCAGCCAAAATTTTCCTGCTAGAAGAACCTCTTCATGCACCTATGCACTCCTGTAGTCACTCCTTCCCATACACTGTCCCTCTATCACCTCTGTATACAAATAATTTTCTATTTAAGAACAGAAATAAAAATATGACTGACTGAACCACCATACCCACATACACTCCCAGATCTCTATAGCACTGTGACAAGGTTTCTAGCTGCTGTCACTATCTGTTTATTGTCAGTGAAAGAGCAACGGATTGCTCTTGCTTTCTGCTGATGGCCTTCTATCCCCCAGGGAAGAAAGCATAGACTAATCTGGAAGATTAGCAGGCTACGGACCAGGCAATCACAAGCTCCCACCCTGTCTGTAGCACGCTTGGACCAACAGCTTGCCCGGCAGGGAATTCTGATCCCACACATCTTCTGTCAGGCCCTGAAAAGTCAAATCCCACGGAGGCAAAGATCTGCACTTTTGTCATGGTGACAAGCAGCATACATCTCATCCTGAGCAATCCCACGCTGCTAGCTAGGTTGAAACAAATGGATGCAATTTTTCTCAAAGTGCCCCAAAAATCTCTAAGTCCATTTACTTCTATTCAATGCAAAAGTCATACCTGGTTCTGCAGAGCAGGGCACATCCTTCCAATAGACATGTTTCCATCTTGCCCCAAGCATACAAGCAAGATAGTGCTATGCTCAAGCTGGGAGAGCAGTATAACCCTGCTGACACTGCTCTTGAATCAGCCAGCAATGATCAAAGCTCACTCTCCTCACCAGAACAGTGCTATTTTCAGAATCTTTGGCCATAAAGAAGACTTAGCAGACTCACCTGTAATGTAAAGCTCTAACTGTGAACCAACAGGACATTCTGATTACTTGTAACTCTTCGGTATACTGGGAAACCCAAGTTGCTTTATGAAGCAAGAATGTGCTTTACTGGCACAACTGGTGGCCGGTGCATTGCTCTGTGCTGAGAATATGGAATTTGAATATTCCCATTTCCACTCTGCCAGGCTGGTGCTCTGTGCTCTTGAACAGATCTCCTCATCCCTTTATCTGCCTTGGATGTAAAGATGTTGGGGGCATGAACCATCTCCTTACATCTGGCAGACAGAACAATGAAATCCCAAATTCAGAAATAATATGTTGATGGTTACCTTAGAAGCTTTTTTTTTTTTTTTTACCTTAAATTGTAATATTGCCAATTGTTTTAGTATCTTTGGGATTCTCTCTGTCACCCTAGTATTTGCTCTGGTAAGAAACATGGAGTGCAGTCCAGGTCCCATTGATGACTATGATAAAACTCTAACTGAAAAAAGTCACAACACAATTTGAAATGTTCATTACCACTACCAAAAAGAAAAGAGAAGCCACAATAAAAACTAACCTGCGTAAATTTGAACTCTGTAGATAATAAACTTCACCCCCCAAAATTTCCCTGTTTTTATAATTTAGAAATATTTGCTCCTTTTACTAAGGCACCAAAATAATTGCAAGTATTACTTTAGAAATGCATCTGTTACTATTAGTTTAAGATTTTGTTTGTTCTAAGCTATAAATATAATTTAAAGAAATTGATATAAACATATAAACTCATTTTACACTAGAATTATTACATTTTTAATGCGTAGGAAAAAAGCCTTAACTCTATATTCATGTTCTATATATAATATTTAATTTTTGATCTGCAAATTCTGAAGAGGCAAAAGAGTAACACAATGAATACTTAAAGAACATCTGAGTCTGCACAGAGGTTTTTTTTGTACTATTTTAGCCCTTCAACAGGTATTAGTTTAAGTGGGTTTTACTGTCTATTTTATAGACATTCCAGTAGAAAATGAAACATTTAAATATGCAAGCTTTAGCTAATCCTCCAACACACAGCCTATAGACTTGGTAGGATTATCCCTTATTATAACGCTGTTAGAACTGATACAAAATTGCAGTTTGAGATTAAACACAAGAATTTCTAAAAATGCATCTCTCTGCCTTTTCCATTTTAGCCTTTAAAAAATCTACTATTTTGAAGCATTTCTTTAAGACTCTTAAACAATAATTTGTGTAGAATTCTAACATTTGTATAATGGTACAACATTACTTTATGCAGTAAGCACTGTACCTAACACTTAAAGTTAGCATTTTTCCCATCAATCTAATGTAGCATTCAAGACATTGAGGTAAACAGTGGAATATTTGAATATATTTTCAGATTTGTTAGAGCAACCATCATATGCTGCAACAGTATTTTATTGTTTTCATTTAAACATTTTAGAGCTGTTATATTATTAAAAGCCTCCTCTCCTTCCCTGTCATTTACTGCTAAATTTCTTTTCAAATATAATACTGTTAGTTAGGGATCCACTCCATTGAGGGACCCAAGTTCATTTGCATCCATTGGCTATGCTAAATGCTCAACCTAACAGATGGGAATCTAATTGCAGACCTGTTGTCTGGACATTGTTAACAAATGCAGAAGTAGCAATATACAGGGCTTTTTGGAACTGAATTTGGGCTGGCAGCAGGGGAACTCCAGTTAATTACCAACATCTGAATTTCTTGTTTAATGCAGGCAAAGACAAAAATAGAGGTACTCACACTGAGGAGGACTGAAAACTGATCAGAAAAATCATAGACATTAGATCACCCAAAGCAGCTATTCTGGAAAATTGGGATGAGGGTTCCATGTCCATACACTACAAGAGTCCATTTTTGTGAAGTAGCTTCCATGTGAGAAAATGAAACTACAATTCTAAATACAATCATGTACAGAATATTTAGCTTACAAAGACATTGTCTCTAAAATGATACATAAACTGTAAACATCATACACAGAGGTATTAGTATTAGACTTAACAGAGCTGTAATACGCAAGATTGAGTTTATTTTGTGACTTTGCTTTGAGTCTCAGAAATAGCAGGGACATGAGATTGTTTGCAGAAAGCTTTGAAATTACCAAAACTGTAAATTTTTTGACATTTTGATTGTTAAACAAAGAGGCAGTTGCTCTTGTAGAAAATTATTTCTGCAGCTTTCACCCCACCTCCTCAAAATGGTGAAAGAGAAACAAAGACTATTGCTGTAATGTTTACAAACTACCCAACACACCCCTACATATTTTGTTGTACTGAAAATGAATACCAATTTTCTATGGCGTTACTCTATTCAAATTGCTCTTGTGAGGTTGCCAATTACACATTTCCAAAACTGACTCGACCCTCTCATTGTTTAATAATTTGCTTTTCCTGCAATTATTTTTTTTTTAAGTCAGGGAGCCAGAAACACACCAAGGCCTATATCCATCTCTGTTTCAGTGTTCATGTGCTTTTATGCAAAAGGCCTATCAGGAACCTGGAAAACTATAGTGTTGTAATATGCAAGAAACACCTTTAATCAATTGAATTTTTTTTACTCTTTGTCAGATTACATTTTGATGGGTGACAGGTAATAGAGCCTCATAAAAGAACAATACAGAGTTGGCATTTAACAAATCCAACAGTCTACTAATCATTTCTTTTTCTCAATGACAACACAATGGAAGAAGAAAACCAGGTTGTTTCCATAGAATTAGTAACTGGATGACAAAGATTTCACTGAATGACTGTTAGACAGCAAATGAAGGGCCTGATGCTGACACCCACAATGGTAAATCCACTACTTGCTACCAGTTGATAGTAACTGCACTTGAGCTGTAAAGGCTCTAAAGGTCAACAGGCTGTACATTAATTGACCCTGGATGTGCTGCTTACAACAATTTCACTGCCTTTTTCCTCTTTTCTGGGTTGTTTTATTCTAATAAAATAGACGATAATATTATATGCATATATTTCTGGTTTCAATTAAAGAATAATTGCTGTTCAATCTCACGTCTCACTATTGCACCACTTTTCAGGCATCCATGGTATAGAAAATGACAGACACTTGTTTAAATGACAGAAAAGTGATACCAAGAAGTCATATGATGTTTCAGAAAACGCAGTTATTTTTGATGAATGAGTTTCAGGCTTAAATACCATTTTGAGCTGACTGGAGTGGTTCTGCCAAAGACTATTTGGCAAAACAATCTGATAATTCAGATAAAACACAACAATATTTTGTCATGGTAAAAAAAAAAGCACATACTGGACTTGATCCAAAGCCTTGAGAGTCAATGGAAGCACGCTGTATATCATGCTACATACAGCAAAACCTTCTGTTGTAAGGATTTGTTTCACAATTTAGGATTTGTAGCTCATCAACTCATTGGACCAACTTACAAGAATAGCATAGCCCAAAGAGGTAAGCATCATAAAATTAAAAATCAAATGGAATATTATAAGCAAACATAATTCTCCGTCCGTTTCCTGCTTTATTCACATTACCTTATCTATGAATTTCACAAACATTTTATAACATTCTTTACTGAAAGACATCAGTGGTACCCATTCCAGTTACAGACTGCAATCAGTTAAAATGACATTAAATAAATCTAAAGCATTAGAAAATTAAATGCATATCCACTGTAAAATACAGGTATTGGAGGAGGAAGGGATAAGCTAGACTAGATTCTTAAATAATCATTAAGATTTGTCACTAAAAATATATTTTGTTACCCAACATACTTCATTTAATTGGACTAACCCTGCTTGGTTTTAATGAGCTTTCCTAAGAGCACAGGGAAAATGAACTCTGTCACAATTAAGAGAAATTTTTATTTCTTTGCTCGTGTGGTCGAAGTCCCTATTCTCGGCAGTGCTTTTGCTCTTTCATTTTTATATTTCCTGAATACTTCCTCCTTTTAAAAGTAATCCATTTCTTTATTGCCCCTTTTTGAGCTCAGGCATGCTGCAGACGTTTGAGTGATGAAGATGACGTGGATTGGAGGTGTTTAGCTTTGTAATTTCATCCTTGAATTTTGTGATTACTAACAGGACAACTTTTTTAATTTGCTCTTTTGTCTCGATTCCCCTGGCTGACAATCTGCTCTGTGAGCTAGGCTTTTTAATCAATCACCTAGATAATCAAATGTCACTGGCTATCTGCTCCGTGTAATTACTTTTGCAATTAAAAATCAACCTCAAGTTGCCTCATCTAATTAGAGGGATGGGCAGATTTTCATCGAGATTGATTTTTTAATAAATATTGACTTAAAATGCCATAATCTCATCATATTCTTTCATTTTCTTTGTACCAAAAATCAAACAAATGGAAGAATTAACAAGCAGAAAGATTCATAGGACTTCAAAGGCTTTTGCTAGTTCAGACATACAAAATTGTGCTATACAGAAGCCTAGCTTATCTCAGTCTAATAACACTCAAAAGCTCCTACCTTTTATTAGAAAAAGAACAAAGCAGTTGCACCATTATATATTTCACTTTCTAAATTAGTCCAAATTAAATGAATAAACTCTATACTATAATTACCTGGCCTGCATATGACAATAAATATTGCATAGGTTTTACTGAATTACTCTGTATTTCAAAAATCATTCACTTCAAATAAATAATAATATTGGGAATTCCTTTTTCGCCAACACCTACCCAGAGACTGTGCTTTTATTTTCTTTCCCTAAAGGGGAGTAAATTTGAGGATGTTTTTTATCACTTTGCATTGATAAGACAAACACTACAACATACACTATTTTACAGCAACAATAAATACTGATCCACATGAAAATAAGGTTTGTGGCAAATAGCTGTGTAGAAAAGTAGAAGCAACATCCTAGAAAGAGCTGGAAGATCCTACTTTTATATGTAGCAAAGAAGTACATTTTGAATCTATTCAAATATTGTTAGAACAGCAAAGCAGCCTGGAAGGCATCGCGAGAAATATGTCCTACCTTCTTTTTCCTATTTCTGACATAGACCTATTCACTGTCTGAACACTATGAGCTCATTGAACATAAAGAGGAAGTTTCACTAGCAGCAGTAGCAGTTACTGGTGGTACCAAGACCAGCGTTACACTAGGTGAATCACAAGTCCTTGTGCTTCGGGGAGGCATAACGCTCCCTGGAGTTCCCTGAACTATTAGAGCAGCACATCTCCTTTTGTGCAGCTGCAGACCCACGCTAGGTGGGAGGGACAGTTGCCCACTTCCTTCCCACCGCCTGTGGGAACTGTTAGTACTTGGGGCAGACCTTTTTGTCACAGGGGTGCAGAAATTTTGCCTGCCTTGTTACCACTGCGCTTGGTGTTGCTTTTTGACACTTCTCAGGAACTCACCCATATGTTAAATATACAAAGATACAGATGGCAAGACCAAGCTGTACAGTGACTCATCCACAAAGGAGAAGAATTGTGCCTGTCAACAGTATATGAATATTACATCTTATTTGCTAAAAGAAGTTAGTTTGCTTAATAGTTGTTGATGACCCCAAGATAAGCTCTTTAATGCATACATGTACCTCAGTCATCCAGATCTCTACGAAGTAGTTATTACTGTTTTAAATGAATGAACAGACTCTAAATGTGTGACCCTATTCAAGACTATAATGATGGAACAGGATACCGTAATTACAGTTACTGGATGAGAATGCCATACTTATACTGCAACCCGGTACAGTATACAGTATTTCCACTAGAAACATTAGCAACTAAAGAGCACTTCACAATACCTGTTGAGATACTCATTAACCTCTGATTTGCTATCAATAAGAATATATAATTAAGAAATGCTTTCAACAGACATACTCACAAGGTATTTTCCACTGTAACACAGAGGCCTGAACTACAATACTCTTCTCAAGTGAAACACTCAGCCCCTTGTTCCCTCCCGTTGAGGGTGAGACACCCTAAACCAAGACACAAAACCCACCAGATTCTGAAGGGTATAGAGTGGAGGAAAGAATACAATCGCATCTGTTTTAGATTAACTGCACCAAGTCCCTAACTATTAAAGTAGTGCTATGAGTCTGATAACAATATCACAAGTGCTTTCTTGTGAATAACAATGCTGTGTTTGTGTCAGGCAAAACAGCACTGGCAGCTATGTTGCCCATATATTGCCAGTATATTTACTTTTGTTGGCTGCAAAACAAAAATAAAAGTAATTACAGCTGGGAAAAAAAAAACCTCCACACAACATACTGAATCCTGTGATGTGAATTAGAGATATGCTGAGCACATGCTAGCCAAACTGGCTCCTTGTCAGTGGTCAGGAAGCTTTACACTGGATCAGCCACCTTGAAATCATTTCCCAGCGTTTCTGTCCAGAGGGACTTAGTTCCTGTTCCTTCCTGCTGTGACCATGGAAAAGAAGTCATACGTGGCACCTGTGGTCTCTTCACCAGTCATGGAATCTTACCCTGCAGAGGCCTAAGGAAGAGGCTAGAGAAAGCTTTGGACAGGGGAAGAGGAGTTTCAGGAGATCTGCAAGCCATTTGCTTCCCTGTTTATTTGGAGAAAGGAATGCAGATACTAATCAGGCTCTTGGGTTCAGTAGCAGATGTGAAAGTTGCATGCAAATATCCCTTCTCTTTTCCCCTTGCTAGCGGTATACATCCTCCACACAAAGGCCATCCATATTTACAAAGACTGCAGTAGGCCTGGAATTAACGTCCTCAGAAAGGATGGGCTGATAAATGCTGTGTGCTCCTGATGGGTGATATTTCAAGATAGGAGCATGCCCCACTATTTCAGGCCTCAAGCCAATTAGTTTCTAATTTTTTTTTCAAAGGGGGGAATCTTGCTACCATCTTCCATTTCAGTTTAAAAACAGAACCAGAAAAACAGCAAAACAACTGCAGCTTCACATATATCCCCTGACTCTATCACTCTTGTGGTAGCTGTACAAATCTGATCAAAATCATGTAAATACCTGAAGTTCTAACTGCATGCAAAAAGAACAGGAAGGACCTGATCAGAAGAAATATTTTTGAATTGGCCAGAACAACAAATCTTATGGAAACGAGATAAATACAATTCCCTGGAAGACTTTTCAAGTGCCTTCTCTTGTGTATCAATATTCTATCCTTTCTCAAAATTCTCCAAGTAGAAAAAGCAGGGCAACATTCAGAAGCATCTGAAAGTTTAGAAAAGTCCCTTTTTCAAAGTGACACAGACTTTAGGTTCATAAGTTCCATTTATTCCTAAGCGTGGAAACAGTCTGAAAACAGACCTGCTGCAGATAAGGACATCTACCCCTGTCAGTTGTGGCCGAGTCAGCTTTTAAACTGAAGCTTGAGCAGCACACGCTATAAGCCTACAGGTATGAAGCCCCATCTTTAGGTAATTTGTTCAGACAGCACATAACTTCACTACAATTATACATGCCCCTATACTGGCACAGCATTCCCATGTGCTTTGTTGTTACCCAGTATGCATTTAATATCTTCAAGCTGAAAGTAAATTCTATGGCATCTCTTCAATGTGTAAAATACAGAAGCAACTCAGATGACTTTTCTAGAATTAATTCACTGGAAATTGCCTAATAATTTGAGAAGATTCATTAAAAAAACCAAAGATATAAAAGTGGCAAGCTTTGATTTTTATCTCTAACAGCAAAGTCCTTGATGAGTTCTTAGTAACGTAGCTTCTTGGTATACTTCAGAGCATTTGGTGTCTCAGAAAAATCATTATTAAAATGTGTTACGTAAAGTACTTACTCTTCTTGCATTTGGTGATAATGCTATAATTTTTCTCAACAAGGCAGCCTTCTAATATAACAAATTTATGGCAAAATAGAAAAGGAAGATTAATAATTGTTTTACATTCTATGGCATAAGATTCCTAGTTATATTAGCATTTTGAGGAGGATTTATTTGGAGATTGAGGATTAATTCCCATGAAATCATTATACGAATTTCAAAATGTCAACTACTTTGATAGAGCTTATGATTTTATCTTCTTATTTTGACAGGCAACTGTGTAAAACAACTTCTGTGTAGAAGCAGCAGAGGAATAAAGCAAGGGTAGGATAAATAAAGACAGAATGATCCTCAGAGGTTTTCCGATCAGCTGTCTTTTTATTCTGATTACTTGTAGGACAGAGCAGTAATAGACATTTTCCTTTGCACAAAATAATAAGAGCAGTACTTATCGCTTGTTGCCTACAGCTAGTGGCAAAAGGAAATTAGAAAAGTCCAATGAAGCTGAGTAGTAATTAATCATCATACAGTGGGGCCTGTCAAATCAGAGGGGTCTTTCCAGCTGATAATGCTGCCCAGCACAATTTAGACTGATAGAAATTAGAATTCTTTTTCCTCTGGCAAAACCCAAAAAGACTAGAGTTAGCACAAACGTGGCCAACTGTGCACTTCAATGACTGCCTGACCCATTTATAGCCGACATCTGCATCAAGTTTAGCTCAGAACAAAATTGAAGGAACACCACTCATTCCTCACGGCAAAAAATAAATAATACCATTCATAACTACTGTGCCTATAGAGTTTAAACAGCATTAAACAGCTGTGTTTTTTAAATGCAAACATTTAAATCTTAGTTAAAAGAGAAAGGAAAAAATTACCTTTTTTTTTTTTCAAAGTCAATTTATTGCTTTTCTCCAATGCACAAGAAGGAAACGCCAAAGTTCACAACAGACCACTCATACCCTTTTCAGGTGAAATAAATAAAGCCTAAGAGTCAGGAGTGTCCTCCCCCTTTTACTGAAAGGCAGTCTCAGCACAGTCGGTGAGCAAGAGTAATTAGGAGATTTGGGGCTTATTTTTTCCCAATGAAGTCGAAGTAGTACTTTGACAGAAACATTATTAAGCCTTGATGAGGAGAAGGCCCGACTTTGAGCTGGCTTGGCCACAAGACACCTTGTGTAACTCAGAGGTCCCTGTAAATGCACCATGCAGGGCCCAGCCTGCTGCCAGGGAGGCCATCCAGGTACGGAGGGGCCAAAAAAAGTCAGTCAAGCGCTCTGTGGGCGAGCAGCGAGGAACCACTCAGAGACAAAACTCAGCAAAAGTGACAAATCCTTGGCCCTCCTCCTGCCAGGCGGCTTCGGAGCCCGTTTTTGCTCCCCCAGCCCCTTAACCTCTCTGCAGCCAGAGGCACGAAGTTTTTCCGCCGGTGTCTCGACCCTTATCCCAAGAAAGAGAAGCTCAGGCTGAGCAGGAGCGCAGGCCTGGCTGCAGGGCTCCGCCTGTCCCTCCCTCATGGCACCAAGCGGGAGGAGCAGACAGGGGCAGGCCGGGGCTTTGGCCCGGCTTTCCCGTTGGCATGGCGGTAGCAGAAAGGCCTGCTTCGCCTCGTCTTTTTCTGCTGCTTGCCCCTGCAAGTTAACGTTTTCTTTACTTATGGCTGTACCTGTCTGCATTGCAGAGACAGGCACTCAGAGCCTAGAAATGGCGATCGCAGCCCAACTCCCCAGCACTCGGCCACCCGCCCTGAGGCTCTCCTCTCTGATAGAGGTTACAGATTTTCAGCTGAGAACGATGGCCGTCCGGCGGCCCCGAGTGCACTAACAGGCCCTAACCAGGCTCACCTCTGCCCGAGGTGCCAGCGCAGGCCTGGGCTGCACCTGAGCTGTGCTGCAGGAGAGCCCCCCTCCAGCCGGGCCCTGCTTGTGTCCCACTCCTCCACTGAAGGCCACAGGAAAAAAAGGAAGGCTTTCAGGAATGAAAGGCCAAAGAAATTAACAAAACACCTAATTTATAAAATGTTAAGACTCAACTATTTTTGCTGTGGCTCTCTTAAAACCAAGCAAGTTAACATTATTAAAACAAAACATGGCAGAGTAGATGACAAGGACTATCAACTTAAGGAAGAATACCTTTTACATTACATATGGGCATGCGGCCATAAAAATACAAGTATGAGAAAATGACAGGAGCTATCAGACACTGTTAGCTAAAACTATGTGTTACGCTGCTATAGAAAGAGCAGGGAAAGTTTTACACAGACACAAAGAAGGGCCCAATTTATTAGGGTTCACATTTGAATAATATGGCTGTATTTCTTCCTTTTCTTCATGGAAGGAAGGGATTCCATATTGTTACGGAAACTGTGCATGCATGGGTACCTCTCTGAGAAACTGTCTTTGTGAACATAAAGGCTCTATAAATCTGATTCTGTGTATCTCAACTTTGAGGGAGTAGAGGGGAACACAGTATGTGCAGATAACAAAATTAACATCTGAAAAAAACATTGTTTTCCTTTCATCTGAGGTATAACACAGATTCATTAGGAGATCTACATGCTTCTGTACTTTTCCCCTTAATATTAGAATGAATAAGTGCTATTTACATATGTCATTAGTGGGAAAATCCCCCACAGAGGAGCAAACTGAATCCTAATTTGCACTGAATAAAATGCTTTATGATGTAAGACTGTCAGCCACCCCAGTTGGTGCAAATGAATGTTTAATCATCACAAAGGGTTAGACATGACATAGTGCAAAATACGTCAGACAGAATCACAGCCGATATGAACTTCCAATGCTCAATGACTCTTTGATCAGCATAATCAAAATGCATCTCGGCAACTGAAATGTTGCAAAAGTAACAAAATGCTGTCTTGTGATTGCAGAAATTAAACTTATTTCAAACACTAACACTTGGGGAGTGCATGCATGACTTGGTAGGTAAATGCAACAAGTCTAGATACAATAATGGCAGCATTTCATGTTTTCCCATCGTGATTAATATGGACCATGTTCCACAATGTGGACGGGATTGATAAAGAGAACTACAAACCCTTGAGAGGCAGAATCCCCATCCAATCCTTTTCCTAGAGGTTTGCCATCTTCGGAACTACAGGCTTGCTGGTACAACCATGCGTTAAATGATCAAAACAACAGCATGATCTCAACACACTGTTGACTAATACTCTTGATGATAATTTTTCCCCTTGGTATTTTGCTTCTGTCTACATGGAGCTATTATGGGGTCCTCCTGTGACCCTCATCAAATTCTGTGACCTGTGTAATACAGGAAATCAGGCTGGAAGGGCTTACATTTGCTGTTGACACTAAAACAGCAGAATACCCTTACATGTCAGATAGTAGCCACGCTGTATCATCAATGATAGACTTGACAACAGATAAATCTAAGACAAAAACATTTATTCTCCTATAAAAAAATCAGTGCTAAAGAAAATAAGTAAAGAAAGCCATGGCAGAGCTTTTATCTTCCTTACAGAGAAAGCTTAATGGTACCAAAGGATCATGAAAAAAAAAATAATTTAAAAACCCAAACAAAAAAACCCCTCCAAACCCACCACAACCAGTGAAATACTGTTGTTCTTTGGAGACCTAATTCTAAAATATTTGGGTTTCCTAATTGACACTTTTCAATTGTTTGTGATTCTGCATAGCCTGAAGTGAATTACCAAGCTCTTGTTGATTCCACTGGTACTGGATCAGGACCCATTACTCAAAATTTACCCCTGTGGAAAAAATCCAGGTCCATCTATCACAGAAGTTGTAATCCTCAGATGTCAGACTCACCAGCAAACAGAACATGGTTCTCTGCACAGGATGATCTTCATTCCCTCTGAACTGCGAGCTAGTGATTTTGTCTTCAAATAATACAAATTTTCAACATTGAAACAACTAGCCTAGATTTCATTATTTACACAAATCTGGAAAATAACCACACATAGACTTTCATATACAAGGCATTAGAGCAAAAACATGTAGTCCTACACAAGGCGCACAAAAAGTCCTCAATCAATAAAAGATGAGGAAAGAAGACCTCAGCCATTATTCATTAAAGGCACAGATGTTTAAAAAAAAAAATCTGAAAGGCACAGTATAATGGCTTTATGAAAGAAACAACACAGCGTTTCCAGAAAAACTCTAAGTCTTGGGGGGAAAAACATTTAAACAGCCTAAGAATTTGAATCAGGATGTGAGAAGTTATTTAGGCCACCAGAAGATAAACTGCATATAAATCAAGCATATGCACTCTTCCCCTGCTCTTCCTAAATTAAGTATGCACTTAAATCCCACCAACTCTAGGGAATGTATTTCCAAGGCAGAGTTGTATGGAAATAGGTGCACTAGACTGATAATACACCATACTCATAAGTTACATACTGGCTTAGCTGTGAAGCAAAGTAGACTTCATGCTGCTCTTGACCATTCTGTCACTGTAAGTATTCATGTATTTAAAATCAAGCACACACAAGCATTTTGCTGAACCGGAGCTTTACAGCAACTTAGGATCAAAGTTTGACTCTCATGAAAGCACATGGCTCCTCTTCCAGAGTGCAGTAGCTTAAAATACTTGCAGTTTAATGCTAAGAAAACTTAATGGAATCCTGCTAGGGAAAATAGATCCCCTCAGCCCTCAGAAAATGTACGGTTTGATTGCTGCCTTGTCCTTCACATGTCTTCAAACTCCCTCCGTTCCTTTCTTTATGTAAAGTCCCACAAAAGCTTTACTGTGGTGGTTAGGATGACACAGACAGGACAGTGAGACACTTTGCTCATAACAAATCCATCCAGAAGAATTCCCTCTCCTCATGGATAAAATGGTAGGAGTCTTTATCCTTCATTACTGTCTCTTAGTCTGATGCTACTGAACTGGGCATTCAGAAATTGGTGCTTAAAGCACCTACCAGTGCACTGTCTTATTCCAAGACACAGACAGAAGAACTTCATAGTTTCCTGCCCAGAGTCTGCCTGGGCAAGCTCGTTTGTGAAGGCAACACTTGCCAACATTGCAGGAAAGACAGCTTTTTCGCTGTTCAAACATATTATTTGAGTTTTGAGTCCACACTGCTTCAAGCAATATGGCATGCAGACCAGAGATCCTTATTAAACATCTACGGAAGTCAAAATCTCATAAATCATTAGTTGACCTGTTACTGCCTTACATTCATCCTTTCCAGGTATCACACAAAAATCAGCAACCACCAGCTCAAACTTTCTTCCCGTTTTCATGATACTACTCACTCCACCAGGTGTAGCTGGCTAAAATAAAAAGAGAGAGACAGGCTGAGAGACAGAAAGAAGGAAGTAAAACAAAACACAAATTTTGCTCTTTAGGAAACCATATAATGTTAAAGTAGGCAGCATCTGAAAGCATACATTTATAATGATCCGGTCTATGTGAATACCATCTTTCCTTCAGGATACTGTTTAGCCAGTTCTCTTGTATTCAATTCTACATTTACATATAGATTGAACCTTCCTAGAAAGCAATTTTACGCATTTTGTCTTAATATTTTTCTCATTAACATTGCACATAGATTAGGCTTCTTGAGAAGGAAAAGACATACCTGGATATCATTGGCACAGTTTCTAGAGATCATGTTTGCTTTTGAAGAAAAATATGTAATAAAAGACTAATAAACACAAGACTAGTCACAAGTGAGTTTTCAAGAATCAGATAAAAAAAATTACAGAAATTGCTCTGGTGCTTTTAAAACAAACACTTCCTTAATTACCTCCTCTGGTGGGAAGTAACAATAGAAGAAAAACAACAGCAAAATTGCCTGTAAAACAAACTTCTCTCACAGGGCTTAGTACTTCAGTGAGGATCATTAGTCCTAATCAATCAGAGCATTTAATCATATGCTTAAGTTTAGGCTTACAGATAAGCATATGTATAGTCAGATAAGGCTAGGTATTGTGCTGAACTGGGGCTGAAGTACTCAGCATCCAGCAGGATTACTGTGCGCCACTGAAATCTAAATTTTCTTCATGTCTTATTTGCAGACTGGGTGTAGGATTCAAATTAGAGGGAGGATTAAGGAAAAAAAAAGTCCTCATGATAGCAGGGCCAGGCTAAGCAAACATTTCATATACACAGCAGAAGAAAGATGAAAGGAAAGCAGCTGCCCTTCCACGGTCAGAAATTCTTATCTGCTGACCGAACCTTTGTTGGTTTGAGAAAGCACAAGTGGTCTGCATTGGCGGAAGGTTCAAAGCAATTTTTTTAATAGATAATGCAATCAAAAGTCTGTCTATCTGTTGAAATATTTAGAAGAACAAGATATCACTTTGACCTCCCTACACCTGCGACCTTTGTCAAAGACTTTAAGAAGTGCCTTACACTTGTTTATGTTTTTTATCTTTAATAGGCTCCTGCATTTTTCAAAGATAAACATTTTGTGGACTCCTCTGAGCAAAAAGTATATTCTTTAACTTTTAGCCAGTACTTCTCTATTGCCTTCATCAAAGGAGTTGTATATGCAGGTATACAACCAAAGTAAAAATCAACACAAAAACCACAAGTCAGCTGTGGTTGTTGTAGACAAACATGCAGTTCTGGTCTGCCTATGGCTGGTGCACATCAAAAACAAGAAATGAATTAGCCCAGGCAACTTACTAGAGATAAGGTAGAATGTTCAACACCATTAAATGCCAAGTTGAGAATGGAAAATAGTGTGTCTCTGTTCTATCTGGTATAAATTATCTCAGTATTTACATCTTCTTAGAAAGAACAATATAGAAGCAAACAAGAACTCCATAAAAGAATTTACCTGTACAAATTTTAACATTCTGGCAACAGTGGATGGTTTCTGAGATTAAATCATGCAGAACAGAATCTTGCAAGTTCCCAGTACAAAAAATGAAATAGGATGAATATTTACTATGCAGACTTTTACCAGGGAAATCTGTGTATAGGAGAATAGTCAACTGCCATCTGTTTAGTCTTGTATTTACAAGACTGGAAGGGATCGAGAAAAAGTAAATTCAGTTCCTGGGTTTGCCCTATTTAGAAACAGGAACAGTGCTGCATACCTTTCTTGAGAAATGGCTTGAGTGACAAAGAGCAGTAAATGTTACTCTTCCATTCTAGATCTACCACCACCTTTTATTCATTAACTGCTCCTGTTATTGACTGTCATCCTACTTTTTTTTTCCTTTCATCCAAACATACTCCAAATACAGTTATTATACTGTATGCTACTTTCTACCTGAAAGGCCATGCTTTGGTTTGCTGTTTCTAGTTAATCACTACACAGGTGTATTTGCTGTCACTGATCCATTCAATACACTCACATACTTGCCCAAGTTTTCCAAGCTATTTGCAGCTAAAGTAACTAATCGTTTTCCATAGCTCATAACCTTTCTGAAGGAAGTGATGCCATAAAGATTATCCTTTTGCCTTTTGTAATGTCCTTGCTGGCTCAAAATTTATAGCTCCTCAGTGCTTTATATCTCCACTCCTGAAGCCAAAATTTGCTCTGTTACAAGCAAGTATAGCTCCCTCTGAATCCATTTATGCCAAGAATGAATTCAGCCCCTATGCCAATGAAACTTCCATTTGTATTAAAAGTGCCTACTGCATTGGAGAGACATGCGAGTTGCAATTACTTAGATTTTTGTGGGTATTTCTTCTCTGATGGGTCCTCAGGCCAGATTCATCCAGACACCAATACATTCTGGATCAGGCAGTTTGTGCATTTACTATCTGTGGCTGTGGCCTTAGCTAAAAGGACTTCAAAAGCTTCTTAGATGCTGGAGAACAGCTGAGGCTATTCTCAGGCAACTGGTGTAGTCACATCAGTGCAGAGAACAAGTCACGGGGCCCTCTGGCATCAACACCATTTCTACCGGAGGACAATGAGCAGCGTTACCTTGCTGATAGCCCTTATATGATGGCTACGTTTCCCTCAAAAGCGAAGCAGAGTAGGGCTGACTTTCCCCCCTACATCTGAGGAGGGAAATATAGGAAGAGAAAAAAATCCCAAACAGAAATGTTTTATTATTTCGTCGATGTTAATAGCCTGATCAGTGCTAGGCAAGGTTCATTTATTTATAACCTGGGAAACAGCTGACAACTTTCTAAAGGCCTTAGTCTTGTTCACACATCTCTCACTCTCGTCCCAGTGTTACTCAGTCTGACCTAAGACAGAGTCTAGTCTGGAGGTAAGTCCTTTTAAATGAAGCCGCCTTTCTCAAAGACAGATTAGGTAGCAACAGAATATACAGATCTGTCTCAGTGCTTCACCAAACCTCCTATCCATCCATCTCACTTCAAGGACTCATCTTTATAGGAGGATTAATGTCAGTGAGTTAGTCCCAGACAGAATTTTAGAATTAGTCCAGTTTTATTCAAAATGAAGAAGCTTTCTGCTGTCTCCTGCAGCCCACTGTGGGAGTACTTTTAATCACCACATTTACTCTTCTGGAAGCCGGAGCTGGATCCTGCAGCAGCAAATGGGCCAGAGCAGTGATGCTGCCAATGGGGATGCTGTGAAACACAACAAGCTGTGATTGTGGAAAAAAAAGGGGTAGAGAAGGAACAGGAAGATGGAGCTTATAGTTCAGGAACAATCACAGGAAAAAAGTTAGAGTGTGACAGATTTATAGATCTAATGAAAAAGAGACTATGAAACAGTGACAATAATACAGCAAAATAGACAGGTATGTAGGATTTTTTTTTCCTTTAGGTTTAACAGAATGCATAGACTAACATGATTCTTTTGTTATAGT
Source organism: Haliaeetus leucocephalus (assembly GCF_000737465.1). Taxonomy (NCBI): domain Eukaryota; kingdom Metazoa; phylum Chordata; class Aves; order Accipitriformes; family Accipitridae; genus Haliaeetus; species Haliaeetus leucocephalus. Next base: position 4,877,111 of record NW_010972528.1, on the reverse strand, counting down.
AGATAATATTTTTGAGAAACAGCATTACAAAAGGTTAAACATAGAACAGATGTAAGTTATAAAATACAAGCTGATCAAAGCTCAGATTTTGAGACAGATATGTTAGCAAATGATGATAAATCAGTCCCACTAGAATTGTAAGAAGCAGACAAATGTAACTATGCAAGAGTGAAAGTCAAGAGTTGAAAACAGGGAAGGGAAGAAAAAGAGTGGAAACAAATGTTGAAGTTAATTCTAGACAACTTGTACAGAACATCAGCTGACTATATTCTGCAAAAAGGGAATAATATCTACTGACACACACCCAGTTTGATTTCAAAATAGGACTCAAATGCTTTAAACTCTTAATATTGGCTTAATGTATGCAACATTTTATTCATTTCCTATTTAGTAGCTGCTCTTCTCAAAAGTTTTTAAATTTCAGTAAGATCTGTACTGTCATGATCAAAGCTATAAGAGGTAGAAAATTTTATAAAAGCAGGTATGCACTGGAAAGCTGAAACCATTTCTAGTTACTTTGCTGATATACTTACTTTTTTAAAAAGAAAACAAAAACTTAACGCATATAAGTTAGGACAAAATATAGAAATTCAGACATTTGAATGAAAGCTGAAGGTTCAATTTCTTTCCCTTTTGTAGGTAAATAAATAAAACACAGTGAGAAACACACTATTTACCAAGATGCAAGTGAAACAGAAAACATTTGAAAGACCAAGAAAAAGGAGGTAATTGTTAGGACTGTCAGCAGGGGACCACTGTGATAATTTGATCTGAACTCTGCTAACAAATCACTGCACCATTCTTTCTACTTTAGTATCTGTTTATGCTTCTACAAATTGAAACCCCACTGGCAATGCAGTGAAGAACAGAGCTCAGCACAATAACACATCAGACTGGCGATTAGTTCAAGGTGGGGAAGGATTAGTTGACCATCCCAAACCTACAGTCCTCCTCAATATTTTGTCTTTCCCTGCTGAGGTAAAAGGGTGCAGACATATGTAAGTAATAAACTAACAGGCTTCCATCTACTTGAGGCTGAGTGGAAGGAATGCAGAACAAAACTATAAAAAAAATAATAGACAAAGGGGTAGTGAAGACTTGGGGGAACTCAATACCACATCTGCTAAGGTATGCTGGGATGTAGCACCAGGATGCCCGTAAGTTTTTAAAGATACAACTATGCCTTTTTGTGATCTTGCAGCACACTGTTATGGCCTAAGCATGCCAACATTTAGAACTGACACAAGATCAAAAGGCTGATAAATGAGAGGAAAGGGGATGTTTGACCCACTAAACCATATTCTACAAGAATTCAAGGCTTTTTAAAGCAATAAGAAAAGTAATACATTACTGCATCTTGAATATATTGTGACATTCTTTGCTAAGAAACAAAACTAATATCTAGATTCATTATATACTTTTATACATATATATGCACAGACACACGTATAAGTACATATGTTCATGCTTATTTATGTGAACATATTTTACATTATAACAAATGTCTGAAAATTTAGTTTCTTATGAAAGTTATATTAAAATCATTTGGAAATGAACTTAATTTGGGGTGGAGTTATTTATGGCTCCAATTTATTACTAGAGAAATATATAACGACAGCAAACAACAAAAAGGCAGGGAAATTGAGCACAGAAATTGAGAGCTGAGTAAAGTAAAATAGATTGTTTTTTCTGGTTTAGCTAGTCCATGGTATACACTAAACTTCTGCCACTGCTGAATTCAAGGTGAATTTTGTGATCTAAATTAAGTCAGTCTGAGTTTTGTTCATTTATTTCACTAGGGCCAGGATTCCACCAGTACCACCAGTCTTGCCCTATCATCAAGCCTCCAGAAAAGGGTTATGTGGGTTTTGCAGGCTACAGGCTATAAACAACAATGGCCATTATTAAACATCCAAACCCAATAGTTTTAAGATTTATATTTAATGAAGAACATACTAATAGCAAATGCTACACATTTGAAAACTTCGTATATTCTGGGATATTTCTCTTCAGTGTCACATCAGGGTTTTGCATTCCCTATTTTGAAAAGAACAGATGCGACCTAACCCCTAAGTGTCATGCTCTGCTATGATCTACTGTGGATCTCAGATAAGGAGTCACCAAGCTCCAAATGGTGTGCACGGAAGCATGCAGTACCATCAGTGACATCAGAGTCACCCTGCCTGAGTCACAGCCCCTTTCCAGATTTCCCAATATGCAAGAAATCACACCCGGTCTGCTGACAGTCCCTGTATCTCTCTTCCTCATGCCACTGAACAGTTTGGAAGGGGAGCGTAGCATGGAAGTGGCTTTTCTTATACCCAGTCCCTCGCAATGACTTTGAGGTATTGTGTACTCTCCAGAGGAGGAATTTAGTATCAGCAATTCCTGTGCTAATCTCTCCTAAGAGCTTTAGGTGCTCAGCACTTTTGGAAATCAAGTTAATAACTATTAATGACATAGAAGGATGAGAACTGAGTCTTCACGGTACTCCTTATTCAAGCATTTTTCACATCAAATTCAAGTAGAAATTTAGCTGGGTTAGGTGAGAGGATTGCTGAAAAGGATCCAACATCTTCAGAAAAACCTGAGAAATGCAATTACATTAAATTTGGATGTAAAAGCAATGACATGTGCTGGTTCTCCTGAGGATTCAGAAACATTCTCCTCACAAATAAGAGAGTTGTATAAGTGTACTAGGACATGAGGAGCAGCTTATAAAAAGGTAAAATGATACTTGAGAAGTCTGAGAAGCTAATCACCTCTTAAGTCCGTCTGTAAGGTAGAAGCATCTGATGTCCTTAGTTTTGGTTATTTCAACATTCACTGATTGCATTGTCTAGTATGGGGATGTTAGCACTTTTAAAATTAGCTAGCTCAGATAAGAGTTATTGTATCGCAGAACTTGCCTCAAGTTGACCACCTCCATATTTCCCCAGCTTCCAGGGCACTGCACCTACTCTGCTACTAATGTCCGGGCTGTCTAGTTTAAAATGTAGAGTGAGTATGCCTATGTAATTACAAGGCTGTGCCCATCAGCATGTAAATCACTGCATAAATGGATAATCAGTATGTGATGCTCAGTATCCACTGTACAGACAGGGGACTTCCCCACTTTGGAATGCTGTTTTCCATCCCGAGCTGTTCTCCTCCATCCCAGTTCAGTCCTGAGTGCCAGCCAGGATGGATGCTGTAACACAGGCAGGGAGCTAGTGACATCTGGGAGTGAGGAAGGCAAGCAGGTGTGTCAAAATATACATTCAGAATCAATTTTTAGAAGTGGGTAAAAATAACGTTGTTTGACTCTCTACAAAAAAGACCAGGCAAGAGAGAAGCTTCTTTGTAGACAGATCTGGGTAAATTTGCATCTTGTCAGATGCACAAAACAATTAGTTGAAAAGGCACAGAGAGCACCTACAGATTGTAGGCGATGTTATTTCTACATCTGCAGAACAAAGATCAAAGCACTCAATAAAAAACTTCAGAAGACCTGAGAAACTGCTTTGCAACAATTCAACTTTTTCTATCAAACCATCCCCCCAAACCAGTACTAAATGTTAGGAGTCACCGGCTTATATCAAAGGAGCAGGGCCGAATACTGAAGCCATTCTACCACTATTAGAAACACATCAGCTGTCAAAGTAAATGAATCTGTAGTACAAACATAGCAGCACCTATCTATAAAGATTTGTATTTTAATTTTAACAGTCTTCAAAAGGAAATCACTGCCAGAAATGTTCATATTCAGAAACTGGAGATATTGTTTTGTTTTGTTCATGACTGAATTCTGAGCAAACAGATTATTTGTTCTGTTAGTACTAGAAATCTTTCTACCAAATAAGTAAATTACATAATTAGAGACACTGCTTCTTCCTTGGGGATATTTCTTTTTGTTTATTTTTAAGGGGACAGAGGAGACAATTTAAAAAAAACAAAATATTTTTTTTAAAGCTCTGGTGTCTGTTCTGTTTTGCTGACAGCTTTTAATTTCTTGGTTTTAACAAAGTTTTTTCATTAAGAGCACTGAGCTTTCCACATACAGACAAAATAAGTCTTATTGATTACTAGCTTTTTCATGATAAAAAAGTGTATCTGAAAGTGATAAGACACAGAAAGTAGAGGGGTAGAACTGCTGCCGTGGGTTTTCCTGCCTGCAATAAGAAAACAAAGCAACCAAATTTTGACGACATCCATTGTCCCCAGCGGCTGGAGCACACCAACATGACAGACAGACTGCTTTCCCCGGCCACCTTTGGGGACAGATGGCTTCGTTCTGGACCCAGCAGAATGTCCATAAAATTAACACTGACTACGTGTTGCTTGGTAAACAAATGTAGTATGGTTGATGAAGAAAAACTACAAGAAATCCTACAAAATAGCCTTTCAAAGTCAGAAAAGCCTCTCTGCATTTTTAACTTCCAACCCACCATTCTAAAGCAGCCAAGTAATTTAATAAATGTTTTTTAATGCAATCTTAAGTGACTTGGTTACATTAAAATCCAGTTATTGCACAACAGAATTGTTGTATTCCAAGGGAATACAGTACAGATTTTAACTGATGTGAAAACACACAGATTTTGTTTAATAGCCTCTTAATCCTGCCAATTTTGCTAACAAGATTACTGTCTAAAAGGCAGCTAAATAAACTGTGTTGTTGACACTTTAAACAAAACAAAAAGCAACTACCCCAAAAGCGTAATTTCTCCCAAAACATTCTTTTCCTTTATTATGGCCCCAATCCAGCAATGGGACTACTTATGTGCTTAAAGTTAATTGAATGCTTAAGTGCTCTGCTGGACTGAAGCCTGCAATAACATAAATCTGAGTGGACAAATTATCATTACATATAAGAAACTTGCAACAAAATGAAAATAATTAAACAACTGAAGCTGTTCATAGAGATACTTAAGTGCCACATGATGATGTAAAGCACGTCTGCATTTTGTACATCCCAGTTTTGCCATTATATTTCTGAAGAACACGTGCCTCTCACTGTTTTTGACTGCCCACATCTGAACTTCCAGCCACAAACTTATAAAGTGAAGTGAACCCTTCGGTCAGCTCTGTATTCTGATATGTATCGAAATCTAAATGGGTAGACACCAAATACTACTGGGCTAAAGGATGGGTCTTTGGGAAAATTATTTGCAATGGTAGGTTTTCACTAGAGAGTGAGTACCATTGGAATGGTAAAAGGAAATCATAAAAGAAAGTGAAATGGGAAATTAAAATATCAAAGTAAGGGGGAAATGGGATTTAATGGAGCATTTTTTACATTTCATCTTTTGGGTATTATCTGAAAATATTTGGACTTCCTTTCCCCCCTATCAGCCAGCCCTCCTCTTGAGCCTTAATTTTCATTTAGTTTTTATCTCTGTCACACAGTCTGCCTTTATATAGTCTCCTTGCTCCTGCTCTAAGAACATTCAGACTAATTTCCCTTAGCCATTTATCTTTCCTACACCCATTCAAGTCTATGGATGCATGCATCTTGAAGGAAGAAAAAAGCTAAGATTGTATATGTCATAAATGTGACCAGGAATCAAAAATAGCTTGGGGATTAAAATCCATCAAAACTGCGCAGTCCAAAGCAGAGTACCCTGGCTGTCTAGACAAGCAAATGAAAAAAGCAGAGCTAAATTCTGCAAGAGTGTTTTTCCCAAACTCTTTGTCCTTCTATAAAACATTGTCTCTTTCACAAATGCTCCAGCTTCAGCAGAACATTTCCCAATACCTTTAGGCAGCGCATTAGCAAGGAGGGTTGCCCAGCACTACAGGGACACTTTAGACTTGCCAACGCTGGTCAGTCTGAAAGGCTTGTCACAGTCCATGTGAGCAATTGACCTGCACAAGCACAGCAAATCCAGCGTTGCCCAAATTCACGCAATATAGTGTTGTCTGTGCACGCACAATAGCTGTCTCTGGTCTTCTAGTTGGGCTGCTAGGCATCCAGAAAAGTCAGCAGATTTTACTGCTGAAAAGTGGCAGCTTTGAAAAGCAACGTGGAAGCAAAAATCCATACAGGTTATTCCCGTCAGGGAAGAATGCTAGCAACTGCCACACGAAGCTTTCTGAGGAAATCAAGTTTTCAAGGAATCCTCCCAATACAGGGACTGCTTCTCCACTACCCCTTCTCGTAGGGCATGTCCCCAGTTAAACAAGTCACAAGAGCTTTTCCTCTCTTGGAACCAAAAGCAGCGCACCACGTCAGGCCAGGGGTGCACGTGAGCTAATAGGCTCTGCCGAGAGTAGCGCAGGTTAAAACTACTGCGAGCTCCTCTGCATTGCACTCCTCAGGGGGTTAGGGAGAAACCCTACCAAGGGAAGTAATTGCGCTGGTCTGTCCCTATCCGTCTGCCTTGGAAGGGCACCACCTCAACATTGCTTTGGGAAGTGCAGTTGTGACTTACAGGTATTTCTGTTCCTGTTGGTGAGAAGAACACACATGCAGCGTTAGTTATCTCTTCAGAACTTTAAGCTTACAGTCACATGTTTTAATTTCTGCTAGTAGCATCACCTCCACAGTAAAGCACAGACATGGAGATGTTCTGGGGCAATGGAAGACAGACCCACCCTTCCAGCCTTTCTTAGCGCTGGCATGCTTTTGATGCCTTCCCTCATTCCCCAGTGCGGGGATAAGACAACTGGCATACGAGGCAGCTATACCATCTTCACCAGCTTCTGGCCATCAGAGAGTCTCCTTGACATGGGGAATGCTCCCATCCAGACCTCTGATGGGTTTGCAAAATAAGTGTGGTGGACTGGAAAATCTGGTCATGTGTATTGATTTCTGGATCATATTACAAATGCCCTAGCTATGCCTTGTTCTGGGGCGCTGGCTTTTCTCCACATTACAAATGTCAAGATTAGCTACGGAGTATTTTCATTCAACTTTCTGAACACGTAACATTGTGAAATCATCTTTTTTGTGTGTGTGCAAGAAATGAATTTTCAATGAGATCTCTGAAGAATAATGGTATCCTCAATATTTAACGCAACTGAAATTTTCAAGGACTTGAGAACCACGTGGTTAGAATGAACAAAAATGTTTTGGTTTTTTTCCAGCCCCACAAACTCTACACTGCCATCATAAATCAGACCAAATTTAAAAACGGAAGGAACTATAAACATAAGAATTAAATCTGATAATTACCTGTAACCCAAATGAAACTCCCTTATGGTGTACACAGTCACATTTCTTCAAGCTAGAAAATATACCTAAGTACATTTAAAAGAATACATAATGACACGGTTAAAGAATAGAACTGTGAAGTAAACTATGAGGTCATTATTTTAATGAGTATTTCAAAAGGGATCTGGTTTCATACAACAAAGAATATGAGCTTCCATGAACTACTGCCCACCATTAATGGCTAGGAGACACCTCCAGAACATCACAGTTTTTTAGCTTGTTCCATCGGAAGATAAAGAATTGGAAGTGTCTATTGTGCCTCAATGAAACAAGCACGATATCAGTTGTGTGAGGTTTTTTTAATAAAATGTGGGTTTGTAGATTTTGTGGGTTCAACGTCTTTTAGAAAGTAGGATGGTTTTTAACATCCATACCATTATCAGGGAGTTGATGCCTGATAAGAATGGTAGTGAGCGAGACCAGGTTTAAAGGAAGAAATAGCACCCTTTATGAAACAAGTTATACTGTTTAAAAGTGGGACATATTTGCAAGCAGAGAACCCTTTATTAAGTCCAAGAAAAACAAGGGATGTGGATCTTAGGGTAGATTAAGGACTGCTCATCTAATATCTACATTGTTGTTATCGACTCTAAAAATTTGAGGGGACAGAAGTAATTACAACCTGTGGAGCAGAAAAAGAGGCTAAAGGGGACAATATGTTAGCCTATCCATGCTGAACAGAGCTGAGGACAGACAGTTCGGACCTATGCAAAAGTGTGAGTTAGTAGAAGTTGAAGGGGAAATTGCAATGGCTGAAAAAAACCCAATTTCTACTCTGTCCATGACTACTTCTCCCTGCAAACCCTGCCTGTCCTTAGGGTATCATTTCATTCTACATCTTCTTTGGCAGCAAAGCTGGTTTAAGTTCTTCTCTTCACTTGTTTGCTTACTTCCACATACAAACTGCACTGCAGTACTGTCTTCTCACTTGTGCTGTTAGTCTGAGTGTGCTGTGTGAGATCATTGATATTATCTGGAATTAAGCAAGAAAACCCTTTACCCCTTCCAAAGAGATACTTAGGGAGAAAGCAACAGGTGAGAAGAAACCAAAATGTCAGATTGCATCCTTTCAAAATTGTAAAATGCCCCCAAAAGGTTTGATTTGTTCGCGAGTATTTTAGACGAGCAGACACAATTAATTTATGTTTGGCAGCGTTAACTAATTACTGTCTGCAGACTGGAAGCACAGATGCACTGCATGCTATACCAGCAGTACAAAGCATGTTAAGCAAGCAACAGCGTGATAGAAAGCACAGCTCCATGGAAAACGTACACTGACAAACTTTCAGTGCTTTTCATTGTTCACTTTTTAATTGGTATTATTCCTAACAAGAAAAAAAGGCTATCCTCAGGAGGCTGCAGAATTATATTTGCCTGAAAGCTTATTCTTTAAATAAAAATGGCTGTTCATAGAAAGTCTATTAGTTTCTTCCTTCATCCCACTGAAATATGTTCTATCCCTTGGGAAATAAATTTTAATTTACTGTAATTTTTCTTGAGGTTTTTCACTTAGTATGTCAATGTACACTTCTCCCTCCTCCCTTCTTTTTTCTTTGTGTAAAGACCAGGCTTGTTAAAAATAGAATTAAATCTGAACAAATGAAAAACAAATGAGTCAAAATCTCAAAAATAGCTGGAATTTTTATGGAGCATTCTTTCCAACACTCTTAATTCAGTGTTCATGTCTCCATTTTCTAAATAGCGACAAGGAAAAGAGAGCCTTCTAATAAGTAACATAAATTAAACAAGCCCTGTTAATACTGCCTACTGACCCCAGAAGGGCTAAAGTGAGAATAGAGTCCACATTTCTTCTACTGCCAAGCTTGCACAATCATTCAGTTAGGCAAAAATTAGTCATTTCAAATGGACCAATGTTCTACAAAGACTGTCCAGCATGGCTAGTACTTGGTACCTTAAGTTACACTTCTAGATCTTTAAGAATGAATGATTGAATGAATGAGTGAACGAAAGAATGAAGATGGCCTTGGTATTTAGAAGTGCTGAGCATGCACGAAGTGGTAATGCAGAGAAAGCAGGCAGCAAACTGTGAATATGCGAATGTAAATTTTCTTTCTTGTGATCAATATGGCAGCAAACCAACACTCAAGCTACAAGCTGCCAGAAGGCTATTAAAATGAGAGTGATGATAATCCGGACAAGAAGTGATAAAGATATGGCTCAGGATAAGCCATACATAACCAGAGGTCACTAAATGTATAGTATCTCTTTTTTGTATTTAACACCCATAAAAGAGAAAAATTGTGGTTCACTGCTGTAACTGAATGGGACTGGACACCATGCTAAAGAACAGGGCAAACGTAGTCCATACTGACAATTTGAGAGAAAATGCAAACATGAATTGGATGGAAGTTACAAAATTCTGTGTAAAGAACTGCTTCCTTAGGACAGACCTGTCCCAGCTTTGAGAAAATTGAAGCCTCCCAAGGTAAAGCCAAGTTCTCTGAGAGCAGAAGCCCAAAACAGAAACATTCAGGCCAGGACAGAGCAGAGCTTTTATGTACGTGCAGCATGGGGCTACTCTTCCTACTCCAGTCATCATATGCCTGGAGATCTCTGGTACTGGAATGGAGTAGTGTTCTCCATCCCCCTCATCAACCTATTCTTTGCCCACCTTACAGAGCCCGTACCATTTCTCATCCTCACCTTAACTCCATGCTTCTCAAGGGACATCATACCATGCTTTACTGAATTGCAGACCGATTAGATCTACTACATTTTCTTTGTGTACAAAAGCAAATAGAAAGATCAGTTACCTTACCAGAAAAAAAAAAAAAAAAAAGAAAAGAAAAGATCAGGTTAGGTTGGCATGGTCTACCATGGATAAACTCATGCTAGCCTTCAAGTATGCTTTCTTTCCATTTTTTTTTTTAAACTGGTTTACTACTGAGATCTGACTCAAAAACCTGTGATTTCTCAAATCCCTTCTACTCCTCTCCTGTATTTTTAAATACTGATACTATATTTCTTATTCTGTATTCATACTAGTCGTCTCTCCATGTGATATAACTAAGAGACCTACGTTACCAGATCTGCAATAAGATGTACCAGTTCATTCTATGTTTTGGCATGGGGCTTCTCTGGCATGATTAATTTGATGATATTCAGTGTTCAAGTTTTTCTCTCGCTTCAGATACTGTCATTTCTGTTTCTGTAACTGCATTCACGTTAGCCAATCCTCCTTTATCCCAGTTTTAACATGCTCATTGCCAAAACCAAGACAGAACAGTCATCTGGTCAGATAACATCATTAGGAACTTGGTGATGCTCCTAATACAGTCTGGAAAACAACATAATAAACTCACCCCATCTATATCTTTAACATCATGGTGATGCATGTTTTTCTTTACAAATATATATGTATATACAAATACATATTTGGTAATATTAACATTGACCACCTCCCTAGAAGTAGCCACAAACTATGGAACAGCAACATGCTAGCAAAAAAAAGTTATCCCTATTATTAAGTTCTATTTAGTTTCCTCCTATCCTGTGCCTGCACGAGGTAGAAAACAGTAGTTAAAAACATGTCTAGCAGCTAGCGTCAGTTGCGTTAGCGCATGTCATGTAGTTCCTGCTGTGTTTTATTAGACAAATATAAAATTAACAACAGAGCTATAATGATTTCCTAAACTGGTTCCAACACAAATTTCCAATTTGAGGTCAGATGTATTGCCTAATAAAGTTTTACAACAGCAGTCAAATAGTGGTAGTTAGTTCCCGAGAAATACAGCTCTTAATTCACCAGAATTAGTTTTAAGACTGTTGTTCATCACATAAACCAAAAATAAATATTATTATAGTTTTACTTGAAATGTTCAGACAATAATATCCAGAGAAGATGGTGTTGGGTTACTTTAATTGCAAACAACACAATTAAAGATACTTGATATATTTACATTTGTAGCAAATATACACTATAACATTTTGATTACTTGACCTGATGCTTGTAAACTGTCATTTTGAAGCTATTTGGCAAGTACACACTTGCATTCTGTTGCTTACAGAGCATGAAACTTGAGATAACAGGCTACTATGGTCTTGCACTGGTAAACCTTTTGTCTTCATGATGGGGGAAACTGAGGCAAAAAAATGCTTTTTTAGCATATCAGTAAACTAAAATTGAAGAGATATCATTCTAGTTTAACAAAAACACAGATGACAGCAGAATGTGTTCCAAGATAACAAAAAAGTTCATCTTCAACAACAGTTGCCTGACACATTTAGGAATTTGGTGTTAGTCTTTAAGTCTTTGTCAGAAACCACTGATGAAGTCAGTCAGTCAGAAATTGTACTAAGAACAATAGAAATGTGACTGAAATTTCCATGGACCTGTATTTAATTTATTAAAAAAAATATTTTAACATTTAATCATAAAGCATTATTTTGAACATGTCTATTTCAAGTATATAATTTTAAGTAAGACTAGTGACCTGCCTGTACTAGATAATCAAAAACCTTTCCCAAAGGATGAGCCTGATCTAACCAGAAGCTTTGCACAACAAAATAAGGAAGATCCATAATTTTTTTTTATTCAGTATCTACTTAAATTAAGTGAACTAAGACTAAGACATTGTTAAATAATACACATAAAGGTGGTGCTAAGGGAAGTAAGTGTTAGTGTACAGGGTCAATAATGTACAGTATCAAAAATATACTATTGTTAGTCACACACGATGAATACCTTTCTCCATATTAAAAGTAAGATTGTTTAAAAGTGTCCGTACAGCACAGTTTATGGAAAGGGACAGCAGATGTACTTAAGCTAGTTTTAAACCCTCAATGATACCGATAACAGCACAGTGCAGCACAGAGCTGACGACAGGCTGCAATGTCTGTCTGCAACTTGGATAATGAGTCTGCACTAAGCTCTGGGCTGCTGTGGCTGTGCGACTGCCAACACCTGAGCTAAGCAGCTAAAAGTTCATTGGGATGAATGTAGATGAGCTGCATTCGGAGCTTTAACAATAGTTAAATAGTTTCATTTAGAAATGGATAGTTTCATTTAACAAATGAAAACAAAAGGGACTGGCCTTGGAGTAAAATTTATATGCACATATTTTTATACATGTATTTATAAATATGTCTTTAAAAAACCCTTCAAATCTAACATCCCTAGAGACTGTTTTTCAGAAAATCAGTTTAAAATATTCTGTGATTCTATGAATACAGAGCACCATACCTATATTGCTCAATCAACTCTATTTTGAGTTGTCTCAAATTTCAAGTATAAGTACCAACTTAAATACGCATGTTAACTGAAAAATGATGGCTACACGCCTTAAGATGCACCAGAGTGAATAACTGAACAGGACGGTTCCAGATGAATACTTTGACATGCAAGAAAAAAAGCAAAATCACACCCAGTAACATGTACTGTCATATGACAACACACACAGAGACAGTGACTCCCTTCAGAAACTATGAAATTTAGGTTGTCTTCTAACAGAAAACCAGTCCCTCTGCTAAGCCTGCTGCTTCTAGTCAAAGCCACCAGTTTTGGCTGCCCCAAAGAATCCATCATTTCCTATAACTGTGGGTCAGGTAATTGTCCAAATGCAGTTCTTGCATTTGCAAATGCTGCCCTGCTCCTTAACAAAGAGTACAGAAGAGGAAAATATTCCAATCTGTGTAACAGCAAAGACATGCAAGAGGACCAAGAAAGGGATGAAAGCAAACAGCTAATCATCACCTACCTCACAATGCAACTGGCATGGGGAAAAAACCACTGGTGTAAGGCAGAGGCACTGTACCACACCAGGCACACTTTCCCTTCAGCTGGCATCAGCCAGTGCTAGACCTGATGCAGAACAGACCAGCTGACCAAGACTTTTAACCTTACCAATACTTTACATTTGTGAGGCCAGAAATCCCCAAAAGCTTACAAGAAGTTACCAAGAAGCTTCCTCCTGAGGTATGGAGCAGCCAGAAAATAATAGTAATCACTTTCTTGAGAAAGGGAACTTTCACAATAACAATAATTGGATAATGTATGTCCTGTGTTCCTGTGGAGCACACAGGAGCTCTTAGGTTTACACACACCTCTTTAGGTTTACACACATGTCCAGTAAACTGTCTGGTGCTAATTTTCCTTCATCTACCCCAGAAGACCATAGGATGCACTGATGTGCTGCAGCCAGTAGCTGCAACTCCTGCTGGGCTCTTTTTTCCAAAACAGTCCTCAAAAGCCCTCTTCCACAACATGACAGCAAACCTTGCTGAATCAGCACCACTGGTTTGCAGGGCAATAAACAGGGTTAATATTTCTGACACAAGGCTAACTCTATTGTCATAAATGGTTATTACTCCATTCCATAACCACAGTGATCATCTTAGTGAGGAAAAGAGTGTCCTGTCTGGTGGTTAACAGCAGAATGCTCAAATAACAATAGGGTACATAAACTCGTCCAGTATGTGCTTGCTCATAGGGTATTTTGGGAAAACTCTTCTTTTATTTTCAATAGCAACAATAACCTGCAGATACCATCAAGTATTCCGGATTACCAGTACTGAACAAGAGCTATCAATACCCAGTGTGATGAAGGCACTGGTGGGGTACAACATGCAACCCCACTGACTAGTGCTGCTTTACAATGTGGGGAATTTATGCTTGCATACAAACTGCAGCCACTGACTGAAATAAAAAGATTCCAATACACTGAAAGGATAGATTTAAGAAAGCACATTTAAAATCATTTCTGCATCATCTCCTCTGTGTCCAAACTCACAACTGTGTAATGGAGTGCATAGCAAACACATATGAATGGATTTTATGCTCTCTAGATTTATAAGTAGGAATCTGAAATAGAGTACCAAATTTTCCAAATCATATCAAATGACCAAAATTACACATGTGTATGTGTACACGTTACAGGGACAGACATATACTAGAGGTGCAAGCATTATGCAGGGCCTCAGTATTGTATAACGTAGTCTCTCCAGATCTTCAATATCTATAAAAGTCTCCTTACAAATAATTAACAAAGCAAGATCAAATATTTTAATTGCTTTCAGAATCCTGAAGATGTCCAGCAGCAAAGAATCATATGCTTAGTTTCAAGCAGCAACTGTTTCCTATCTCTATGGCTTTACGCTCTGTTTTTCTAACTACAGAGTCCTGTACAATCAGGAGATGGGATGAGGTTGTACTGTTAAGGATTAGCTTTCCCTCCTCTCCTCCTTCCTCCTGTGCTCCTTCTCTCCAGTTAGAGACTCTTTGGGGTTTCATTATTTAACTTTCCCCTCAGGCATGGGGATAACACCATTGGAGCCATTTTGCAGGCAGCAGGATTCTATAAATGAGGCACTTATTTAAACAGCCTCACACAGAGCCGATGTCAAAGTTCTCAGCTATTTACAGGTGACATCACAAGAGATGCCTTCTGAAGCACAGCCAAAACAAGTACCATGCACAGATTAATTTGTCTTGTCCAACATACATCAGAAAAGAGTCATTCCACCCTTGCTTCGCTTCACAAAACTCTTTCTTCAAGCAAATATATGATAGAGCTGCACAGCAACTTTTTTTCTGCCTGTTGAACAGGCTAGAATCTGGTTCTCCCTGAGCAAGAATTGAGCAGATTTGTGGGGACAATTCCCTCTCCCATCAGATTTGCCCATCCCTAGTGAGAGTCTGCAGCAACAGAAAAAAAAAACCCATAAACAAAACAAAACAAAAAAAGGAAAGAAAGAAAAAAATGAGTTCTGACAGCAGCTCTAGACTGACATGGCTAAATAATCACTGTTTAATTAATCAGGATCTGACAGTGCCACCTATAATAATAAACCAGCATGAGAATAAATTAGTTTTAGCTTTACATTTCTTGGAACCCATCTGAAACATATCAAAGATTCAGGAATAAGACCACAAAGATTGGGGGAGGGGGGGCGGGGAGGCAGGGATTATACATAATACCTGATTAAGTATTATGTACAATATTTAAGTGAGACATACAAAATAGAATTGTATTTTCCAAGGTCAAGTAATCTCATAAGAGCTCAGCTTTCCAAACTCATGGTAGGAAGGTGCTCTCATAGGTAGCTCCATTATCTCAGTGGAGCTGCTCATATGAAGGGAGTGACTGCAGTGACACCATTTGCAGGGCTCTAAGTTTTGAAACATAATGTGCTGACTTATACAATATACACATGCTTTGAGACATCTCTCCATTCCTCTGTTAGATATTAATTCTACACAGAAAAATTTGCCATTTATTAGCGTACATTTAGAGTTTATTTTCTCAATGTTTAATCACGCATAGTAGTCATTAGCATATATGAACACTCCTTTTCTAGAGCAGTTTGTGTAGAATTCTCATTTGAGTTAATTACTATGTGAGATAGCTAAATTCTAATTAAAATTCAATGGCACATGTAATGATAAAAATTTATCAATACTATGTCTTTCTCAGCAGTTACTTTTATTAGATTACTTAGCTTCATTGTTTATTTCTTGAAATTAGGATTTTAAATTAGGCTGGTTTTAACCACTGTAACAATAGTTTCACTAGGTTTTAACTGCAACGTTTTTACTTCATATTTTGAAGGAATAAATGCCTTTCAAGTTTCGTATTTACTCACTGTTGCTTTGCTATGGCTCTGAAGATCTTTATTACCTCTTTCTCCCAGCACTGAAAACCACAAAAGGTGCACAGGTTTGGTACTCTTCAAGCTAACGGCAAAATGTCCCTTAACTTCACTGGAGCTAGGAGCCATGCAGTCCACAAATATCTTTTGCAGCAAAATAGAATGTGACTAAAATAGATCAAATCTTGCCATCAAATAAAAAAACCTCTTAAATGAGAACACCACTATTTTTCTGCATCCTAGCTAGTACTGTAAATTGCTGAAAGTACCAAGTGTAATCAACCCTAGTCAGCGCAAAACCTTTGTGGTGCAGAGTTCAAACCAGCAGTCTGTGCTTGCTCTTAGGCTAGCTCCAACGTTGCACTTTTAAAAGTTGCCACTGTGGATGTTTATGTGTATTTGTATAAACATCTAGAAGCTGAGGAAAATACTTGGCTCATGCAAACACTTTTCCTTTTTTCAAAAATTTGTCTATTTTCGGCAGGTCTTACGACTTGAAAATATGAAAAAACTCTTTGGATCAGTTTCATTTGGGCGGGTTTAAAATGCATTTAAAAATGTGTGTCAGGTTCTAATCTGAGCTCTAGTTTTGCTCGCTGCATGCAGGATGCACTGCTACAAACTAAATATGCTCTACACAAAAGCCAAAAACCCCTGAGCTGCAAAAACTCCTTTCTGCTGCACCAAATGCAGAAGGCTGTTATTCTCAAACATAAAAATGACTAATCACCCTTTAATCAAGTTATGGTTAATAAAGTCATCCAATTTTTGCTTAATCATGTTAATATTCAGACATGTTAAACAGTAAATCCCTTCAGGCATGCAATCCTGTTTGCCAAGTTTCAGCCTACAACAAGGTGTAAATCTCTGAAAACAGCCCTTTGGAAATGCTGACAAACCTTTGGCTATTGTAATAGAAGTTGGAGCCTCTGCAAAAACCAGGAGAAAGGCGGAGCTCAGTTTCTCTACAAATTTCTACCCTGACTAAGATTTGCAGAAGGTAATTCCAGCACCCTGGATTTAGTCCTTGCAGAACCCCTTTTGCTGTACAAGCCACAGAATATTACTGAAATAGGCAGGAAGAAGAAAAATTAACCATAATTATTATTGGAGGATAATATTGATGACAAAAATATAGTCGATACTTCCACCAACAGTTTAATTACATTGGATTCTCAGAGACATTTGTAATAAGGTTTTTTTCAGTTGTTTTCAAAGGTGCTTTATGACTTCTGAAGCAGAATAAATGATAAATAATGCATTTCCTCAGTGTTGGTGGGAAAACTCAGGCTATAATTAGCATACAAAATTACATATTCTGATACTTGATGTTCACCGATGCCATTTCCATCATGTCATACAGCATAAATAAAAAGCTGGCAATCTGAATACCCCCAATAACTTTATTCTTATAAACAACCACCATTGCTCCAGCACAGCTTTTCTTCGACTAACTCCTTAAAGTCAGAGCCCGCCTATCTTCCACCAGCTTCATCCTAACCGAAACCCCCACTTCATGCTGCGACGTTATGTTAAAACCACCAGATTTCTCTTGGTTCCTAAAGAGCAGCGCAGGGAAAATTTTGCCAGGAAGGCCCCTGCAAAGGCGAAGCCTGGGGAGATGCTGAGCAGGGTCTCCAACAGAGGACCTTTGTACTGCCATGCAAATGAATCCCGGCACAACAGCCTGCAGACAATGCCCAGGGAGAAGTCAGGGAGAGCCAATCCATCTGCAGCTAGTTGGTTAACTCAATGTTTCGTGCATTCTTTCTCTTACACAAAACACTCCACGTTGACAGCTGTGAATTTTAAACAACTCTTCTGTGTGTGTTTTTCTAATTTTGTGTATTCAGAGAGTTTCCCCTGGCATCAGGGGCTGAAAGCAGAGCGCTCGGGATTCCATAATTTAGAGATTTTCTGCTTTTCAAAGAGTCACACAGCAACTCTGATTGAAAAACAAAGTGGAAATTAAGTGTCTAATGGAGAGAGCTTCAAATGGCAAGAAAAGCGGTTACTTTAGTGGTGTTACAAAAAGTAAAATTCATTTTTATATGAATTATGATTACAGAGAGTCTCTGTAAACTATACTTTGCATGTGATAAATATGTTAATAAAAAGTACGGAAACTTTGCTTGGCTAAACCACATTCTGATTACTCAAAATCTACTTGTACTTTGTAGTGTTCCTTTTAAAGAAAAACTGCAGTATTTTGAAGAAAAAGTTTGCCTTCAGTCAATTAATCAAACAAAATATTTGGATATCAGCAATTTGTCCATGTAACGAATGAAGGTTTTTTTACTAGGTTGAAAACTAACTTAAAACAGATGCTGGTCTAAGAGCAATGTTCCTCTGTACATCGAAGAAAAAAAAACAAAAACAAATCCACAAACAAAAAGCAACCAACCGACCAAACCAAAACCAAAAAATCCCAAACACCAGTTAAAAGCCTCCTTGTAAAACAGAAAAACCAAACAAGTTTTTCTTTTCCAGTAAAAAAAAAAAAAAAAAAAAAAGACTTGAAAATAGCATCTCATGGGTATCCCATGGTGATTCTGCCATGACCATGGATAGATTTGCAAAATGCAAATATTACAGAATTACAGATGGGCTGTCATTAAACAATTCTGGCCAAAAATGAGTTTTGGATTTAGTCCTGAGAATTCTGTCTAACCAGCACCGATGGAGCTATCTTCAGCTGTGGCCTGGGAAGGATGCAAGCAGGGAGAAACTGGGGAACTTGGAGTCAGGACGATTGACTGTCATTCCTCACTCTGCCACTGTGAGACCTGCAGAGGCTTCTCCCCCACTGTCCTCTCCCTGAATCTCTAATTTTAAAGTGGAGGAGGCCAGGAGCCATCCCTTTTTATACAATAATTCAAAGAGTGAAACCAATTTCAGATGCACTCCAGTCTTTTCTGCAAAGTGGTGTGGTTCTCCTCCGACAGCTCCTGCAGCCCCAGCAGTAAAGCAACCCTGCAGACCCACCGCCCGTCCTCCCGAGGAGTTCGCCCCAGCCTGGAGGGGATGCTGGGGAAGCCCCAAAGCAGGGAGCACCACGGCAATGGGGAAGCCAGGAAGACCCTGCCCTTCCCAGGAGCCAGGCCACTCCGACACGCCATCCTGGTGCCAAACTCTGCGCCTTCCCCCCACCAAGTGTTGAAATGGGCTTCTGCTATGGTCTGTCTTCTACTCTCAAGACCCCCAACAAGACTCTTCTCTGCTTGAGGCATTGACCCCCTCGCCTTTACAAGGCGTCTTCGGATCACTCGCAAAAACCACTGTGAAAGAGCAATGCATCGTTTCCCCCACTCCGGCATCAGTCTCCACACTTCGGTGCGACCCACTCCATGTTGACATTTTCTCTCCCTAATATCTGCAGGAACCAAACAGCAACGGCAATGTGGTTTTGCTTAGGGGAGGACAGGAGGTGGGTTTTGTCTAGTCTGGAAATGTATTTTCCCTTCTTCCCAGTCATTTATTGTTCTTCTTTTGGCACCAGAAGAACATATTTTGGACGTGAATTTCTCTGTGGGTGTTACATTGGAAATTAATCTCTCTCCAAGGCATATACAGTCTGGGACAGTTTTGAAATACGTGCGAGAGGATGGAGAGGGCAGGGAACGTGTGGAAATGAGGCCACTTGGTGGGGCGGGCAGAATTAGCTGGCGTGCTCCCACAGCCCCGCTTCACCTCGCCCGGCCCAGCCGCAGCACACACCGGCCTGCGCTCCCGGCTAGGCCAGGGCAGCTCGCCACTGAGGGGAGAGGATAACGGGCAGGCTGCTCGCGCGAGACTCGGGTGTACGAGCGCTGCTCTACCCAGCACGCTGCAACACGCTCGCTTCGTCATTGCCCCCTCCTCCTGTCCCCCGTGGCTGCGAACACCCTCCCGGGGACCGTGGGGGCTCCACGGCGAGGAGCCACCGCCCCACCGGTGCTGGCGGGAGGAATGGGACCTCTCACCAGCTGGCGGTTCGAGGTCTGCCACCATTTCAGATGTGATCTCCCAGCAAAACGTCCCATATGAGCACTGCCTGCTCCACTCCTTCCTCCTCTCAGGGCAATTTCATTTCCATTATTTCTTTTGATGGTCCAGTGTCTTCAATTTGCATGGCAATACAATCTATAAAGTAACAGAGTCGGGTTCAAGCCCTCCTGTGCTAGGCACTGTTAAAAAAAAAAAGAAGTTGTAGAACTTTGATCCAAAAGCTTGAAAAGGTCAAAAGAGCCATGAAAAGCTTTAAAAATGTGCATGGGTTTTTTTACTTAATTAGAAAAGAATAAAAAGCAGAAATGTATCAATTTTTTAAAAAACATAAATTCTAATGAGTCATTAAGAGGCATTAGAGACCACCATATACATACATATTTAGGCACTCCTCTGGCTCAGAATTATGCTTTACGCAAACAAAAGGCCTCTCTCTACAGATTTACACAATAGGTTTACACTGAGCCATTACGATCTATCATGTAACCGAGTGCTTAATGACTCTTTAATTTAAGGATTATTGACACAAAAGATGTAACAGCTGCTTAAGAGTTACTACACAGCAGCAGCTTTCTGAAAAGATATCACTTCATCATTTTTATATTTTCTAAACTATCCAAAGATGCTTACATTGTGGCAGTGACTTGAAAGACAGAAAAATTCAAGGGGAAATATATTAGAATAAACTTGACCTCAGTGAACTGGGAAAAAAAAAATAAATTTTAACATTCTCAGTTGAGAACAGATTTGTTCTTATTTATTTCTGACAATGTGAAAGCTTAAAAAAAAAAAAAAAAAGCTTGTTTTATCTGAAAAGAAGCCTTCCAGACTAAGAGCCTGTATTTTCTGTTGAAATCCAAGAATGATTTGGGGCGGGGGGGGAAGTTATAAGCCCCTTGGAAAGAGCCTTACACAAAGGTAGCACTGACAGAAGTTTAAGCACAAGTCGTAACGGGTGTCAGTGTAACAGCTAACGCCTGAAAATGGAAGAGAGTTTGTTAGGGTTGTGTGCGTGTATACATATATATATTTATAACCCCCTTAACAATGAATATTGCTGCTGCCAAGCATTCAGAGACAGAGTTGATTTCCTTTCAAGTAATTGATGTAGGCTTTCTTCAGGACCCCGTCCAGACAAGTTCTCCACCGTGGAGCAGGAAATCACACCGTCAAAGGAAAGCTGAGCGCTCCTTCCACACGGCCTGGGTCAGCCCCTCCAAAACACTAGATTTATACGACTGCTGCCAAAAAAACTTGCATTTCCATGCCCTCCTGTTGCTAAGATAAAGGATGTTTCCTACTGCCTCAGAATGCCGTCCTCATTTAAAACTCCAACTATGTTCTGACAAAACACACTGCTGTCACCCCAAATTGAGCAAATGAGCCTACGTCCTACAGTATAAAGACCAAAAGAGTTATTGAATATCACCCGGGGAGCACAAAATGAAAAGGCTCCCATTTCTTCCTGACCTTTTTGGGGCATTTTTTTCCTGAAATCGGCCGAGCCCTTCAGCCTTCATTTCTCATGCTGTCTGCGGTAGCACAGGAAGGACAGCTTGGACTTTGCAGTTTCAAACAGATCAAGTTTTGTTAAATAACTTTTTTTTTTTTCTTCCTCCGTCTTCAAACCCGAAGCGGAAGGGAACACTGTGAAGAAAATGGAAACTGGCAAAGAGCTTTAACTTCAAATAGCCTTATAAGTCAGCGTTGATGTGCAAAACTAATTCTGTTTTTTTGGCATTTAAATATAACCCGACAGTTGCAGAAGGGAGGGGTGAGGGTGGGAGCAGTGCAAGGCAGATTACCGGCCAAGTGCAAAATACAGAGACATGTAGGGCTACAACTTCTGTTTATCAAATGAAATAAGGATTAGATTTATTGGCACCGAGCTTTATAGGGGAGACTACAAACTTGCACTGGAAAATTTCAGGAAAGGGACTCTATGACAAAAAGCAGTTCTGTACTGCTGGTGTCTAGGTAAAAGGCATTCCCCTCACGTCAGAAGGGGATGTTTTCATGGAAGAGAATCCCGAGTTTCAAAAAATAGATGTGCAAATAGCTCTATTCATTAAAAAAAAGAAGTACCACTGAATATAATGTATCTAAATATTTGTTCAGGGTTAAGTGGTGTTGTCTAAACAAGCAGAAAAGCCCTTTTTAAATGTAGATTTGCTCTCCCCATTACGAGTGCCAGCCACATACTTACTGCTTGCTTATTTCTATGCTTTTCATTTCCTAGAAATCTCCTGTGTCATTTTACAGATGCATGAGGTAAGCAATATTCTGATGTTAGGTATTCATATGATCCATACCATCCTCTGTTCAAGCTTTAGCTGACTAGCTATTTCTACCCCTCACCATAAATACACCGATGGGAAAGTACACAGTTGTCCTTTAAGGACAAGACATGAAACTGGATGTGTCGCTGTTTCTCAGCCTGTAATTACACCCCATGTGCAAGAGGCCACATTTGACTGTAGTAAAACGCTCACCCCTGCAGCACAGCCTGCCTCCCCTGCCCCTGCTGTTGAAGCCTGTAGGCAACCCTGCTGCCTCCAGCAGCTGAAATTTTACCCCTCCTTGTCTCTGCTGCTTTCAGGGTTGTCATTGCTTGATGCTGTTGGCCCAATGCACCATCCAGAAGCACTTCATAACTAAGAGGAAGAAACAAGTTTCTACCACATGAAACAACCATCAGTGCAAGAGGTCAACAAGCACTACAGCGGCCGCTGGCTCTGGGGTGCAGAGGAGGCTGAAGTCCAGAATGGGATCCCAACTGCTGTGAACGCTTCACACAGGAGATATATGGAATCACTCAAGCAGAAGGGGAAATCTCTGACAGCACACTCAAAGGAAGATGAGGGAACGCTACCATCTTGAATAGGCATCTGGAGGGGAGGCACCTCACACTTGTCCTTATCCTGCTAGAGAGAAAGCAGTTGTATGAAACGTGCAGGGGCTAAAGAATGCCAGAGAGTTTCGGGGACGGGCGGACATTTAAACATCACATATACAATTTCCTCTGATCCTTTTGAAGAACATTTAAAGAAGGTTGCTCAAAAACCCACCAGCTTTACCACAAGCAATGATCTCAGCATCTTAACAGGGAAAACGCACACAAAAATTGATACGTGGTCTTGTCTTATGGCAAACAGAATGAGACACATTTACAGGCAGTCCTGCATCTACCAAAGTCTCAGTTTATTATTGACTTGAGTAAATAATCTCAAGTCAAAAATTAACAAACTTATATTTCTATTTAATGTCTGCCTCTGTGCAGTGCCATTATTCAACTGCCCCATTCTAGGGAAAAGCCACTCACGAGTCTGTTCTGAAGACAGCATCTCCTGCATGATTTTTTCCAAATCTATTGTTTGCATAAACCTTTTGCCAGCTGGTTAGTCACATCAAATCAAGACAGCCAGTAATCACGGCCAACTCTACCTGGCGAAGGCTAGGCCCCTCTTGGTGGGGCCCCTCTCTCAACAGCTATTTGTTGTTGCTGAAATTAAATTTTCTACTGAAATAATCCTGGAGCCCCAAGGGAGCAAAACCCCAAAAGGGAAAAATTACTATTCAGCCTGTAGGAGACCTTGCTGCTAACATCAATAGCCACAGCAAAGAAACAGACAAAACAAAATATTTGAAAATGAAAATACAACTTCACAAGCAGAAGCGACCCCTCAAAACCCCAAAATAGAAGCCTCAGGTCATCAGAGAAACTTCTAGAGTTTCACATACAGAACTCATTTTCTTTTACCAGTCCTCTTCACCTTTACTTTCATAAATAGCTCTTCTCCTTTCTTCTGGGGAGGAAAGCAATCTACCATGCCCAGGTGGATTTAATAAGGGAGGTCTAATACTGGAGGTCAAAGAATATGAATGGATTAAAAGATTAGGGAGAAGAGCATGAAGGCTTTCACCTTTAAGGTTCCTGTTCTGAATTCGTCTGATGTCAGCAGTGAGTGAACAGTGTAACCATCAAGGAGCTGCGGCTGCATGGAAATCTCTCCTTCAGCTTCTAGGCATTACACTAAGGGATCATTAAAAATAGTCTGAATATTTTAAAGATATTTATTGAGACTGCCTCTCGTTATCAAGCTCCACATCTATCTACTTTTCTGTTTCTTCATATTCCACCACTATAAACACCAAGATGGCTTTTCAGTTAAAAAAAAAAAATCCCCATACCTTTCACTATTAAATTCAAATTTATCAGCTACATGCTGTTTTCCTGTAACTTCAAATCTCTTATAACAAAGATAGACAGACACCCCCATACCCCACTTTTAATTCAATTGCCTGTTACTTGACCTGAAGGTGTTCTTCATGTACCAAATAAACCTCCTACAAGCGACAATCTGCAGCAACAAAAGAACAATCTGACTTTGCTAAGAGTTATTCCTGTAGTATCTCTGATCAGACCAGCCTGTAGTATCCCCAAACTTCAAATTAACCTCCTCCACAATTTTGGTGAAATCACATTAGAGTCAATCGTTATGCCATTACCAATGGCTAAAAGTGCAGGCTTGTGCACGCAAACATTGATTCATCTTTTAAGACACAGCTCATTGCTTCAGCTCCAGAAATTACAGAGAAATTATCTTATTTTTCACTGGCAAGGTCCATATTTTCATGTACCCAGTGGGAAATGCAACTGGTGAAGTGCTTGAGAAGTAAATCAGCCATACATACGGGGTCCTCTCTTGTAATGAAAGGAGTGAGCTCAACAAGTAGGATGCTGTTTCTAGATATTAGAAATTTTTCAAAAGAGCTCAGTGTTGTATGTGGCTCAGTATTTAAGACCAGCCATGATTACCTCCAAAACGCCTTCAGTTAAAGCAAGTTGTGCAACAGAACCATCAGCCATGACTAAGGCTGGTTTAATAATAAACTCAAAACTACTTAAAATGAACCTCATGTTTCCATGGTGATGAATACATATCTGTCTCCAGAGTGTCTTGTGATGTAGAAAACATTCACCAGTAATATTTTGGTAGTAATCTTGCTAATGGAAAAATCATTAGTATCGTTGAAGATGGTAATAACACCGACTTGAATTAATTTTAGACTGACCTTGGCAAATTGGCAGGTGAAGATAAAAGCACTACAGTGCCCAATGGAAAAGTAAAATAAGTGAAGCTACCCACTTGTGACATATATTTTTAAAAAAAGATGACGACCGGTGGGTGCTAAGGTGAATGTGCAGACCTGTTCGTTTACTTTACCTCTCTGATACCTACTAGTAAATCCATTTTTGCCTCAGTAAGCTTCCTCGCCAGTGAGAAGATTTAAATCTTCTCAAACAGATACAAAATGTATCATCTCCTTGGGTTAGCCTTGCTTAATGGCAGCGAAGCATGGCCAATTGCAGACACTCTTAACAACATATTTGACAGGTATAAGATCAGGCACATACAGTAGGAGAGGTCCCAAAGCTTGCCTTTATTCACAAGGCTGCTCTAAGGGTATGAACTGCTAAACTCTGTCATCATCGCTTAACTTACAGTGCTCCTTAATACGATATGGTGTTCTATTCAGGGAAAAAAACCTTCTTAAGAGCACATATTTGACTTTGATCCGGTGACATGTTTCTGAAGGAAAGCATCTGACAGGACAAAGATGTACAGTACTTCATTTAGTCTGTGTGCCATATGTGGCAGTTTAAGAATCGCTGTCACAGCCTCTTCGGCTGGCATCCAGGATTGCACAGCACAGCAAAGCAGAGGGATTTCTGCTGGGCTTCAGGAGGAAAAGACTTGGGAAGAATTTCTCTGGGCTCTTTCCAACAAGTATACTTACCTACTCCATTCAGAAACTAAAAAATGAGGCATTTTAATTTGCAATTAAAAAAAAAAAAAGAAGATAATTTTGACTAAATCTTCAAATCATAGAAACAATGCTAATATTTTGATTCAGAAAGCCCATAAGCATAGGTGTCATTTTAAGCACATAAATAGATGCTAATCAGCCTGCTTAGGTACTTAAAGCTAGATATATGCATAAGCACTTCGCTAGAAAAAAAACCCTGCAGATATATACTACTATTTTACAGACACTCATAGCTTCTTTCAGTTAACAGACTTGGAAAGTCTAGTTACTTCAGGGCCTGCAGTTTTTAAAGCATAATCTTTTCCCAAATGTGAATTTGGGGGATGATTTAATCAGAAACAACTACACAGTTTCTGAAAATACAACCAGAAATAAAATGCAGTGCTTTTGGTATAAAATTGTCCTTGCAAACATCTACACAACTCAAAATGCTAACTAGTTATGAGTAGGTAGCCGGTATTTGTTGTGGATGTAATTCATATTCAGAAATTCTCTGGTGATTTTCTTGAAAACCTGATTTAGATTTGACTTCTCTCTGTGTCATCAGGAAGTGCTCCACTGATTTCATATTCCTCTTTTTTGTTTTATGCACTAAATCTGAAAACCATTCAGCAGAATAGTGCTGTTATGATATGTTTCTAATTTAACAAGCAGCAAAGCCATACAGGAGGGAAATAAAAGATTACCTTCAGGAAAGACATGAGGGGGGGCCGATTACACAAAGATGTGTCAAAGTGGACAAAGTTTATGAAAACGATCAGCATTATGTCTGAGTCAATCCTGTCATTATACAGTCTAGTTTCTTACTCTTGTTACTTCAGAAAGCTGTTTGGTCTTTACAATATTAATGTCTCAGTTTAGCCAACAGTCCCTAAATGTGCCTTTTTTTATTTCAGATTAGGGAGAAATGTACAACAGCAAGAAGTAATACGAGTGATATGTTATGTAAACATGCAACAACAGTGAGATTTCTTTTTCCCTTATGATTTTCCTGTAATCATGAATCTAAAGGCACTGATTGTGTCAAACAAACTCCCTGCATGTTTTTAGAAATGAGTTTCCTTGAGTCTCACAGCTTGGTGGCAATATTCAAACATTTATTCAATCACTGTTAGTATTCCTACGGTAAAATTAGTGTCTTGAAAGAAAACTACTGAACTGAAAAAAAAAGTTTTAAGTAAAAGTTTTCAACTTACAAACTGACCCCAGGTTTCAGTAGAAATGAGTGTGATCTATTCCTCGTACTTCCCTTCATGCAGAAAGTCTCTTGCAGTCACCATCCTAAATGTATTGCAATTAAACCACAGTCTAATTAAAGCACAAAAGACTTTTTGGTAATTAATCTTTCCAGCAAAGAGCATCTTCAACACTTACTTCACAAACAGCAGCACTTGTCAAGAGGTGCTAAACAAATTTCAGAACTGGGGCTTTTCACGGCAATCTGGAATATTTGATATTTTGGTCTTTGGTGCTCAGAATCAGCCAGTTCCTTATGTTCCCCAAATGTACTAATGATCCCTAGGCAAATATATGCCATTTAAAAAATTCACCAGCGTGCCTGTGATTACATATGGTTTTCCGAGGGAAGTGGCTTGGCCTATCGCTTTCTGACCTATTTTCCCCCCTTTCCACTTCTGCATGTCCTCTCAGCTGAGTGCTGGAAACTGCATTCAGTTAAGTGGGATAAAAATAACAATAAAACCTCGGTGCCTATAGCAACCCTCAAGCTACAGAAGGTGAAAAGAATTACATTCTTAATTCGCAAGGCTCTTTTTACATATAATCATTCCTTTTAGGTAAAGGTCAAGTTACAAGACTTTTTGCATTATGCATAGTGATTTCCATTTTAGCTTATTATTCAGTGGTGTAAAATTTATGATGTCAGATTTCATGACAGTTAAACCTGAGTTTGTTCTGTTTCAGAATGACATCTGGGTATAGATTCTCTAACAAAGCTTCCATATTAAAATGGCCCTATATTTTTAGGCTGGCTCCTATAAAAGACATCAGACCAAGAGATACTCGAACAGCTGTTCAGGAAAATATTTCACTTTTCAAGTGCTGACGGACTAGAATGGGAGTAGAGTTGCATAATGGGAAATGAATCATTATAGTCAATCACAAAAAATATTCAACTGTTTGGAATCAAAGTGTTTGGAAAATAATCCTTTCTGTACAATTGCAAGGCATTTGATATTCAAAAGCAAATAACCTAAGAAATGTATTCAATGCTGCTGCTTAATCTGTTTATGAGAAAAAACAGGTTTTTCAAGGTAATAAATGTATAAAAGTGCATTTTATTTGTTAATGTGTGTAACAATGATTTTTAGCTGACAGTATGATTATTTATTATGACAATGCAACATCTTTAGTGAAAATTGAGTAGTCTTAAGGTGTTCTGTGCTGCTCATTCATGCAAAGAATTCTTGTCAAATATTTTAATGAGAAGAAAAGTATGGCAGTCAAGATTAAAAGTCAAGGTGACCTTTAACTGTAGAAAACAGTATCTACATATCACCTTACTTTTTTTTTTTTTTTTTTTTAAGGTCATCACTTCTCTCTTGAAGAGTCATTCCATAAATGGAAGTAGGCGGCGCATCAAGAGAGCTAACCATAAAAACTGTCCTTAGTTCAAAATCAAACGCTGCATTACACCTATTTTAAATCACATATGCCCTTTGGTATAAAATTCAAACACTTGCTGTGGTGTCTTCAGCAAAATGAGTAAGGAAATCACACATTACAGAAACAAGGGATGTACAACTGTCACACAGCCTTCCGTAAAGCAACAGCGCAACATCTTCAGAATTGTCATTCTTCTTTATAAAGAACAAACTCGTCTGCGACCTCACCTTGGCCAGGGTGTGCTGAGTCAGCTGGAAAACCACTCTGATAGGCACCTGGTTGCCTGTTGTTCTAAAGAGTCTTTTGGGGAAACCAAGGATGATCCCACAGAACAGCAGCGACCTGTTTTCTACTGTCATGCTTCAAGCTGCCCAGGTTAGCTGAGCAGATACCCCGCTCGTGCCCTATTATGCAGAGGTTTTGCTGCACGAGCAAAATCCTACACAGCCAATGTGACTTTAGACAAGTACCAGGAGACTCTGGAAATACTGTTCCAGTTACCAGAGATGAAAGACAAACAAATCATCAAATACAGGGCGGGGGGGTCACAATACAGTTTCCAGTCTACTCCAAGTAGTCGTGGCCAAAGGGTGACTTCACACCCCTCTGCTAGAAATCCCCCAAAAGGCGTCTGACCTACCCAGCTCCCAGGCAGAACCCCAGACCGCAACTTACACCTGCAAAGCCCTGCATTTGTCCTTCCAGCCATCTTATAGCTTCCTTTTTCCCCTCTACAACTGGAAGGAAAGGCAAACCTGGAAGCAGGAAAAAGCCACCTACAGTTCTGTTCCTAGAGGGGCTTAGCTGCGTTAAAAAGAAACTTTTTTTTTCCGCCCAGCCTGGGTGGAAGAAGAGACATCACGCCACAAGGGTAGCCTGAGAGAGACCTCAAGGCTGGTCCTAAATATCAGTGTGAACCTACTCACTGATTTACATACTTTGTCTCCAAATTTATTCACTTATCTCTAATCTTTACTCACTTTCCTGCACTGAAAGGAGTTCAGGTATAACATGACATGAAAGCGACGATAAGGCTTACAGATTAGCCTTGGTTTGGGTCCAGCCAGCTTGGCATGAGCCGCCCGTGAGCACAGGCAGAAAAATTAATGTTTACTTGCATCCGTCCACAAAGATACATTCTTAGTTATATATACTAAGAGGATTACTCACAGAGTATCATTAATCATTTTTATCACTACCAAACATAGTATCAAACACACACAAAAATGTGGCTCCTAATTGCTACTATGGAGACAAAGAAGCAGAGGAACAGGAGATGAAAATAAAGTACTACGTGTCATTTCTGCTGTAAAATTATACGTGAAATAATTTCATTAATGGGTGATATCATTTATACAAGGTTCTAAGTGAATCTTAAATAATTATAACACCCAAACACAGTAAATCAGATTTTAAAATTTCCTAAGAAAAATGTTGTGGATAAACTTGCTAAAACATGCAATAATGGAATGAATTTATTAAAATATGACAATGCTGGCACTGCTTCAAATCACAGCCTGAACTTGCTGCAACTATAGATTTAATAAGATTGGTGTTCTTCCCCACTAAGAGTATCCATTTCTTCTGAAGTTCCGTTTACTGCATATCATGTAATGAAATGACTTAGACAATCCACATATTTTTTGCAAAATATTAGAATCTGATTAAATTAAGTTAGTAATGGTACATCGTACTTGAATTATTTTATGTATGTGACATACATACCATTCAAAGCAAGCTCTCACACTTTGGGCAAGTGAACTTTCTGCATCTTTCAGGAACCTCCACAGAGTTTTATGAAAGTTAAATTTGAAAACATTATGGTACTTTAATTTTAATAACATTTTTGCACTCTTATCGGTTGGCTGCTAATGTCTGAAGAGTGGATTACATTCCTACAACTGCTGATGCCAAGCACTTTCTCTGTTTAACACATAACCATATTTAACACAGTAGTCCGCTATTTTGGCTTTATTGAAATGTGCACAAAATTCCTTTTTTTAGCCACTAAGGAGACTTGGCACTAGTTATAAAAGACTTATTGATCCAGTACTAACCAGAGTACATTATAAATAGCCAAGTGCCAAACAATTCCTTTGCACCAGATTGTGATTTACAAGTAAGGAAAGAAAACTGGATTATTAATTACATACAAAACTCTAAGCTTTAAAAAGCTGTGTATTTATAATTAAGGTCTTGCAAAATAAATAGTCTTTCCCTAATTGAGACAGGCTTTTATACCAAAATCTTTTCTCTAATATAGATACGCACATACAGTATTCATTAACAGAATGCTGAGTTCAGCTTTAAAGAAAATTCTTGTATTGGAAAGTGTTGCCACTCTCCCCCCCCAAAAAATCCAAAAGGCAACTTCTAAACTGAAGTACTTACTTAGAAAAAATTTAATTCATTAACATCTGATGCTGTATAGTTTTGATTTTTAAAAGTGTGTAAAAACGTAACAAAAATGGCCTGTTCTGAATTTCTTTTTTTTTTTTTCCCCATATTTCTTTGCATCTATCCACGAGGACAAGTGCTTATAAGACATATAACAGTAGCATGTCACTGCAGTATAATTCTAAGGGACGATCTTAACCCTATTATCTTTTGAATGGATTGCTTGGGATAGGTCACAGGTAACGCAAAGCAAGACAGTTGAACTACAGCAGTGCAGCAGAACTGGTCCAAGGATCTGTGTGGGATGCAACCCTCAAATCTACTCAAGGCCACTTTCATTGCATGAAATTAGCCTGGGTAAAGCAGCAGTACTAGAGCTCAGAGGATGACGTGTATTAGCCAAGGCTACACGCTAACAGTCAGCAGGCTCAACCTGACCATGAACAATTGCAATTTCGTCACTGACACAACCAAAGTTCCCAGAGTTGATTCTGTTAATTTATAAGGGAATTACCAGAACATTGGGTGGTAAGAAGGATGTGAATGAAAGCAGCAAGCTTTTCCAGAAACACCTACTGACACTTTGGGTACAGTTTCAAAGTCACCATACAGAGACTGGTGTCCATCACAAGATGTGAAAAGATAAATCAGACGCTGAGTTGCAAGAAAAGGGATACAAATAGCACAAAGGAAGAGGAAAGTCATATTCAAATGAGCAGGGGAAAATAATAGCCTTTCATTTATAAACTTAATTTTATTTTTTTTTATGCAGTAGAAAAAAGTTCTCCTAGTGGTAGATACATCCTGCATCTTTTCAAAAGCCAATGTAAAATTTCTACAAGCAATAAGTCACTCCAAAAAGTTCACTAACAACGTAGGGGTGTGTCTTTTAGAGGTCCAGCTCCACAAGATACATGTCAACAGCCAAGTAACGCATAGCTTTATTTCAGCCTCTAGGTAGACAAAGTATGTAGAAAATATAAGACAAAAAGAGGTTGTGTAATTTAATATGTATGGTTACTTGAAATACACCAATTATGTTAAATACATTTATAACTAGGCATGCTTCTGCATTTGGGGTCTATTTAAAACCTTATTAGGAGCAAAGGACACAGAAGAAACAGTCTGTTTGATCTGTTTTGAAGCTATGGTAATAGGAAACAAGTTTTCCTGCGACGTCTCTCAGGGCCATCAAATAGTCCTTTTTTTACTAGAATAAATAGGCAGCCATATCTGAAGCCCTTAACCTACTGCTCGCAAAGAAATCTCCCTTGTAGACACAGTTGTTTGTTAAGACTAACCCTAGTTCATTTTCCAGTCATATTTCAGAGATAAGCAAAAATTCTAGAAATAAAAATGTCTAGCAGGTAGTTTCATTTGCCTCTTTTATTACAAATTCATATTCAGATATGTTAATATAAAGATGTACAATATTACATACAGGGCATAAAACCTGACATCGTGACACTGGTGGCTGAACGGTTTGCTTATTGTAGCAGCTCTTATTCAGCTATTTTCTAGTGCTCTCATCAGTCTTTTGTGTGAAAGTCTTTGGTGAGAGTGGAGTCTGAACTGATAAGGCCTTGGAGACATAATCACTGGCCCTCATTTTCCATTGACAGCCCCACACAGCCGATTCACAAACATTTTCATATTAATATTGAGCAATTTCCCTACATTCTAATCCATCAAAGTAGGCTATTAATCCTTCCCCCGTGCTCTTCTCTATTCAAATGCTAACAATTTTCTTCTCACAAGCTAAAACATTTGTCCTACAGCCCCTCACACAAAGACACTGTATTGTCAGCAGTGATTGATCAGAGTATTAATATGAGGGATGCAATGTACATTGTACCAATGATACCGCACGTATGTGGAGGAAAAGGTCTTTTTTAAAGGATAAACCAAATGCAAAATATAAAGTGTTTCTTGAGAAATTATTAAAGTGTTTTGCCTAGTGTATTTTATGAAATTTATGAAGATTTTCAGAGGTGTAAAATGCTTTTGAGTTTGGAATGCAAAATAAATGGCGGGGCTGCCCTGTGTGTCGGGACCCGGCGGGGAGCAGCCTGCAGCTGGGACTGGCTCGGGGGCTCTTAGGGCAAACAGCAGAAGAGCTACCAAAAGCCACTTGCCCTCTAACGCCACGTTTTATACAAGTCGGAAAAAAACCCCAAACACCACCAAAAAACCCAAAAGATCAGGTGACGATAACTCTTTAAAGAGAAAAACCTCTCGTCTCCTGGGCTGGAAAAATTACACAAGTCCAGAAAGCATCCCCAACCCCTTGGCCAGCGGGTCCCTTTGCTGACGGGCCACCTGGCAATTCCCAACATCCTCACGGATGGCCAGCAGCTCTCCCCAGAGCCTGGGGCAGGCAGGGCCACCCAACCGCTACCCAGCTCGGCCTGCGGGCCCTCAAATACCACAGCACCCCAGCAGTGGTGGTGAAGGGCAAGGGCATCTGATGGATCGTTTCTTGCACCCTAGTTTCAAATGATTTGGGGTTATTTATTAAAAGAAGGATACGCAACCTTAACATGCTTTATGTGTAGTCTTAACGTGCTCTAGGCCTTCCTTGGGAAAATACAACTTAAGCAGCGGCTTCTGCTGTAAGTGCGGAAGATGAGCACAGAAAGAAGCAGCAGAAGGGGGACAATCTGCAAAAGATGGGGTTGTAGAAAGGCGGATACGCTGTCTGCAACCAGAGCAGAGCCCAGGGTGCCAGGAGGCCTGAGGGAGGGAGGCTGTGGATGCACAGAGCTTTTAGATGGCTGATACACCTTGGCACAAGTTAGAGTAATTTCAGGGACGCTGTAATTTACGGCAGGTTACGGTGGTTCTTGGCAGAGAGCTCGGCTCTTCGCAGTCAGAGCCCCCCACACCTCAACACACCTCCTCCCCCTTACCGGGTGCGGGTAGAGGGAGAGACGGTGCCAGGTGCTGTCAGCGAGTCAAAGCCGTCAAGTTCAGCCCCAAGTCCGCCCTTGGATCACTTTGCTGGAGCTGCACAAAGCAATTTAAAAGAACCTGCAGCTGGATGGATGACTGAGAGAAATCCAGACCTCCTCAAATATCCAGCATGCGTTCATCCATAAAAAGGAGCAATTTGCTCATTTCTAGTAGCACACGCTATGGGGAGGGGGGGGGTGGTGGTGGTGTGTGCATGCATGCGTATGGTTAAATAACCCCAAAATAAGATAAACAAATGCAACTGCTTAATAAGCTGAAAAATTCAGCACAACAACATTTCAATGCAAGTATGTGAATGTTGGAGGCTGGAGGTTTAAGAGACACGCTATATTTAAACACGCGCAGATGACATCTAAGCATCTAGTGATATCACAAATCATAAGCTGTATTTTTTGTATATTATTCTATTAAAATTAATTTTAATTTCTTCTTCTTACGTACTCTTTCCTTTTCTGAAGAAACAAAGCAAGACTAAAATCAGCAGAGGCGTTTGATACCCTAGAATGGCAGAGCCTAGTGAGCATATGAAATCACATTGCTGGATTTAACACAGATCTCAAAGGAAACCATTCCAGTTCTGAGCACCCTCTGCCATCACATTGGCTCCCACGAATGAGCACCTGTGTGCCTCCTACAGATCAGGGAGACAGTGGGAGAGGTCCCTGCTAGTTGTCAAAACAACGATTGATTTATTGCTCTAAAAAACTGATTTGCTCAGGCACCTATGTAGAAAAGACAGAAAAATAACCAAAAGAAAACAATGTGGAGAACAACTTTCTTTTCTCAGTATCTAAACTGTGATGGGCCCAGAGAGACCTGAATGTTACTGCTGCTTCCCAGGATGAACTTGCTCTGGGCACAGAGGACCCCACAACATTCATTTTTAAAACCTCTATATTTTTAAACAGCCTGAGTTTCTATGCCACAACATCCTGTTTCTACACCACTTACCTTTAGTACATTATATCTTTACAATGAGCAATTAAAAATATTTGTACTTTAAAGTCACTTAGGAGCTCTTCCAATTACTTACATTAGTATTCTGGCAAACAGTCAAGCCTTTTTAATGTTGAGTCAGACTCCTGAACCCACATCAAAAAACTGTCCAAACAGCAATTTTGCTTTTTGCTACTTCCAAACAACTAGAAGGGGTACCACAAGCTCTCCTGCTGTAGGAGGGAACAGGAGACACTTCTGCTGCCTCGCAGAAATCATTCCTGGGGCAGATGACGTTCAGCGCTAAAACTGCAAAGCACGGAGTCCCACCTCCAGCACCTAAAAATGGTCCTCAGACCCAGGAAATAGGGCAAGAGGCTGAGGAAGGAAGTTGTTCTCAATTATGCCTGAGGGCAGTAGATCCACAGGATAAGATGTGCAGAGCTGTAACTCTGTTTGGAGAGGGCCCTGACAAGGAACAGCCAAATTGCCTCCATGAGCAGAGCTGATGACTCAGTGCATCAGTGCTGCAGCAGCCATGAGTCAGTGTCCCAAAGAGCTATGAGGGTGTGTGCTGGACAGGCAGTCTTTGGGATGAGTTTTAAAACAACGGCTCTGGATGCTTTGTGTTGTTGAACGTCTCACAGCAATTTTATATAAATAAGAGTGTTAACTCTAGTTGAAATATGGCCAAGACATCAAGGTTAAGCTTCCACTGATATAAATTAAATTGGATAAAGTATTAGTCATTTTCTGTCCCAAGCTGTTATGCATTGTGATATACATTATGAAGTAGTACTTTTAAACCCAGAAGTAGACTGACTTCAGTTTTAATCAAAATAATCTTTATTTTGTAATTAATCTATTATGTGCCAGAAGAATGATTCGCTTGGTGTTCATGCATGAGCGTTCTACTGTTTATAAAATCCCAAGCTGGATACTGTTTGCTAAGGTTGCTCTTGTGCAAAAAATAAAACCCAGAATTACATAATTATAAAAAAATCAAGTCTCTAATATATTAAACAGAAACAGCAGGAAAAAACTGATACCATCTACTGAAGGGTTTCTTTTCAAAATGAATGCACAAGCACAAAAGCCCCCACAGATCTAGCAGCTCAGAGACCTTAACATTTTAATAAATTTCACTTAGAAGGCCACATAAAGAACATGGAAACCTCGATTTAGGGATTCATGCTTTCACTCTGTGCCTTCCACAGTCACCTCAAACAGCAGGAGAGTTTTTCCTAGCTGCTCTCCCACGTCCATCAGCAGGTCAGCACACCACACCACCGCCTCCACTGATGCCCTCTCCTCCCTGGCAAGCTATTGCCCCCAGTTCAGCAAGTTTCAGATCACACTGCAGAGATTGCTTTTAACTAAACTTCCGTCAAACACAGTTTTTCTTGTTCTCTGATGAGGCAGGAGGTTTTTTTCAAGACAGAACCAGTTCTATTTTAAACAGTTTAATGTCTTCAAAATTGTTTTCAGTTACGTTGCAAGTGTTCTAAAGCCAAAGTAAGTGGAATTTACAATCATCTCTGGAGAAAGACTGCCATTAGGAATAAAGCATGGGTTTATCCAGTTTTCATATGTAAGTCAGATTCACTTTGTCAGCCTTGAGATTTGACAAAGTATAATTCAGAACAATTCAAGCTCACCTTCCACTGGACTGAGTAATCAGATTAGACGAGGAAACGTACTAGTGGCTCTTCAGAACTTACTGCAGTACTCCTTAGGAGCCTCACAGTGTACATGCCACTTCATTTTCTCAGTACTACATGGCTGTCATATATAATTGTGTACACAAGACTTACAATAACATCTCACAAATTTCCGCGAGTAGAAACTTGCAGTTTAGAATCAGAAAATCTTGAGTTTTAAACTTGCTAATGTTTACAAAGGCGATGCACAGGCTATGGAACAGAAATCAGAAGTGTGCAGGCTGTGAGAGCGTACCAGCACGCAGACAGCAGCTGGTGTCACGTTCCTTGACCCTTCTGTTGGCAGCATTGTTCCTAAAAGACACTGCCTCTAAGGTGATGTCTCAGCATTGCATTCTTAATTAGTTGATTTTTTTGACAGTGGTGCTGCTTCTTAGATATAATAGAGTAGATGAAAGACCTTTAAAGGTACCGACTATGACACAGTTTAATTTGGCTAAAAGATAAGATGTGGGGTTTTTTTTTTAAATGACAACCGTATGAATTCATTCAGTGGTATGGGAGGTAGAATGGCAATTAAAAACAAGTCAGAAAGGAAGCACAGGTTTATTTTAAAGTTAAATTTCTTACAAAAATACTAATGTATTCTTTTCTACAAGGATATCACCATAGATTTTAGCCTAAAGATTAGCATACGGTGAAGAGAGACTACAAATGCAATTCATTGGAAATACTCATATGCTGATATTTGCAGCTGGATTTTTTTTGTTTTGATTGGAATTTTTCCCTATACCTATGTTCAAATGTATTTTTGCATCACACATAAAAATATCATAACGTTTCTGATAAAAAAAGGTATCCTGTTATGTGAGTTAATATAATTCTGAGAAGAATGACTTTGACCAATTGGTGTAGTGGCTCACTGCACTAGTGAACAAGGTTTTCTGCATCCAGTGGTCCAAAGTCTGAATGCTATGCAGGCTGAATAAGGAGATGAATTTAAAATGTGTAAATGACAAGTTTGAAACTTGACTGGATCAGACAAAAGATGCTATATTTAACACTTCATCCTCTAGTTTTAGAAGACCTTATTTTTAATCAGTTGAACAGAATATTCAGAAGTGGCTCACAACTGTCTTTGAGCTGTTCAATTTTTCCTAGGTCTTGAACTGAAAACATTAAAAAGTGGGTGATGATAATTAAAGTACAAATATATCTGAATATCCTGTAGGAAGATTCTTAATTACAAGATGGAAAGAGTAAAAATGAATGGAAAGAAGTTTTGAAGAACAGCATGTGAAAAAAAGTGGTAATTTACACAATTGAAGTATTTTATAGAAGGCTAATCAAATATTACTCAATTTATCTTTGATCCTTCTGAAGTATGCCTTAGGGTCCGCTTAGTACAGTACTTCAGTCACCTTCTTGTTTGACTAAGGGGGAGTGTGGCCTTTTTATTTTATTTATATTTTACAATATGGAAAATATCACGCCACAATAAAGCAATCAACCAGTAGCCTGTGTGCTCCAGTAACTGGAAAGGACAGAAAGTCAGTAAGTAGATAATAATTCAAGGTCAAACCTTTCTAGCGTGGTGCCAGAAAAAAAGCAAACAGTGAGGGTTAGCCAATACTTCACAAACACTTGTTTAAGGATTTCCTAATTACTATAAGTGGTTCCTCTGGCCCTGGCACTTAAAAAGGCAGCTGTATATGCATGATGTCATCCCTTCTTCCCATTATCTCTGCAGTAAATTTAGAGGATTAAGAAGCAAGCAAGACTAAATAGTCAAAATAATGATAATGATGATTTTTCATGTTTCCTACCATTAAAAATTGATTACAGAAAAAAAGGCAACATGGGTGCAATTAGCTATCAAACTATATTTGAACATTTTTGTCCAAAAAAATCAGAACAATGCAATTACCCTTCACATACTTTTCTGTTTAAAGACACATGTATGCAGCATGGCCACATCATAGCACAGTTTCCGTTACCTTATGGCTTTAAAGATATGGATATAAATCACAAGTTGATCAGCAAAAAATAAAATCAAGAGCCTTAAATCTCCTGGAGCACATTGTACAGCTAATATTCACTACCCTGGTATGGCTGTGCCAGTGCATTTTGCTGTTCGTGGCTGGAACACATAATTCACAGAGTTTGTAGTTAGGACACTGCGAGAGGTGCAACAACAACAGAGATACTGTAATATTTGCTTACTGGGACACTGCAATTAATACACCAGCTGACACAATCAGGGATTAACTGCATTCTGTGCACCTCGATCAGCAGTATCTTGCCAAAACAGATGATGAGTTTTGAGGGCCTCCACAGTAATCTGACACTTCTGATTAGTAATCTTGGTTCCCCTCTCCTTTACTTGCAACTCTGCCCTGCTCTTCGCCTTGAGATCATCAGACCAGACCTCTTATTTCTGGCAAGTGATTATCATTTCCATGAAGACTTTTAGGATCTATACCACGGTGGGTAAGGAGAAGAAGTGTATCTCCAAGCACGTCACTGTTTGTAAGCAACTTCATACTTAAAAAGCAGCTCCTCAAATGCTTCCTTTCCATGCTTTCTAGAAATACTCTTGTTAACCTCTGGATTTTTTTTACAATTTTTAAAAAAATTATTTTATCAAGTGCCACAGTTGCTTTACAAGCCCTGCTCTCTGCCTCTGTGGGAGGCTCTGAAAACCTAGCTTTGCTGGTACAGTCCCTACACCTGATTTTCCATTAGGGGAAACTTCTGCTCTACATTTACTCATTTTTCTGTTCAATTTCTATTCAGTCTTGAAACAGGAGCCAGTGAAACGGTGGTCCTGATTTGATATTGGCAACTTCAGTCTTACACAGCCTCAGTCTTTGGCCTGATTATTGTACGGTCACCCTTCCTTAATTTTTTTTTTTTCTTTTTTCCTCCCCCTTTTCTTAATTCACAACTATACTCCACGTTACCAATTCAGCCAGTTTGCCCAGTAGAATTCCTCTCCCGCATGTCCATTTCTAGCAGGAGTATCTGAATACTGCCAGGAACAGCCTGTTTTAATAACACATCAGAAGTTCACATCAACATTATAAGTCAATCTGGATTTGTCCTGTTGCCTGCAGCTTCAGATATATCTACTAGTCACCATTTTAAATTCTGTACTACATGTTTCCCACCTAGCGAAAAAGAACTCAGTATTTTTCTTGGATTAGAATTATTTTACACCCTGAAAATACCAATATTATTTCCCAACTGTCACGGTCTCCAAGCATAAGGACAGGTCATCGTAGCTTCTACCACGGTCTCTTTTAAGTAGAGACCTGGTTGTTGTGAAGTCGATCCCTGTCTCCAGGTATGTACAGTGTCCAGTGGTACTCTCTTGTCTAGAAAACATCATTTGGTCTGGGCCCTGCATGAGAACCATTCTTTTTTTTTATGCCAGGAGATGCTGTTAGTTTGTATATGAGTACCTTCTACCAACTAAAAAGAATGTTGTGCTATTCCTCTACAAAGGTGAGATTTTCCTGAAACCAAAAGCTTCTATTTTAAGTGAAATCCAGTTTCTGCATCCATACTGGTGCACACCCACTTTATTGGGAGCAGCGTGGAACACTCACTGCTATACCACTCACCATTTCCCTTTTCACAGGTGACTGCGGGCAGTGCCTGCACGCAGAGATGCTACCACCTATCCATGGAAGTACTGCGAGCACCTTTCACCGCAGCATGAAGGCAGCGGAAAGCAGAGTTGTTGCTGCATGTTCACCAGATTCACTGAAGCCACTGGAAGCTTTTCTATTGCCTTCCAGGAGTTATGGATCAAACTAGAAATTAATTTCTAGAAATGAATGGCATGAGACTCAGGTGCAGGCTTTTAGAAACAATCCAAACTAGCCTGTGTTTATTCATTCTTACAGTACAAGCCATCTTGCTTCCTCAGATAGCAGCACACGCAACTTTTGCAAAGCCCAGCCATCATCCCAGACACACTGTTTTACATATGGTAACTTGGCAAAAAGAAAACAAAGGAAAATGAACGCTGCCATGTTCTAGTATGAAAATGAAATATCTTACACAGATGCACATGCCATAACTGATTGTTAGACCTAGTCTGACCTTCTGCACCACAGATACTGTAAATATCATCCAGCTTCCTTGTGCCCTGTTTTGACGAGATGCATGCACAAATCCAAGTGGGAAAACACTTACATATAAGCTTTAGGACATGTTATGCACAGAATGACTTCTGCTTTTTATGCTTTTTCAACATATAAAACTGCCTCTGCAAGAAAACCTCATACTTCCCGAGCTGCCAGAAAACATATTTCTAATAAATAAAATATTCTGCGTATGGAAAAGCTGTAGAATATATGCATTTCACAGCTTCATGGCTCTAGTACCTACCCAGTCTCCATCTTTGATGTTCTTGCTGCTATTTATCTCTCTCCAGGAAGACATAGCTGAACGTGGCCAGTATCCTTCCTGCCCTGGGGCCAAGATCCCACTCGAACTTGGAGCAGTGGTCAGACAGCTCTGGAGGTGGCCACTGCTCTGCAGAAGGATCATGTGCAATCGCTGCAAACTAAAGGTGAATCAACAGACCCTTTACCCATTATGGCAGGGTGGTGACAAATAGGAAACCAAAGGTGTAAGTGAGAAGGCGGCAGTAATCCCAGCTGAGCTCTGCTCAGACAAGAGCTGCAGTACAGGGTCCCTTATGTAGACAATAGCCAAATAGTAAATACTAACAGAGAAAACAGAAAATATGGGGAAAATGGAAGCAAGGGACAGGCAGGCATGCAAGAACACCGAGGATAAGACAGGAGATGAAGAGGGGTCAGAGAGATGAAACTTGACTGAAAAACTAAGCATAAGACATGGAAATTACACCACATGACAAAGAAAAAAAAAAAAAGGTGTGGTATCAATTGACATCATCTGCCACTAAATAGACGCATTTAGGGGATACTATTTCAGGTTAAGCAATGTAAGAACGTTCAAGCTCAGAAGAATACAGAATAAGTTGTTCCTGCCCTAAGGAAAACACAAATTACTCAGTCTAGCACAGTTTTGCTCAGACATGTCAGAAGCAGAGGAAGGACCAACCCCTGTACTACCTCCCCACCGCCTCTTTGCTCAATTCCTCCTTATACAACCATGATTGTCCTGCTAATGGAGTGGAACCTTGCCAAAAGCATTTAACTGGTGAAGAATAAGCGAAAAGGCAGGGAAATTAACGCAGTAAGGTAGTATTAGGAAAAACCAGATCTTTCTCCAGTGATCTGGTGTGAGGTATGCCTCAGAAAAAATAAGTTTGCTGGTAAATTCACACCGGTAATTTAGGGTGTATGGAACTGCTTTAGCCATCACCCAAAGGTCAAGAACAGTGTAATCAAGAGCATAAACCAGCACAGCAAGGATTACTTTTATGGTGCATAAACAGAACTAGTAAGACTCCACACCTCCTCATGGAGAATAAGAAAGGGAAAGTTTTATGCTATAATCCACCTATGCCAAATGACATGTTTTCAATCCAGCATCCAAAACGTTTAGTTTATCCCTTTGCCTTCTCTGGCTTTGGATCTCTGTGTTGTACCATCGCTATCTGATATCTTAATGGGTGCCATTTTGGCAGAAAATAAATTTACTCTGAAAAAATTCTGTGCCAGACACTTTGGGAACAGGATGGCCAGCATTAGCTTAGCTGAAAAAGAACTCCTTAAAAAAAACACATCTTGTGAAATAAGCAGATTTTCAAATTATACAGTCCCTGCCATAACAGTAATAAAATAACAAAATTAAGGGGGGGGTTTATTATTATTTATAAGTAACTGCTTTCTTCTACCTTTTATAATGTCCACCTCTTAGCATAACAAAGCTTTTCATAGCTTACTAATGGCTCCCTGTCACTAGTGCTGAGAACTATTATCACTGCTCTGCCCCTTCACATGGGCCTTTCAAACATCACTGTTTCACTTAATTCTTTCACCTCCTTCAGTTCAAATGCAATAAAAACCTTTCACTGGCTGACAACTAGAAAGGCAGAACAGCCTCCAACTGCTGTATAATTCAGGAGGGCTCTTTCTCATTTTAATTGGCTGCCTAATTGGAATGTTTATGGGTTCTGCGATAGCTTGGGATGAAAAGGCAGGGTGAGCAATTATGTGCTCAGCATTCCTATCTGGCAGAGTTAATAGTTTTTTTTTAAAAAAGCTAAAGTTCACTGGAATGCCATGTTTTTGTTCTCGAAGAAATACCTTGATTTGAAACAATGTAATCCCCAAGTCAGAAATTATGTCAAGCTGTGCTTATCCAGTAGCAAGTTTGAGCTTTTGGAAGCCTCTTTGCTCCTTTTTGATGTTAGCATAACATGAAGAACAGGAGGCTATCTGGTGGCTGTCAAGTTTTTAACTGCTTGCTCTCTCACTGGCTGGAGATAAGATGTAAGCAGAGCACTTGATGGACTTGATTAATTCTCTGGAACGAAGGTTTGTCTTTCTTGGCTCGATGAATGACTTCATTCTAGTAGATGAGGTCACCCAAGTCAAGGCAATAAAGTTTCTGATATTCACATGAAAGCTAGTTTTCAAAGCTGCCAGCCCCTAAAAAGAGAAGCACAAGTGTTTTCTCATTTACCTACATTCTAGTGGCAACATCCAGCCTACTGCCCTATCTATCCTCTCCAGCACAGGACTGTGTTCCAGCTGAAGAGTACTTCTAACACAAGACAAGATTTAAAGAAAAGAAAAGAAAAGAAAAAAAAAAAAGACATGCTTTTTTTGAAGAAACAAAGATTTTTGTGAAGTGATTCGTCAAAATGCCAACAGGAAGAGAAAAAATGACTTTCCAGCTTTTTAGCCTGACCAATACAGTTGCATTTTCCTTGCCTCCCCGCACTGCCTCTGTGCCGTTCCAGCTGTAAACCTCTGGGGGCAAAGAGCAGCTCTGTGGTCCCTTGTACAGTGCAGGGTGCAGCTGCAGTTGTGTTTCGGAGCGAGAGAACCCAAGTACTACAAACACAAGCAATAAACATGGAAGGATGCTGTGTTCTTTGTGGTACTTGTACTCTTGCGTGCTTTGAGTTTTAAGGGCAAGTTTATGGACTATCCTTCACAAAGCAGACTCATCTTCTCCATCTTTCCTCTCTCCCTTTTAATGAATACCGTTTAGTTTAAAACTGGTGAAAAGTAGTAAAAAGAGCTGACTTGCTTTATAAATTTCCAAATTCTCACAACAGTTCATACAAAGATATCTATTAATCTTGTATTTATTGCTTTTCAAAACCATGCAAATGATAAATAGTCTCTCCAGTACTCGTTACAGCCTAGCAAATGTAGTAAGCAACCCATACAACAGAATTTGGACTAATCTGATGTATGGTTTTGTTATTTTCGGATAACCTGAAACTCCTTGGGCTAGTATTAGGGATTCTAACCCATTGTACATTCCTCCTTTCCAGTTAAATTGTGTCCTTGCCTCTAAGTAACAGAAAACTCATAGTTCTGTGGATTATTAGGGTCGTTATTCTAGCATTTGAAGCTTCTTTCTGGATCAGTCTCCTAACCCATACTTCTGTTCCTGCACTGCAGTTCTCCAGCATGTGCAGTTACAGCTGGAGCGCAGGGTTGATGAAAGGACCATCCATCTCAGGCACAAATGCAACCAAAATGCCAGCCACAGCAGATGTGCCAAATCTCTGCTAGCTTGTGACACCACACGAGAAAAAAGGCCGCAAGCTACAGAGATTTTGGGGCACTGCGGTCTTTTTCTAAATGCTTTCATAGGTACCGTGGAGAAATTAGAAGGCAGTTTACATGTTTCCGTTAAACTACGGAGGTAGAATTTTACCCCAGGTTTTATTGCCCTCTGGAGTCTGGAAACCTGTGGA
Organism: Haliaeetus leucocephalus; assembly: GCF_000737465.1. Lineage (NCBI taxonomy): Eukaryota > Metazoa > Chordata > Aves > Accipitriformes > Accipitridae > Haliaeetus > Haliaeetus leucocephalus. The sequence goes on along the minus strand of NW_010972528.1, from coordinate 4,833,019 downwards.
AGCAATGCCTTTTTTGAAAGGTCAGAAGCCCGTACACATCAGAGAGCCCGGCTCTGCCTAGAACATACTTAGGAAATGTTGACCTGGCACATGCCAGGAGGGATTTCTGGCTGCAACAGTTCTCAAGAAGTTCTCTCTAAAGGACTAATTTTCAGATTTGCATGCATCAGTTTGGCATCCAAATGATACAAAAATAAAATATGACAAGCCGTATCCTTGCCAGTATAGACGTAGTTAACCTCTAAGAGGCCAACCTAGCAATTAAATAAAAACCTCTTTCAAATAAGCTGTCAGGTAAACAACACCCACTCTTAAACTAATCTTTGTTCACATTTACCTAAAGATTATAACTTGCTGATATTAGGAATATCAGAGGAAAAATCTGATTCCTCAAGATGTCCATCTCATTTTATGGGCAGAGGCGATTCAGAGAAACCCATATGTTTGGTAAGTGTCCAAACATGTGGACGATTATGCAAACCAACAATTCTTTGAAGTATGCCGCTTTCTAAAGTCCAGGCTGAAACCTAAAATTTAATAATCAACAAAACAGGCAGGGCTAAGGCAGAAACTCTCTGCTAAACTCTGCAGGACTGGGATATGAGAGGAGGCGTCTCTCTGAAGTGACATTATAGGCCCAGATGTGTTGTAAGAGAACAAGGGTCTGTCTTAAGATGGCCTGTAGACCCTGTGAACTTCCTTGTTTCGTGACTTTAAAGCAAGAAGAAAAATAAATAATGAAACACATTAAAGTCATTATTGTAGCTGTGTGCGCCTTCTAAAGGTTTGGTTTTTTAAAAGCTCCAACCTTTGAAAAAAGTGCCCAGTGAAATTAAAGGCAGCAAATCTACACTGAAATGTATTTTTTATATACTACCAAATTTACATGTGGAACTCATTGTCACAAGATATTATTAAAGCCAAGAGCTTAGCAGGATTCAAAAAGCCTTCGACATTTATGTGAATAATAAGAACATCCACAGTTATACCAGAAAGGAAAAAGACATTTATAAGCGATACTAAAACTCAGACTTGAGGGCAAAAGCCTATTGCTAGATGCATTGGTTTAGGGACAAAATCCCCCAACTGATACTTTTTCCGTAGCTGTCCATTATAGGTTTCTTTGGACCTTTCTGTAAGCATCTGGTGCAGACCAACGTCAGAGAGACCATCCAAATCTGATCCTGTCCAACAGGTGTTATGTCCTTAACCTAAAACTCTTTTTAATGTAAAGCTGTCGTGAAATATTCTGAAAAGACTGCTTATTCCTTGCCTAATCCTATAGCATTTGGCAGCTCTTAAAACAGGTAATGGATATTCCACAGCGCTTAGTATATCCACAAAGAGGAGGGTGGTTATTCACAGTATTTTCTTATGTCTTGTGCCAGGACCTTTTCTCCTTTAAGTGGCATCAGACCATATGTACATTCCACCCCAAACAAAACATTGTTCTACAAAACCTCTGAGTTTTGCAACACCACTGAAAAGTCTCGCGATCTGGAGTGTGAGATGCCACTCCCAAATCCCAACAGAGGTGAGAGAGTGGGAGTGCTGAAGGAATCTGCAATTGTAAGCAAAGAAAAGCCTTACCAGTGCTAAGGATCGACACTACAGAAAAGGTCAAATGAATGAGTGCTGTAAGGCTGTGAAATTATTCACTTTCCTCTATTAAACACCTGCAAGGCATTTACATCGCTAATGATCTGGAAATACATATTGACAAACATAGCATTTGCTACTAATAAGTATGTGCGTGTGTGTGTATACAAGAGGAAAATTGTGGCCTCCTTCCTTTCTCCATAAACTTTGCCTGTCTTATTCTAGCCATCATAGTTTGATCTTTGCTGATGTTTATTAAGTTTAAATATCAAATAAACTGATTTTTCTGCTTGGAATAAAATATCAGGAATGTGATAACATATTCAGAAGAAAAGTCAAAATGACCCTTAGAAAAGGAATGCATAAACTCCTAGCATTGAATTTATGCTACTTAGCATCACATTAAAAATATTCAAAATATAAATCAAAATTCAAGGGTATAACTTATATTCAATTTCAAATTTATGGCATTTTAAAATAGGATGATTTCCTCAAATGTGCAATAAATTTGGTTTTGTGGAATTGCACATGCCACCTTATCATGACAGTTGCTTTATCTACACAGTCCACTGAAGCCTAGTCACTTTATATAATCTGAATTCACAAATCAACTGTCGTCTTCACTTCACTGATTCATTGCTGATGGGCCTTTCACAAGGTAAAAAATCCTTTCCAAGTTGACAAGAGTAATAAATGGAGAGGTGAGAGCTGCCTCTCCATCCTGCTGTTCTATTGTGCTGCCGATAGTGACACATGGCAGAATAAGCTCATAAACCAACCTCATCTTTTGACCTCTGCAGAGTAAACGGAAACAGAGGGGCGTTTATGATGATGACTGTATTTAAAGACCAATAATGACTAGATAAACCTCTGAAATCTAACTAGCCCAACCGAAGCTTGGAAAAAGGTGGTGGTTTTCTGTATCTAGTATGATGCAAAAATGTTGGAAATGCAGCTATGAAACTTCTGGAATAACCTAGAGTACAACTCAGCTGCACCAGTTCGTAAGATGCTTAATACACTCATATGCACACAAAAACAATCTTGAAAAAGATTACTGAAAACGTAATTGGACTTTTTAATGTTGTTCCAGATTAAGCAGAAACAACACACAAACCAACAGCTGAAGCAGAAAAGGATGGCATGCTAGGAATAGCAAAAGCATTTTAAGTTAGGAGACGTTCTTTGACCGATACTGCTCAGGAGAGAAAGAACAGGTGAATTAACAATAAATATGGGCTTGTATTATCCATAGCAAGTATTATAGTACTGAATTTCGATTTATTAGGGATGTGTCTTTTTAGAAGAAACCATTAGCAATTAAACTTCATCATTTGCCTTCTCTGCTGAGGATAGAAGTTTTGTAGAGTCTAACGAAGGACCTGCAGCAAAACTTGAGAGCTGTAAAGTCAGCCTGTGCTATTTATTGCCTCATCTGCAGTATCAGCTGGGTCCCCAGTTTAGAGAGTACCAATGCACTGGAAAGTGGCATGATAATCAATCAGTGATGCCAATTTGAAGTCCTAGAACACAAACAGTTCACCTGGTCTGTACGCTTAGTAGTAGAAAGCCTTTTACTTCTATGTAGAAGCAAATTAATACTCATTCCAGCCATAACAAATAAGGTTTCTTACTTTTCTTGCAGTAACATTAAATACATAACTACACCAAATATATTTGAATTTTCAGTCATATGCTGTCTTGTTTTATTCATGAATATATCATTCCTTCTGCACTGTACAGAATGGCTCATCCAAATCTGTAGTCACTTCAAAAAACATCCACAGAGAGAGCTTTAAGGTGCAAGCAGTAATAGTAATCACTTAATCACCTAAACTTGGTGAAATCAAATTATGGAAACAAATCCATATAAAATCAGTAGAAAAGCTAAAGTTTCAGAGGAAACTGGTAGTATACCCCAGCCTTGCAATAATATCTACTACTCTTGTGCACACCCCGCTGCCATCCATGGACTGTTATACCAAGCACATGAAATGATTTTTAACTGCCTTTCTGCATTTCTAACATTCACTCAAATGGAAAAAAAAAAAAGTTATTTCTTAACTCTTTCTTCCAAATGCAGACTCTAACAAGTTAAGGATAAAATATTTTTCAAGTAACACAACCACTGTAAAATGTACATGAGCTAAAATAGAGAAGAATAATAATAATAGCACTGAAGTCTCCAGATGCTAAGATCAAAGACTGATGCTCATACTATTCACTGCTTCTCAAAGCTGTTTTTCATTCTAGAAGTAAACAAGTTCACCAGCAGACCTTCAGCAAACAAGAATTTACAGCAGCTTTTGGGAGAACTTTGCCACTCACATGAAACCATGCCCCCTACATCACCACAGGTTTTGTGAGGTTCATACACTGCCACACCCAGCTTTCCCCCAAAGGGTGAATATTTTGCTACAAAAAAGTAGCAATCTTCTCCTAGAGCTCTAAATTAATAAAAACAGGAAAACCACATCAAGCAATTGATGCATGACAAAATGAGGCTGTACACTAAGAAATGAGGTCTCACATTAAACCAAGGACAGGGAAAAGCGTGTTTCACTTTCTGCCTCCAACTCAAACATCCTTTACCATCTTGGAAACATCGCCTTGCACAGGGGATACCTCTCTTCTAAGTGCAGGCATGTAGCCATGGTGATTCAGCAGGGCAGCTCTTCTGGACATCAAGGGGAGCAAGAGGCATGGACCGAGAGAGTGATTCAGTCACCCCAAGGTTAGACCCTGTCCCCTTCCTGAAGCCATGCCTGGTGTTCTCCATTGATTAAAGAAAGTGCCAACTTCTTAAGTTCTTAAACACGTACCTCAGTGAAGCGCCTAAAGTTATGTAGAAAGAATCCAGGACAAGTCTTTTCAGTTTGCTATTCTTAACATGGGTTTAAGAGCAGAGCACACCATAGCTGGGGCTCCTGGTCCCCTTGCACAGGCTCCCACATCACACAGCACAGCCACCAGGCCGTTTTGTTCCCCCGTGGAGACTGCATTGCACCCACGGCAAGAGTCATTTCCTTCCTTAGGCAACTTTCATGAAGATAATGGCAAATGTTACCAGGCTAGCTCGGATACTGTGGCCTACAGAGCTGTCCCCGTATTTAAGATAAATATAAATCCTATAAATACGATGTAAGGGCCGTTAAATGAAGCCGCGTTAAAGGCAATAAGTAGAGGAACTGTCGAACTGCATTTTTGTACAGTTCAGCTAAGGCCACATTCAACTCCCAAGATTTCTCTGAACAGTGGAGACCTTCCCTCTTACCAACATGCAGATTATTGGTAACAATCCCATTTTTTGAAATGAAAAATATAATACATTGTACTGTTTTGCTCATGCATTACTTTTAATTCCAAGAAACATTAAAATATTTAAACTAGACATATAACCGGTTCCCCACTAGCAATGCATTTCTGCATAAAGTAAGAAAGCAACCTGGAAGGTGGAATGACACAACTGGTCAAAGTCTACAGGATACATATGCAGGACATGAAAAATTAATAAAAGACACTTCCATAACTGTGACTGATTTCGTGATGATATTACAGGGTCAAGAATAAGCAGCCCCACAAAGAAAGGTCGTTTGTCCCTGCCTGCCCACCCCCCAAGTATTGTCTCCTACCCTCTTCAGGATCTGCTCAAATGGCATTGTATGAACCTGTGCAGACTTAGGCTAATATTTATAGGAAAAATGAAGTACAGAATAGCAGTTTCCTTCATTAAATCTTTAATTTTTATATCCATCAAGTTACAAGTTGTTGAAGTGACTGATGCTCCCGGTATTTGTTGGGCACAGCAGTACTGGAAATCCAAAGCAAGATTCCTTACTCCCAGAAGCTGTGGTATCACCTGTTCCACCCTGATTGTGTCCTATGATTTTGGGCATATATTTGGTTAATTCAAGCATTACAAACTCCAGTAATATCTGAACATGCCTGGGAATACACATACACACCTGGTTGAAAGTATTCTCTGGCCAAAAAAAAAAAAAAAAGCCACAACAAAACAGAACAAAATCTAATATACCTTACTTGCTCAGCAACACTGACTTCTGTTAGCATATTGTTATGGGGTGATGTGCTCTAGCTCCTCACCAAGGCTGCCTCAAAAGCCAATAAACACCACCACTTCTATTCTTATTTTGATACAGGTCTGTAGAAGAAGCTGTGTTTGGAGCTGGATCAGGTTTCAGGTAGAGCTAAGGGTTTGAGTTACAAGCAATATACAGGCTAGAGGTCAGGCTCAAATTAGGACTGACACCTCACGAACTCAGGACAGTGAATTAACAAAAAATAACCTGAATTCAAGGAATTTTCACCATCAACCACAACTCCCCTATCGCAATTTTTTGTGGCAACAGTTTAACTTCACCACCCAGCTCTGACCTGTCCCTGGCTTGCTTCCCATGTGTCAGATACTACAATTTACCATGCCAGGCCACTCCAGAAAGTCTGTAAGGTGAAGTTCTTTGTAAGGAGAAAAAAAAAAAAAAAAAAAGGGGGGGTTGTTTTGTTTGGGGGGGATTATTTTTTCCTTCCCCAAAGCACTTGCCTTTACAGAAGTATGTAAAAGTCATTTGTTCATGCTGTCTGATTATCTCATGCAGTTTCATTTGGCTTAGTTTGAAAATCAGGTGTACAGTTTCATAATTAAATTATTCAACAAAACATTGACTATAAAGCATTCTGCTAAAACCTAATTAAGAGTATGATTTGATAAAAGCACATTCTACAGTTTTAGTTTACATTCCCATATGAGTGGGGACGTTGTTATTTCAAGCTTTACACATTCTGGGCTTCACAGGGGGGGTTTTGTTTGGGTTTTTTTTCCCCCTTTTCCTTTCCCAAAGCTGATTTTGAATTATATAAAGAAGTACTGCAGGCTTAGATCACATCAATTCATTAACTGTTGGCAACATTCAGTTCTGATTTAAACCGCAACCCCCTGTCCCCCCCTACCCCCCCCCCAAAAAAAATCAAACTCAACAAAAAACCCAACCCTCAACAAACCTAACAGAAAGGCATCATGAAAAGAGCACTATTTCAAAAGTTGGCCCTTGTTCAAGCTGCATATGGTCACATAATCTTTTAAAATGCATGATTCAAGTCTCAATTTAATTATGTAATAGCACAAATGGAATTACACTGCAGATGAAGTGCAGTATTTCAGCTCAAACACATACTGGAGTTGTGTGACTGACCCAAGCTTATTTCATTTGGTCATTGTATTAGAGGGCTTAATTTGAATGCAAGCACACATAGCAAACAACAATTTCAACACAATACCTCCTCCTCTTGATCTAAATTTCAATACTTGCTGGGTTGTGTTATGAAGATAATTTGTCAGGCAAGCTTGCAAAGATGATGACAATCCAGTATTAAGAAGTATGTTTCTTGAATTGTTTTATTTACCATATATCCTCATGTATCTGCTTAAAAATGCAGATATACCTTTTTCCCATGTATGTATTTGCGTGTATGTGACCCTTAGGGGGCATAGTTATAGACGTGTCTTGGGGAAGCAACAGGAAAAACAAGACTTTTCTCTTTCAACAAACTGGAAATGCAAAATCCTAATTATCTCATTCCTCAAGACTTGTATACTTTCTGTGCTGCAACGATGCATGCTTCTCCCATCTCCCCATACTTTATCCTCATTGCCCCTCTACTTTGACCTGCACAACAAATGGTACCTTCTCATTTTAAGAAATAAGGCAGCAAACGTCTGGGACCTGATACTGATCTTACTCAATAAGACCAGTTCACATATTGGAGCTATTTCTGGCTCTCTGCATACTCAAGCAGATGTTGGGCATCAAGCATGCTCATTTCAGGTTTTGAAGCTTTTTGTGTAAACCACTAAGTATTAGCTAGGTAAATAAATTTATCTCTATATTTAAGAAAGACTTGGGAAACTGTAAATCAGTCAGTCTAGGTCTGATACTATAGCAACCACATGAACAACCATGTTCTAAGCAGTAAGAGGAATAAGAAAAAACCAAAACAGTTTGGGATTCTCAAGAGCAAACAATATGAAACTAATTTGACCAGTACTGCTGAAGAGTGAGAACCTGGTGTTACAATAATTACATCCACAAAAAACATCATTGCAGTGCTCAGTAGCAGTCAGAAAAAAGAAAACCAAGTATCAGGAATTAGTAGCACATGAAAGAAAATTCAAGATTTGCCCACATGTTGAATACTATGTGTAACGCTAGCATCCTCAGCTAAAAACACCAGCAACACCACACAACAAGAGAGATGAAGGGTTTTGCTAGAGGCCTGTAACAACTGTGGGTAGAGAGCAGGGATGGGGACGGATCCACTTTCCACTCAGTGGGAGGAGGAGGAGGAGGTTGCGCATGAAGCTCATGAGCAGAGCCAGGGACTTCCTTGGACTTCCTTGAGCTGAAAGATTTTAGAGAGTATAGGGGGATGTAACACATGTCCACCCTAGTCTTACTTCTCAACTGTTTGTGGCCACGGTTAGGAGACAAAATACTAAGCTATATGTAACTTTCATTTTGAATCAATAGGGCCACAAAAATTGTTCTTCTTTGACTGATCTCTAGCTTCTTAGATGCTGGGGAGAACAAGATGCAGGTACTCTGGCTTTAGCATAGCTTTTGGCAGTCACTTCTGAAAATGCCTTGCAAGACAACTTCAGGAAACAATTCAGATTAAAATAATAGAAGGTTGGTACAGAGCTGACTAAAATAGTGGTGGTTATCAGGTTAGCTTTATGTTTGATCCCAGGGAGATTTCTGCCTTGGCCCCAGTTTTGCTCAATTATTTCAATAACAACAAAAATAAAAGAATAGAGAGCATACAAGTAAACTTGAAGTCAACTGCAAAATATTAGAGGTGAGAAATATATACACAAGTAAAAACCATTAATTGCTTGTTAAGAAGCAGCACTAGAAAAAAACAAGGAAAAATTGAGAATATTTTAACTGGAGCATTGCATGTAGAGGCACAAAAAGTGCTTCCAGCACTTTGCCCATTATGGCTGAGGTTTCAGCTAAAATATTGCAAGACCCCACCCAGAAGAAATGAAAAACAAACAAAGTCCCAGTGTAACTGTAGATGACTGCCTACCTAACCACGGTCTAGGGCAACATAAGCACATGAAACCATTTTCTAAATTACACCTTGCTTCAACAGAGAACCTGAGAGCACAACCAGAGGTTTTCCTCATTGGAAATCAATTCCATACTCGCTACATTCTCGGAATATAGCTTCTGCCACTTTAGCCACTGCCCAAAATTGTTTTGCAAACTATGAATTTTGGGAAAATTACTGCACTATTATAGGGAAAAACATTGCACCAATAACACTTTATGTTTGTTTGATAACTCTAGAAAGCACTTATAGACACCATATCTAATTGCGATTATAAAAAAAATTAAGAACATAGTTTTATAAAGCTTTTAGGATGCATATGCACATCATAACTTGCATAAGCATTCCTGCTAACCACATCAAGGTGAAAGACAAAGCAGCACAAGAGTTCCTTAGATTACAAACATGATTCTATGCTATAAAAAGAAAGGTACCTCTGATAGAAATAGCGAAGTACAGATCTCGATATACAGGGCGCAGCAAGATCTCATCAGCAACACTGAGTGCTGATCTGGTCACTCATGTTCTGGAGAGATGGGCTCCAACTAGAAGAGCTGAAGATCAAGAAAAGAGACCAAAGTCAGAGGAGAACAACAAGGTTTACCTTTTTTAGCCTACCAAAACAAAGCAGAGTGGATTCTTTCTGTAAATACCAGTGGGGAGGGAGGGGTAAGCAGAAAAGAGGCTCTAGGGAGGAAAAGGAATCACTTAATTGAAAGCACCAAGTACAAATCAGCAATTAGAAATGCCAGGAAATTGGAAATTAGAAAAAGGTCGTTAACCAGCAAAGCAGTGAGATCCTGAAACAGCTGCCAATGAAGGGGGGTTGGGGCACAAGAAACCAGCCTGAGGTTCAAGTAGAACTTGACAAATTGAGGAGGGGATTACATCATGTTATAGCTTTCAGACTTTCTTTCAGGCTTCTCATCCTGAGCTTTGAGATATGGATTTTATTCTTGGCTCTGTCCTTGACTCTGGGAAGAGCTCTTCTCTCTTCTGTGGAAGCCTCTACTTCCTTTTAAAATAATTATTCTACTTTTACAGATAAATCTTTTTTATATCTATTGTACTTGAGAAGTGGATCTAAGATCAAAAAGTATTATTTTTAAAAAATTGCACATTTTTTGTTTTCATAGTAGAATGCATATGTAACCAACGATTACTTCTGTTCTCTGCAACCATATCAACGTATATTTTCTTTATGTCCCTCCTGCCAGAGGTTTCATGTGCAGACTCATACAGCCTGTGCTCCTCTTCTCTCCCTTTTCTCATTTCATGCCAGCTCTGTCATTCTCCTCCCTCTTTCCACGTAACACATACTGAGGATATACTTTCTATATAGCTTCATTTCCCTATGCCACTGTCCCTCATTCTCCATCCCAGGTTTCCCTCTGCCCCTGTTTCACCTGCCACGCAATGGCTTTATTTTGTCATCTGATCTGTGTTCTTTCCCAACCAGCATTTCCTATTTCTCTTTCTACACTCCAGAGAGGAGACTGGATGGTTTTACGTTTTTTGTTGTTGGGCTTGGTTTTGGTGTTGGATTGTTTTTTGTTGTTTTTTTAAAAATAAATCCATGTAAATATTTTCAGATTGCTTTATCACAGACTAATCTGGAGGTGAAAGAATGCAGATGCCAAACATGCATGAAACCCATTTAGACAACTGAAAAATATTTTATATATCAAAGCACAGCCCATGCGTTCAGCCAGATTCTGAAGTGCAAATTACCAAACTAAAAGCATCCTCTAACAGACTGAGCAGAACAGGCTGCCTCTTTCCCTCCTCAGATGTTTCCCCTACCTACATCCCACAAAGAGAAACTACCACTTCCACTACATAGACCTGATCTGCTCCCCTCTAGAGCCTTTTATCAGACATCCCGAAATCGGACACTAGAAAGATCATAGAATCATTTAGGTTGGAAAAGACTCTTAAGATCATCGAGTCCAACCATAAACCAATGGACTCAATGATACGGTTGGACTCGATGATTTTAAAGGTCTTTTCCAATCTAAACAATTCTATGATTCTTACACAGCCAAGTCCACCACTAAACCATGTCCCTAAGTACCAGGTCTACATGTCTTTTAAGTGCCTCCAGGGACAGCAACTCAACCACTTCCCTGGGCAGCCTGATCCAATGCTTGATAACCCTTAATCAAATCTGGACAGGTGACACAGTATTAATGATTATTATTATACAGGTGATAGAGTGGCCAAAACATTTCCATCAGAGTCTTCTCAACAAGGGTCTATAAAGCAAGACTCCACAGTATCCAAACTCAGGAAGATGGACACTGCCTGTTGTCACCTTCTAGTGTTTCTTGGTGCCTTAGATAATCTAGTTAAATTTTTCTTATACCTCTCATGCACTTTCTTTTAGTCAAAAAATTTTTAAGTGGGTAAGACAAGGCACACTGGGGACAAACTGATTTACCTAATGGCAAACAGATGGTCAATAAGAAATGAAGGAGGAAATCTCGCAGGATTGTGAACCTCTTTCCCTGCTGTGTTAACCAATAGGACGCTTCCCTCATCCATGGTTTCAAAGCCACGTTTAGATGTGTCATCGACAAATGTATTCTCATCATACCATCCAGATTTTTCATTTCCAAATCTACAGCCCTAGCATGAAATAACTGAGAAAGTCCACATAATTAACCATTTACGTAAAAGGTCAGTCACGGGGTAGTTAAACCCGGGCACACTGTCCCAATTGATGCTTTTTACAGCTCAATAAAATAAGTGCCGCTGCAGCAAAGCAATCTAAAATAACATTTTCAAAAATTGCAAATGCAAATAAGTGATTCCTGTTCTGGAACATCAATATAATCCAGTTCTCTTTGATTATACAGGATCCTGTAATCATAGCCCTCTGAGAATTTTTTTGGCTACTTTCAAAAATATCTGAAATTTACTCTGTAAAATTAATGCACAGGATCTGAAAATTCTACCTTAGCAAATACAAAAGGCCATTTGATTAGCTACAAATAAAAGCCCCTTGAGCTAAAATGAATAAGGTTTAAGCTACTTCAAATTATTTTCCCGCCTGATAAAGCCATTATCACATTTAGAGCGTTTACAATGCAGAACTACATTCCTTTGATCATCTTATAAAATTAATTGATCTTGCTTATCTATTGTACTATTTTAAATCATTTTAATTGAGGACATTAGGAGAAGTAATGGTAACAACCAATGCATTTATTAGCTACTGACGTTCAAGGCAGCAATGTCATTTTCATAATCTGAATTTCTCTATAACAAAATTCCATTCTTAATGGAATTTACATATAGATCACCCCCAGCCACAAATAATTTACTATTACTTTAAGTCCTAAAGGACAGGCAGAAAAACTGTGAAAAATCACTCCAGCCATACTTAATTTTAATTATTCTTTTAAATCAGATAGAGACCCTGAAGTTAAATTCTCATAATTAAATAGAAATTAAAAGTTTCTAAAAGCCTTATTTTCAACTCCAATTTTAAATGCAAATGAACACATAAGAAAATTGCCCCATGAACAACTGAGTGATGTTCATCTACAATGTTTTGTTCCACAGCCACAAAACTCCTCCATCACCTCGAGTGCCATGGAAGTCCTCACTAGTTAAAGGCTACAAAAGGCTGGGTGCAAGATCCCAATATTAACCAAAAGCCCTGACTATTTACGAGGGCTGCCTTTGCCAGTGTCTGCAGAACTGCCTGGCTTACCTTGAAAGAGTCCTAATGTTTCCGTAATAGACTATGAGTTTGTATGGCCCACTGTGTCACAGATAAACTGTACCCATTTGAAAGAGAAAGGTGACTTTCCTTCCTAATAAAGGAATGTGCCATCGCCCATTCGGTTGAAATCTTTATTGATACAAAGTGAATTGTGCTTAGGCTAAAGATCCCCTTGAAAACATGCTTCATCTCCAGCCTGAAGCCATCTGCCTGACCCACAGGGTTCTAAAATTAAAGAATACACATTTAATCAAGTTAAATATAATGTTCAACAGCACAAAAGCTAAGTATAGATATGCTGCACAAATACACACACAAAAGATTGTGCCAGCATGCCACTGCATGCTTGGGAAACAGGTTCAACTCTCTTTGCCATGAAGCTGTTGCACTGCTCCAGGACAGTCACTTAGGTCATGTCTATGCTGACAATTGCCATCAACCCCCTTTCAGAATCACCAGCCTTCTCTGCCATCACCTCTTTATGTCAACCACTGGAGGGTATCTGCTTCAACCCCAAAATGTCTGTTGATCTTCAGGAAGAGGACCTACTACCTTCTTCCTCCTTGCCTCCTGCCTTGTCAGGTCAGTAATTCCTTGTTCCCAGCTCCTTGTCCTTCTGCAGCTCCATTTCCTTTCTCCACTGCCTGAAAGAAACAATTCTAGAAGGGAAGACAAGCCAACAGACAATTGCTCGGACAACTGACACAAACTAGCAGCATAACATGGGTGTCTTTGACATAGGTTACAAAATATAATAACACATGAGGAAGACTAATCCTGTGGCTGTGGTGATGGAGGAGACTTAAGATTGGCATAGATGCATCATTTTTCCCTCCGTGCTTCCATTTCCAAATTATAAAATGAAGGCAATAACATTTGCTGGACCGTAAACACATTACATTAAGGTGCTCGGTTACTTTCTGGTTTTGATCATCTTTGCAAAAGTAAAGAAGTGATTATATATGTAGGAGGTTTATTGCAGTGGCCTGTCAAACTAAGTTCTGCAGTATAGTTGCTCCTGTGTGATAGGAGCAAGGTATCAGTCTGCCACTGTGTAACAGTGCTGAGGTTGCTATAGACACGGTAACACATTGAAGGTTTGCCTCTACCATTTCTACCAACAAGGAGAGGAGGTTGAACAAAACAACTGCTTATGACACTGATGGTATCAAAAAAAAAAAAAAAAAAAAAATTAAAAGGGGGGTCAGCTAGCACCAAGATGTCAATCTGCAACTAGGTTGGAACAAGCAGTCCTTATTCATGCTAATAACTAGTCTACACCAGAGGAAACAGCTCAGTAATGAATGGTTCAAAAGCGGACTCAGAAGAGATAACTTCAGAGTTCAGTTACAAGCTGAAGAGATGGGCACACAAGCAACAGCACTATAATATTCACCCCTTTTGTCCTTGGCCTAGACTACAGACAGCAAATGCTGTGCTCTCCCCACTGGGATTCTTATCAAAGAGCAAGGGGAGGGAAGAAAAAGAAAAAAGAAAGCTGCGATAAACACTGTAAAGAGAAACTGCCTTTACTTGTTCTGATGACTAGACTTTTTTGTTTCTCTTTACATGGTTTGTAGTGAGTACAAAGCATTGGCATTCCCCTTTATATAATGGGAAAATGACAGTTAAAAGTAAACACTTGCATTTAAGCGTACACAATACAAGGACACCACCTTATTTTTGCTACAACAGCAAGTCTCTCCTAACATTGTTATTAGACTATTGACTCCAAAACCTAAACTTCTTAATCTTTCACCAAACTTTGCACATTTTTCAGATGAAGGCTTTGTGTTTATTTGTTGTTTTGTTTTTTGTTTGTTTTGTTTTTTTTTTAAAACACCCTTATTTTCTGTTTTAGCTTCATCCCCAGAGGATCTCCTGAATCCACAGATGCCGGCATTTAAGTTCAGACCCATCACGCAAGTACCAGCTTCACCTCTTCTGAGTCCTTCAGAGGAAAGGGCCTGTATGATTTCAGTCCTATTTCAAAGCCATTTTTAATTTCCACAGTCTAAAGTTCTTGGCAGGAGAGGTAAACATGGGGTAAGCAAAGTTGGAGGGCAATAGGATAAATAAGAATAGAAACTCTTTAGATGGATATGTCTTGAGGAACTGAACAGAGTGATAAGGAGGTAGAAGCAGTTTTTAACACAGAGACCAAAACCAAAGCTAAAATTAATCTGGCCATACTTGAGCAGCTAAGCTCTTAGGCTGTGTTTTTTTCCTTTTGCCAGTAACCTCTGGTGCAGCTTTCTGTCACATTTACAAGCCAACACCTGTATTCTCCTCTATGGCTGTGGTGCATTCGGCACACTATGCTCTGCTTTTATTACCAAAGAGCCTACTAATAGCAACAGCATGAGCTTCCAGGCTGTCAGAACTGTTTTCATTTCAGGTTTTTCTTTTGTTGTAACAGAAAAGAGTGTAAAACAATGCAGCTCTGTCTCCCTCTAGTTTATGGTGTGTATAGTTTGAACAACGCAGACACGGTTAGCATCTTGTAACTACCATCCAAGGCAGGAGAGCTCTGTGTTCAACATTTCCCAGGCTGTATATTAGTAACAATATATTCCTGACACAGAGATTGATAAAAAAATAGTGTACTCATTCAGTTCGGGAAACCTAACACATTGTAGGTCACTGTAAAAACATAGTCAAGATAAACTACCTCTATTTTATTCAGAGCTAAATTAGGTGAGGTCAACCACAGGTGTGAAGGTGAGCACTGATCATGCCAAGGTCTTTTGTGATAAGTAGTACAAGTATAAAATCCATTCAGGATTTCATGGCACAATAACCATTGTTCCTGTGTCACCTCACTGATGATATCTTTGGGATGGCCAGGGTCTCCCTCCCCCAAGCACCTGGCTGCTCCTGAGCACTCAGGGGGAGAATTCTCCTCTTTGTCTCCAGCAAGGTGAAAGCAAATGCCCTCTACTTCAATGGCCCTCTCAAACACAAAAAAAATGTTCAAAGGTTTGTTCTTAAAGGCCCCTGAAATCTGAAGGCACCTCTTACTCAAAGTAAGTAACCTATTAACTTCATTAGGTGTAACAGCAACAGTTCTTAATGTCTGTGGTTGGTTTGATTCTTATAGGAGCCAACCCCAGTGAAATGCATCCCAGAAGACAAGTCATGAGTCAATCTGACCATGAGACATGATTTTAATAGGACTTTAAGTAAGTAACATAAGTGTAAGATTTTATAAGATTTTTATGAGCAATCCATGACAGTACACTAGAGTTTTCATACAGAAAAGTGAAAGGTAATTAAGCCAAAGTGTTAATCTCTGGCTTCTCTAGAATCTGGAAAAATGGTATGAAAGTAAATGGAGTGCCCTAAACAGTTCTCCTGGTCCATAAGCAGGAAGTTTTACAATGAAACAACTTACCCTGATGCCTTGAATTTTGATTATCATGCCAGAAACATCTAACATGAATATTTAGTCTGGATTTTCAATAAAGCCAATTTGCTAGCAGGTTTCTCAACACTAAGTGTAAAAGATTTTTTTTTTTTTTTTTAACCATTGGAAAAAAAACTACAATGAAAAGACAGTTAGGGCAACTCTGATCCCAGACACAGTCCTCCAACACACCAAACCTGGATTTATGGCATGGTACTGCTCTTAAGTGCACACAGCAAAATCTGTATCCCAGTCCTGGCAAACTACTGTGGAGGAATCGACCCCAGGCTAGTAACAGTCATGACACGCTTCCCGTAGAATATGTCTTAACACAACTCCAATGTTTCAGGCTTGCAAAGAAATAATCATAACATGAAAAGCAGTTAGACAGCTATTAATGCACAGTTCTCTCTGACATGACTTGACCAAGGAGCTTGGTATCAACTGAAAGAAGCGAATGCAAAAGAGGACAAAACTGAAGCGTCCTCTTAGAAAACAATTTTGCTGTGAGAAGGTTTGCTGGGATAGATGCTAAACTGGAGCTCAGGAACAGTAATGGCAGCACTAACAGATACTTTAGTCCTTATCTATAGACTCAAATCTCCAATATGCACCTTTGTTACATATACCAAACATCCCATTTGCAAAGTATTTAATAGTTAATAATTTCATCAAATCTATGAGCCACATCTCCATTTTTATTTCTTTGCTTATAAAAACATCTTCAGGGGCGTCATTTCAAGGCCAATCTCTTGGATTTGATCTCAGTTTATCTATCAAACAGTAGCCTTCAACTTAGTTCAGACTAGGCTTGCATATTTGAGTATCTAATTTGTCTCACTCTGCCATCCTCTGCAAGGGTCTAAATCACTAACGCTAAATGTCAGCCAGTGTGGATGGCAATGAGGATACTCACTGGCATCACCACATACTATGTGTACCACCACAGTCATGTGGCAAATCAAAAAAATGCAGCTTTCTCCTGTTATGGCTGCATGGGCCTTTCTGACCTACGAGGAAAAGGATTTGAGATGCTGGAGTACAGGCAAGGAAAGCAGGAAACGCACCTCACAGCAGCAGACCCCTCCGTGGGCCACAGAAACTTCCAGCACTGCAACACAGTGATGGTCCCCGGGTCTCTGGACAATTCAGAGAGCTTCAAGGCCTCGTTTGTGTCTCGGGAACAGTTTGCAGCCTAGACTCGCAGCCCTCAGCAGAAACTATGTTTGCCACAGCTTCCTCTGTCATCAAGGTCTGACATCCCTGACGTGTCAGCAGGGGCCAGCCACGGGGCTCATCCCAGGAGCCGATGGCTTGAGGTGACATCAGGGAGCAGATCTTGTGTCCAGGTGATGGTGACACTCCCTGAAGCAAACCAGGTGCTAGCCACATCAGTCACTAGCCTATATCCTTCCAGGCATACTCAGGGCACCCTGTTGAACTTGTTGCTCTACTCAAACATGCTAGTGAGAAAGAGAAATACAAATAGCCTATAAAAGAAAATGCAAGTGAAAAGGACGGTGACCCAAACAGAAACCTGTCTATGGAAGTACAAAAGGCAGTGAGAAAAACAAAAATAAGTCTGCCAAACAAATACAAACTGCCTCAAGGCCTCTCACTGCCTGTGACAGCTGCTACAAATACTGCCATCCCTTCCTCACCTACAGTAAAGGTTAAAAATATTTCACTACTAAGGGGAGGAACATCGAAATCCGAAGCAGGGAGGACTGGAGCGAGCAGCAAAGCCCGAAGACCCCCAAACCTGGCAGAAGGAGGGAAGGTGCAGCAGACAGCCACCCCGCACTGCCCACTGCCACCCCCCGGCTCCTGGCCTTGGGACATTGAACCGTGCACGCTCACCCGTACCTTGCAAATCCCCTCTGAAAAACACCTGTGTTAGAGTACAGCTCCTATCTTTTCCCTTCCACGATCATTTGGGATGGGCGGGGGGGGAAGTGCAATATGGCTAACACATGACATACGTAATTCAAAAGCAATCTCCTGCCGAAGGAGCGGCACTGACGGATTCAGTGAGGAACGTCCCAGCAGGGAAAGCATGCTGTGAAGTTATGGAAATAAAATGGTTCCAAGGAGAGGCCTCCCATGTGCTCACACAGGGAAAACACTGGTGGGGCAAGCACGTTCATCTCCAACTAAGATGAAGAGGGGGAAGAAACTGCATGGTAATATAGTTCAAATGGAGACATATACATATATACCTCTCCCACCAACGCAACCGCGGTGTTTCTACAATCACAACTGCAATTTTTGTAATAACCAGAGACTAAGAATCATAAATTCTATGTAAATTGCTTGTGTATTATTTACGAATACCTAGGGCTAGATATTATTATTCTCTGCATTAATAGTTTTCTCCCGAATGTTCAGATTGTTGCGTTGTAGCTTAGCATCCTCTCTTCTCCTCCGTGACCCCACAAGTGAAGACACGTATTATAAAAGAACAATATTTACTTATGACCAAAGGGGAAAAGTTCCTTGTTATACTGCAAAGCTTATATTTACCATAGGAAATAAAATAAATAAATAAATAAATAAATAAAAATAATCTAAATTGTTTTCTTCACAAAAATATTAAAGCAATACAATCTCTGCCTGCCTATGATTAAGGGTGCTTTGTAAACAGATTGTTGTTCATTTTGTGAGTCAGACACCATAATATTGCAGGATCAGGGTCTGTTAGTCTGAAAATATTTAGCAGTTCTACGTGATATATATAGATAGAACTTTCTAATTAACATTTCTCTTTTGTCTGTCATTTAATTTGCCCCCTTTTTTAAATGGATAGCAAGCACAATGGCAGCATGTTATTACTCTTGAAATAAACCTGTCAAGACAAAAGCATGTATCTTGGATTTATTTTTAACAAAAAGAGTAGAAGTAGCATCTTTTCCTGCGGTTTGTTTTTGTTTTGTCTGTAGGTTGTTCTGATAGTAGGTTGATTGTTTCAGTAAAAAACAATAAGTAGAAAATATATTTTCTGAAGAGATACTCAGTACTTTAACCTGCCCTCTAGACCTGAGATACCTGGAAGATACTTAAGGGTCATCTGTGTTATTTGACAAGTGTTACATCTAGTATGACAGGCAAAGATACAACCTTGACACTCATTCGATAGTGCCATTTTGAACCTAACTCTGGTGGCAAAATGTTTTGGGGTTTTTTTTTAATATGAAATGTGATAGCTTAGTGTTGAAACACGGATTTCCAGACACAAGATAATACGAAAGTGACCATTTATGATGCCTGAAATCATAACCTCCACGTAAGGCTCAAAGACTCATTCCATACAAGAGATACATACATAAAACACTGTAGTCATTTATGGATGCCCTTTAGTCCAGATGTCTAAAACTATTCAAGTGAAATACAGCAACCTAAACCCAGGGTTTTGGCACTTTACTCAATGTTTATATATGAAACTAAAATTAGATAGCTATATGGATGCTCCAGCCACAAGTGTGGATTTCCTCAGCTGCTGCAGAGGCACTCCATCTCCACACCACCTTTGAGAGGAAAGAAATGTGGCCTCTTCAGCTTTTCTTGCCTAAGTAGGTGATATCCAATTTCTTCTCCTGATCTGTCTCTAAGGTACTTTCTCGACATAGAATATAACCCAATAACTCCTCACAAAACCACATGTCCCAGGACCACCCCCCCACCTCATGCCCCCCAGCCCACACAAACATAAGAAAAATTCTTTTTGATGACTGGTCTGAAAAAAATATATCGATGCCCAAGGAACTGAGCTATCTCCCCCACGCATACCCCCCTTACGTATTTTAGGCAATAATTAATTTAAAAAGAAGTAGCCTTATGTCTTCTTTCTAATACGCATGAGCTGCAAAGATTTTCACACGTTGCATAGCTGTGCTGGAGTAAGCATGGGGACAACCGAGGACAGCCAGGACAGAGAGAAAAAGGTGCATTGCAGCCTGCGCCTGCCTACATAGCTGCGTTAAGATAAGCCACAATCTTGCCTTTAAGCTAATTAATTAACTGCTTTCAACCATAGCTGTTTCTTCACAGCTTTCTTAGTCTGGCAGTGATAAATACGCAGTAAGGTTTTTAATAGTTCAGATTTACACAGCTGGTGTAACATACAGAATGGCATTCGTATTTATGGACTTGGCAAGGTCCCGAGTCATCCTGCACTAGTGTATCACCACTGAATTCACAGCAACTGTGCAGATTTACACCAGGGAGAGATCCGATGACCTACTCTGCGTATCAACTCCCATGTGGGCATTAAGCCCAAAAGCAATATTTATATTTTCATAAAAGTACATACTCACCAAACAGGCTAGAGGTACTATACTGGAAGTCACCCCTCTTCAATTACCACATGTAATTTTTAATGGTGTTCAAGTTTAATTACAGCAAAGCACTTAACTGGCCTCCAACTGGTTGATAATGTTCTTGACTATATGTCCCCTTCTCACAACTGCCAGATGGAGAGATCTAGATTAGTTTACACCACATAATGAGAGCTTACTGCTGAAAATGTGAACAAATATTGCACAGTTCAGTTTGATCCACTTTAACAAACTTTATGTATATAAAGAAAAAACCACCTCCTGCTAATCAATTCTTTTTATTTGCCTTTCTCATCTTGCCAGGAATTGCTATGCACTTAGGTGTTTATTTAAAATGGAAATGAAATCAAAATAAATTAATTTACAGTCAATAACCAAATACATAAACCACGTCAGGGTTTTGGGGTTTTTTTTTTCTTTTTTGCATTAATGTGACCCTGTTTGCACATTGGTTATGTTAAGTCAATTGTACCTGAGCTCCTTTTTGATGCATTTAGAAGATTGCTTCTTTTGAATTCCTCAGGATTCATGCTACTAAAGAAAGGTGACTGTAAATGTAATGGTTGTCATTTGATCTATCCGTTACAGAGTTCAAGGGAAAAGGAGAGGGAAGACCATTAAAGAGAATATGTCCTACAAGTCCTAGTATTTAAGCTATTTAAAAAATATTTTTCCTTCAGGACCCCCTCCCTTTAAAAATAATAAGCAAACACATCCTTATTTTCCTCACTTCTAAAAACATAGTCAGCGGTACCCAAGACAGTATCTAAAAAAAAGTCTTTTCAGCCTGAGCCACAACCAGTTGTTAGTCTTCAGAATAAACATCAACACAAGGCCTTCTGCCCTAGCTCAGGAGGAACAGGACAGAGAGGGAATCTAGTAGGGACATTTGTGACTTGTATTTCTGCTATGATTCCAGGAGCAACTGGGAGAGTTTTACAGGGCATAAACTGTTAACAGCTCCTACAGCTCGAGACAAGTACGTGTTAGTTGTAACATGTCTGAAATAAATTAAAAGTTAACTTCTCATCTGCAGCAGCCTAAGTGCATTACACAAGCCTGTGTACATGACTGGAAAGCCTTTAGCTTTGAAAAGAGCTTCACAGATTCTGGATGAAGGAGCAAGGAAGAGGCTAGTTTGGAGCTCCAGATAAGCCACGATAAACAATATTGAAGTTAGCCTGTGGTGGCAGAGGCATGGCCACAACCCACAGCACAGGGACACCACGGAAAAGCAGAGAAGTTAGGATGGGGTACATGTAAAGGACCAAGCGAGTGCCATTCTGCAAAGACAAGAGTGTTAGGCATTTCGCTGCTGTTTTGCCTTGTGGGGCACTGTCCCATGAACACACAGTTGAACAAGACTCCCAGGCTGATCTTCCAAAACAGATCATCGCATCATTACAGGAAATATTTGGAGGTGGTGCTTCGACTCTTACTGAACACTGCCAAAGTAATTTCATTCTCTTTACTAACATGTGTACAGATTAATCACCAATGTAAAATACCAAATGCCTGAAGAAATGCGATGCGTTTCATTTTCGCACCTGGTGAAAACCAGCTAGAGCTGCAATAACTTGCATTACCATGCAACCTGATGCACTCATCCCTCCCAGACTGTTGTGTTTTGCTGAATGTAACAAAGGACACTGTAAGCAAAATTATCATTGCAAAACCTTTCAGCTGCTCAGAGAAAAGAACAGGAAAGCAGTCAGCATCAGTTTTCCCACACAGTTCTGTTGCATCAAAGCATTTCCTGGGAATAACTTTTATAAGACAAAATTTTCAGGGGTATAAATGTGATTTCAAAAAAATTCTACACGCATGGTTGTTTCTTCTGCAAATGTTATCAAACATGAGCCGGCAAAAAGGTTTCTACATTTTGCCATTTAAAAAAAAAACAGTTACAGAACTCCAAAATACTTACAAGCAAAACAGATTTGGCATCTGCCTGTAATCCATTAAGTAAATGAGTAATTAAAGTGGCTGCATAAAAAGTTTCTAGGTTGTATAAAATAATAGACTAAAGATAATACTAGAACAGGAGGATAAAACCTTTTAATTTTATAAGGTAGGCAAGTAATTGTTTGTATGAATGGATGTGCTAGCCTATCTATTAGCATAACAACTGCCCACAGAACATATGAAATGAGCTAATAGCAATAATTATCTGGAATTAATGATGAACATAAACATTTCTTTGCACTCACTAAATAAACAGCAACTGGAGCTTAGTATTCTCCAATGGTACAACCAGAGGATGGCATTTACTGTGTTGAAAGGGAGTAACCATAGCAAACAAAGCTACAGAGAAGCAGAATCTCTCCATTAATAGCAAATAGACAATTTGGAGCTTTAATTTCACTGCTGCTGAAGCCTGCATGAAAAGGCTGGACCACAGCCAAAATGCAATAATCAGAATGTCAGCAAATCAAAGAAATAAGCCATCAAGAAGCTCAAGTTTTTCTATACAATGTAATTATCAAACAGTATCAACCCCTCTCACTATCTGAACTTTGAAAAAAGATCTTGTCACAAGTAGCAGCAAGAGGAGCAGGATCCTGAAAGTGATGAACCCTCTCTCCCTCCCCACCACTTCCAGACACAGACTCTGAGACTCGGTTTCACTATGCTTATTTTTGCCACCACTGTACCAAGAAAGGTGCCTTTTACATGGAAAAAGATGACATTACAAGGGCTTTTGTGCCTCTCTTGTATTTGCTTTAGTTCCTTCTCTACACTGAAGTAGAGAATGTCCTGATTCATTTTTTTCTTCGCTACAGCTGCTTGCAGTTTGCATTTTGCATACTGCTTGCCTATCTGATGGGAGATGAGCAGGTGTGCACTGTGCTCTCGTCCAATTTATATTTTGTATTTTAAAACAGACCATAACTTGCCATGGGCGTTTGGTTCTAGGACAGAATGCCAAATACAGAACAGGAAGGTTTGCTTCTTAATTGCCTGAGTAAATAAAACTTTCTTATGAAATATGTTACTATATAAAACATTGATGAAATACCACAGGGTATTTCTACATTTTCCAATCCCCACCCTCACAAAAATGATAACTACTGCATTTCCCACACTAACTTAATAGGCACAATAATTCTTCCTTTTGGTCAGTTAAAAGCATCACGGTGACCAGGAACAGTTCCTCTGGGAAGTCCATGTAGCTTCTATTATTTCGTTTGGGAGGAGTAGGGGCATACAGAAACATATTTTGATGTGTTGCGACACAGGCTGCAACAAGGAAATTAAATGATTCATTGTCTTGGGTATTTAGAAAGTTTGTTACTGCAACAAGGAAGCACATATCCACAATGTACATCACGAATGCACAATGGACAATATCCTTCAGTTACCAGCATAAATCTAAGATGTTGCTCCTATGGTCTTGTATTGATTAGAAATAAAGGTCTGCTTTGGATCCTATCTCAGACCCATACACTTGGGGATATTAATGAAGACTACTCAGACTCTCAAGGCAATAGCATTAGCTAGCCCTGAAAAGTTTAATCACTTAGTGTGGTCCTGATTCCTGGAACTAGTATATTTTAGGAGTCTAGGTACTATTTGACTTCATATACTAACACTTCCTTGACTCTATCCACCTTGACCTTTCTTATTAAGAAAAGGTCCCTGAAATCTAAATTATGCTGATCAATATTTATAGCACACATTTCTTCAGACTCACCTGTTGACCTACATACAATCTTCCACAGGGCTTGGAAGGCAACAGCAAACATTCCTCATCCTGCTCTGTGCCCGACACAGGTGTCTCAGAGCACAGTATCCAACTTCCAGCAGAAATCCACAGATGTTCTGTGGGTAAAATTAGCACAGCCCAATGAACAGTGCCATTTTATATTAGCCTAAGACATTGCCTTTGGATGGTACAAGGAGATCCTGCAGCAATTTTCCTATACATTTCAAAAGCATTAATCTCTCTCATTGCAAATTTGGCAAATTCAAAGTTGGACACAAATCTGAGCACACAACAGCTTATCTCTGTTTGTGTTCAATCTTTTTTTTTTCCCCTCTCAAAAACTATTTATATCTATATAATTACAAAGTTTTCATACCTGTGCTCTTATTTCGGCCCTTTTCTGCCACTGTCTTTTATACACTATTAACAGTCTCCCTGCATTTTATTTATGCTTTCCACAGAGCATTATAACAAACAAATAATAATTAATTAATCTAAATATGTTATTATTACATCAAGAATTACAAATAGGATTCATCTCACCTATGTTAGTCATCTAAAAGTTAATGATCTAACCTTAAAGGTCTCTCAGACAGCCTAGTCAATAAAGACAAGCACCTGTAAAATTGAGCCATGCTATGTCTTAGATGCCTGAAATGGGGTATTTTGCCCTGTGGAGGTATGTCTTCCTATTGCTTGACTGTAGAGGAAGTCTTGTATCATTATTAGGTGCTCAATTTTAAGGTACATAACATCAGGCAAATTAACTACTACTATTCACATCTACTTCCTATTTTATTAACACTTTTCTTTGTACCTATCCTGAAAAGTTGTTTATTCCTTCACATAGAATAAATCTTATTACTTAGTTTCTTGACCTTCCTTGACCAGGGTCAAGATGGAAAAAGTTGACATTTCTGTTGGAAGAAGCGCCCCATATTCTCATAGATACTCTTATCAACAAATATTCAAATACCCATTATACAATGTCAGAACATTGCATTACCAGGAAGCAGGAATAAGTTACAAAATACATCAGTAGCTAATTCCACTGTAATATCTAAAGCAATGTTGAAATCAGGATACGTTTGGCTAAAGCAATTTTTTGTTGACAGAGATCTGTCAAAGGATTTTTCACTAGAAATAAGCCAGTGATATAAATAAACTTTTGATCTTTTTTAGGCTTTCATGTTTTTTTCATAGTCTACCCAAATAATATAGAACAGCTTTTACAAATCGTTCTACCTTTTGCAGTTCAAAATAGCACTATTTTGAAGAAGAGTTTCCAACTGAAAAGAACTAAAAATTCAAAATGTTTCCAAGTACAGCATTTGTGTTTTTAAAAGGCCATTAGGAATCCCTAATACCACTGTTGCTCTGTACAAGTGTTATTTCTACCATAAATATGTCACAGGTTTTATTAACCAAGAGAAATGTGTGATAGTTTTACCAGCTGTATAGGATACTGAGAAACAGTTTTGATTAACTAATTAAATCATAATTATAATATCTTTTTTTCCCCATTCTAGAATGACTTTTCATTAAAATGAGTTTCAGGCATTTAAAGGGAAAAAAAAAGGACAAAACAAGAAGCATATGCACCATCCAACACATTGCAGGTAGCTTTGACTAGAATTTATATTTTCAAGACGCACTAAACACATTAATAACGCTAGCTATGTTAACAAGGATCATTCTGTATGCAGCAAGAATGTTCACTTTTCCTCCATACAGTAACGTATAGAATGGAAGATCACGAATCATTACTATTCAAAGAGAGTCCATTTAAATTATTTTCATACTCAGAATCCTAACTTTGTTTCACTTTTTCCCCCCTGGATCTGAATTCCCCAAATGGTAACCAGCTAGGTCAAAAAAGCAAGCAGTCAATTCACTGCTTCACTTCACTCAACTGTACTGAAGTCAATGTTCTCTTGTTCTTTTCATTAAAAATATCTGAGTCTTGTTAAGTCAACCAAACTTAAGCACAAGCTTAAGCACTTTACCTAATTTTGGTCTAAGTCAGTATAATATTAGTCGGGATTTAACTTCAACACTCTTAAGAAATGTGGGTAGTTTTAAGACATGGCCTTGTTTCAGTGCAAGAAATAATAAAAAGAATGGACCATATATTATCTTTCTATAATAATGCCTGTGTAGGCCACTTGACTTTCAGATTATCAAAAAGACCTATCTAGAAACATAGGACGAGCAGAATGACAAGTGCGTAGTGAGAAGCTCAAACAGTGAAGACAGTGAATGCAAAACTTATTCTCATTGGAAACAGAAGTGCAAAGATTCTGGAGACAGTATTTTAAACAATCATTTTACAAACGTCTATAACTTCAGTGCTATTACACTCTTAATTAAAGCTCTGAAACAGAATGATGGAATCCTGTAACTACTTCCTCTCTGCGATACCAGACCGAGATTTGGATTCTGCAAAGGCTGATGTGCAGAGAATACTTTACTTATTCAGCCTCAGAGGTGAAGCTCCTCATTCAGATCAGCTGGACTGCTCACATGAGCCAAGTCACACCTACATTCTTGCAGAGTCACCTCACTTTGCCCCAGCGGTGGGAGCTCCTTAGGCTAGCCAGAAGAAAGACGACCACAGATTTTATTAGTAATCTTATCAAATTGGACTCAAAATACAAAACCTAGTCTCATGAAGAAAGATGAGATTCCTTCTGCTTAGTCGACATTCTGACCACAGCTTTATTTTAAGCCTGATTTCTCACACATAGAGGAATTAACCCTCAAAAAAACATTTGTCCTTGATTACGCTCTGTTAAACATAGCACTATGTTTATAGGAAAACATGAAGACATACCCTATATCACTTTAATTTTGAATAGGAAAAAGAGCAACGTTCCAATTGCTTTTCTGTATTCCTTTGGTATTTGAGGGCTTGTTATTTCAACACACACTCTTGGTATTATTCCAATATTCTAAAATACTCCATGTTTTTTTAATATATAAAATTTATTAGAAAAGGCCTCCATTTGCCATGAAGTATTACTGAATGCTGATAAATTACTGTGGGACTCTAGTAATTTTTCCCAACAGTCTCCATGTAAGTGTAAATTTAGTCATACAAATCAAAATATGAGTTATGTTCAACTGAAAATAATGATACCTATTGAGTGGTCAAAAAAAGTTAGTAGCTATTAATAAATAATCCTTGCTGCATATGGTGATGTCAATCAACACTATTATTTTACCCATATAAGAGGAATTTAGTAAGCTAGAGCTGCACACTGCACAGCGATACACAAGTTAATCATCGTCACACAGCACATTATTGTCAGAGCTCAAGAATGTCTTTGATCCCTACCTCAGTTTCAGAGCATTCAGGTCACCCTTTTGCACCGCATTTAAATGTGGTGCATGTATACTTCAGCATACATACAGAATGAATGGCTGAGCTGCAGGAGGTCATAGTGTAATCGGGACATTATCAATTATTTAAAAAAAAATAATCTTTAAGAAAACCAGCTACTTCACATGTACAGATAGCTTTTTCCAATATTTTTCATCAAAACTGTGAGCACATAGACATATAGTGAGCACACACGTCAGTCAAGTGCATTGGAAGCACTTACAAGGAGATGTTATGGTCTGTTGCATCTGTGATGTAAAACAAATAAGTTTAGATAGGCCTTTGACATAATGGACTTGACGAGAAAACCTGAGCAGCAAGGGCACCTGGATAGTCCCCAACAGCCCTGCAACATTTCTATGCCCAGAGCTGGGCAAGACCTAGGCTCTGTCTATCACCTCTGCGGAGGTCTCCAGCACCTCCACCAGTAAAATCTCCCTCTCTCTTTCATATGCCACTTGTCAAAATAATGCCATCATGTGAAAAGGTGATGTTGCCAACTGACAGCTGGTATTTGAAAATATGGATGAAAACAGATAAGCTTATGGGAAATGTGAGAAATCTAACAAAAAATGGCTGTAAAATTTTGGTTAAAAAAGCACTACCCTACTGATAAATATATGTTCTTCCGTTGCATAAGCAATGTGTCTAAGGATGAGACTGGAAACTAATGTCTTTCAGAAACATACCTATCTCATAATTTCTATGACAACATACAGATGGCATGCAGATCAGTACCTTCCTGTTGCTGAACAAATAACAAGATCTGTTAAACATGTGTTAATCCTGTATTAATACATATTAATAAAATATATTTTTGCACTAAAAATGTGGATATTTCTAAATGAAAACAGAGGATTATTTCATTTCAGAAATTAAAAAAAAAAACCAACCCCAAACAAGTTATGACACCATCTGGTTGTACTAGGAATTTTATGTCTAGTAGTTATTAAAAAAAAAAAAAAGAAAAGAAAAGGAAAAAAGGAATAAAGGAAAAGAAAGGTCACTCTCAGTAAAAAGAGAAAAGATCTAAAATATTCCCGTTATTATAACCAAATTGGACACAACTTTAGGCAGCTATTTATGTTGCTTTATAAATATGAAGCCTACATTTTAATAGAACTATGCTTGGTAAGTTCTGGGATATTAAATGGTTCTAATCCTATTCTACTTTATGACAGTTCAAGAAATGACCTCTAGCTAGATCTGGCCTTGTTCTATCATGCAACTAGATTTTTCTTACAGAAAATAAATTAAAAAGGTGTGACCTTGCTGAGGGCTTGCAGAGAAAATGAGGTACATCTTGTCACAAGCAGAAGAGCCTATTTGAAACACGGTTTGTTCAATTTGAAAGGCTGCTGCTTTCCTCAGATCTTAAGTTAAGATAAAGGCAGTTGGATGAAAGAGGAGAAACATTTCCAAGAGATGAAATTAAAGAGCTACACTGGAAACCCATTCAGCGACACAGTGCCTTTTTTTGGGGGGGGGGTTATCTCGGCCTCATCAGCCACGCCTTGTCCCCACGCCGGAGCAGGCTCTTCACTCCGGGCACAAAGCCTGTCGTGTCAGGAGAGGAGGAGGACTGCTTGCGATGGGTATCAGAGGAGACTTGCTGCACCCCTTCCTCTCACAGCAGGGCACGGCAGAAATGAAATAACCCACCCAAATTTTACACATTGTGCTCAGAAGAAAAATCAAAGCCCTGGCTACTCTTGATCTCAGCAGCTATCTTGTGAGCTCCGTGCTTTCCATCGCCAATAAACGTGGCACCAGCGGGCAGTGTTCCCAAATGCCTAACACTAGTCTGCACAGAAATATCGCATTTTAAGCAGGTTGCAGAACACCCCCACCCAAAAGTGGGGATATCACACCCGTCACACCTTTACAGCTGGGAACTTGCACTCGATTCATTTTTAATTTGACCTGCTAAAAGTATGCAGCAATTTGTACAACACTGCCTCACCAGAAGAGCTTATATTTATGTCCAGATCAAAATATGTTTATTTCTTAATTTCCCTTCTAGTATCGTAAATAATTTCCTTTCTCATAATCACTAAAAGTAACAAGTAGCAAGGCTACTGTGATTCAGCTGCATCCTTAAACACTTCTCTAAGCCTAGCAGGAATTCAGTCACGTTAGTCCTCAGCTTAAAGCTCAAGAGCACGCTCCAGCAGCATGGGCAATCAGTGCACAGGTTTATTCCTCTCTCCAGCTGCACACCTGCAGCATCCTGACCCCTGTGACTGGTCCCTTCCTGCCCCTCACCTGTCTTAACGTAGCCCTAAAGCCTTTCAGGGCTCCGAAGTAGACTGTTGTACAACGTCCAGGCTCCTTACGCAGCACAGCGAGCCCCCGCCTCAGCCACCACCCCTTACCGCTACCGTAACGCAGAGGAACACCAAGCAGCCCGGAGCAGGAGCTGCAGAGGGATGTCCCCAGCCTCG
This sequence comes from Haliaeetus leucocephalus, assembly GCF_000737465.1. Classification (NCBI taxonomy): domain Eukaryota; kingdom Metazoa; phylum Chordata; class Aves; order Accipitriformes; family Accipitridae; genus Haliaeetus; species Haliaeetus leucocephalus. The sequence continues at coordinate 4,803,287 of NW_010972528.1, read as the reverse complement.
CTGACCCGCCTTGGAGCCAGGGCTGGATGTCCCGTCACCCGCCCCGTCCCCCTCCAGACTCCGGGAGCTTCTCGCAGGTGGGATGGATCTCACCAGTCACCACAGTGGCATTCACGTAGGCTGTTTCTTGCGTTCTTGTAGTGGTTTTAATCCCAGCTTGAGTGCCTCCTAATTGCAAGCTTTAGGTATCCTGCTTTAAGTACTGTAAAAGCAGAACCATAGTCTGTAAAAGATTGCCTTACAATTATCTCACAGCAGCTATTTAAATAACACCCAAGCAAATGTTGTGCTAATTCTTATGACCAAATACAGTTTAATTTCACTTGTTCAGAACAAAACTTGACTGCGAACAAAGCTTTTGGTGAAGTGACAAGTGGAATTCCAAACAAGTAAGACAAATATTTCCTCCAGAGGCTAAACCTACTGCAAAATATTAATCTCTTCTTCTACACATCTTCACATGTCTTTGGTGAAACACCTGTCTGGAATTGTTAATAACAAATATTTTTCAGGGTATACACTTCAAAGACAGTACTGCAATGTCAAGCAGTGTAAAACTTTTGAAGTAATTTTACCTAAATACTTCTGTGACAAGTGTCTCAATCAATTTGTCTTAGCTGACTATATTCTGGTATTATAAAAACCTCAGACCTGGTTATCAGCCAAAAAGGTAAAAATTTGAGTGAAGTCATAACCAAGTTATATGAATCATACACACCAAAAAAATGATAAAGTTGTAGTTGATTTAGGAACTGATCAATGCCCTCTGCTTTCTTAACTTCAGATGAACAATGCTTTTCTTCCTGAAAGGATCAAATGAAAAAATATATCATGCACACTAAAGGGTAACTCAATAAACCAATGACACCATGATAACCTAATCATAAAGGAATTATGAAATGAGAATATTATGTCCTACTTGATTAGCGTAGTGAAATGTTAGTCCTTAACAAGGCAAAAGGTAGAGACTGAAAATAGGACGATGCTAAGACAGGATGGATATTTTTAATTGTGGAACAACCTCGCATCACAAGCAAGCATTAAGGCCAAAAAAAGAAAAGGAAAAAAAACAAAGAAAAAAGTGTGTGTGTGTGTGTGTGTGTGTGTGTGTGTTCGGGGGGGAGACAAAGAAAGCAAATGGGGGCTGGAGACTCAGAAGAAGTTCTGAGAATTACTCACAATTGTGATAGCAAAAAAAAAAAATAATCACCCAAAGAAGGTCAAGCTGACCTCAAGATTCTAAGTCAGGCTCTTGAAATCCTAAATCATACAAAGAGCCATGACTTCAAGGCATACAAACATAAGAGGATTAAGGTAAGTGTCCCACCTAAAAGCCTGAGAAAACAAAGATTAGTTTTAAGTACTGAAAAGAAACACAAATCATATGGATGCTCCATGCGCAGGAAGGAATAATTGTTAGGATGTATTAAGAACACACTAAAATAAGCACTACATAACATAAGGAAAAAATCCAGGTTTGATTGCCACCTTCTGAGTGCAAATATACTCATGTCAAAACGTAACAAATATTAACAACTTAAAGAACCGACACAAAACGTATTGAACTCAACAGTGAGTTTCTCATTGACTTCAGATAGCTAAGACCCTCTGTTTAGAAAGATTAAGTAAAGACAAATACAACTATTCTTTCTAGGGGAAAGCAGTAAAACAGCTGCTCTCAGCCCACGGTACCTACCTGAGTGACTTCAATAACACACTTATCAACCCAGCTACACAGCAACAAAGGTTTTCCCTATAGGTAAACACTAAGAAACAGTTTATGCTACTTATGCTATCAGACACTTGGTCATATTTACATTTATGCTACATTCATGTCAGCAGAAAAAAGTGCAGTGCCATTTAAAGGATGACATTAGTTCTGGATGTTATTCTACAAGTTTGAACTATGATGGTCACGTCTTGACTTTATGAGATGTCAAACGAAATTTAAGCATGCACTCCAAATCCTGTATTCATTTTCATTTCGGAGACTATTTAAAGATAGTAATGATGCAATCGTTTATGCTCCTAACTAGATGGGAAGAGAAGAAATACTTCTGGTTTATGGACCGACCAGCTTTCCACCAGTGCACACTACTTCAACAAGTTCTTTTTTAATTTAAGAAATTCAAGTTTGGAAAAACCCTATTCATCATCTTGTTATATAGCTGCTGGAAGTAATCACTGTCTTACGGCATTACTGAGCACTTGAAGAGTTATCCTGTCCCTCTATTCCAATGCAATTCAGTAAGAGAGACGCTTGGACTAACCTACCAAATGTGAATTTTTCAGATTGTGCTATTGGTTAAAATCAATGCTTGCATCTTTGTACTGTAATAGTCAAAAAGCTGCTACTGAATCCTCTCAAATCTCTACTTATTTAAATGTGAATATTAAGTTAGGGATCCGGGAAAACCCTATGCTGCTCCAAGTATTTAGACAACTAAAATACTGTGTGACATTAAAAAAGTCACTTGGCAAGTGGTTGCTTTTGAACCCAGCTGAGAAGTGGATAAGGGGTTTACAGCTGAAGCAGAGGCAAAGGACTTGGCGGGTTCCACCACATCTGAACTGTGGCCCCACTGCTGCCTCTTCCATGGAAACTAATAAACCACACTGTTTCAGAGGAAAAAAAAAATGACAAGCAATTAGGTGCTGTCAAGTCAATAACCTTTTGTCATGAAGCCAGTTAATGGGGAAAAATTCCCTTTTAGTTTATACCTTTAGTATATTCTTCCCACAGACTGTTTTACAAAAAGTGACCTACCACGTTATCAGGGTTGTTTATAAGCAGAATTGTATTTTTTAAAGAATTAGGTACAGTCTTAGGTCAATTTTCCATGAACAAATCAAGACAAATACGGTTCTACCGGCCAAGATGATCGTTCACTGGACATTATAGTAATATGTATTTAATGAAAATTATTTTCACCTATAGGCCCAGTACACACCACACATTTAACTTCTCTCAGGAGGGTTTTCCTACTAGTCCTCTGAGAAAAGAATGAATATTATTCTCCTTCAGGATAAGAAGCAAGTAGTAAGTGCATAACTTAAAGAGGTACTTTAAGACAATCACCTCTCCCATTTACTTTTAGCATCCCAAACACAGTCTGAAACTTGAAAACACAATCAAAACAGACAATTTTCAATTACTTTCATAGCAACATTCCCCAGAATTTGTGTAAAAAGTTTTTAAGTTAAACATTTCTGTTCACAAAAAACTAGGCTTCTGTTCAGAAAAGGCTATTAATTATTTTTAAATAATTCTGATGATGTTTTCATTTAAATAGATGCAAAATTCCTACAAAAGACTAAATTAACCTTATCTGCAGAATGTTACTTTCATAACATTACTGGCTAAACAAAAATAAATTCTTCATTAAATCAACCTTTCTTCTGAGCCATTCCTACTTATGCCACAAGGGAGACACACAAGCTGCACTGTTCAAACCACTTTCGGTCATCCGTTGCACAGAAAAATATGAAGTATGTAAGGTAGTAGTACACAGCAAGCACATATTTGGAGGGTTTTTTACTGCTGTTTCCCAAGAGCCTTCAGCATAGGCAGAATTTAATTCTCATTACTAGGTCACCCACAGCTCTCACTTCTCTATCAAAGGACTTTTCATGGCAAAACCGACAGCAATTCAACAGCTATATTGAGGACTTGTTGTGTTGGGGGCAGCAGTGTAAGAACACAAGGTTGGACAAATAAATGCTTTGTTTCTTATTGGAATTGCTTCAACACCCAAGGGAAGCGCAGGCAGAGCGTGAGCAGGACACCGTCCCTTTCCTCCCGGGTGAGTGGAATGCAGCGGCCGGGGACTTGCACATCAAATTCGTGAGATGCTGCCAAAGGAAAAACAGCAGCATCCCACGGACCTGTCTCCCAGGAAGCATCGCAGTGAACCTTGGCCATGACCAAGCCCAGCCAGAGAGCTTATTGCAGGGTCACTATGGGGGGCACAGTTCTGCTCTCCTCCCATTACCAGGGACGCACAGCTCCTGTGGTGACTTCTCATATCATCTGTAGCCTCTTCAGGGAAACCCCCGAAGGAAAAGCAGCAGCAGAGCTATTGCCTATGGCGATGCTATGGAAAGAAGTGGTAGTGACAAGATGACATTGAGAGTCTGACACTGTAGATTACCTCAGAACCATATCAAAATGACTCGCAGTTATCAGATCTAGATGACAATGAGACTCCAGCATCACTGTCATCTATACTGAAGAAATAAATAAATGTTACATGCCACCAGCCACAGGAATGGATGGCGATTATAGATATACTGTAGCAATGCTGTTTATGGTAAGGATGGCTCAGGAGCTTTGATGATTAACCTAAACTCAGACTTGTAAAATTTCGTCTTTTGATTAATGGGAAAAAAATATGCATGAATGCTATATTTAATCTAGCAATAATTCAGCTTACAATCACAGAACAAAGTGCAGATAACTGAACAATATCAATTAGATACCAATAAATATTGAATTAGTACTCACAATTCTAAATGTGCAGAATGGCAAGGATGCACGGATCTGTCTTCGGGCTAGCAAACTGGGTACCGGATTGAAAACCTTCTGCATTCAAAATGCCCTCCTGTGAGTAGCATCTAGCAATCCTATCTATAGGCATTAGGCACAAACCGCACTAACCGTCAGCAAACTTAGCCTACCTGGAACAGCACACAAGGGTCCCCTGCTACAGACAGTGGGGTACCCCCAAATCGGCTGTCTGACAGAAACTGAGCAATAAGGCAAGTGACACTAGCAATCACAACCATAACAGCAAGGTAAGAGGGGCAGCTGCAATTGTTCAGTGAACAGCAATATCCTACAGGCAAAGACAGAACACGCCCATGTATGAACAGGAGAAAATAAATAACCCCCCCCCCCCCCCTTTTTTTTTTTTTTCAGAAATGGTATTAAATAAGTTTCTTTTTCATTCAAACTAATGTTACCAGAACCCTGTTGTAACTCCTGTCCAAAAAGCCCAGGTTTTTTGCCATGAAATTTCAGAAGAAAAAGCATTTAAATTTTTATTTCAAAGGAAAACAAGCTGCTTCAGACTGACCACCAAGTCATTTGTCTTTTACTGCCACATTTATTTTTCTCTTCCTTTTCCCTTTCATTAAAATCATACATAGAAACTACAAGCTAATGAAACAATGATGAACATCTACTTCAATAACACTAAGAATTCTCAAATGTGCTTTGTTTGTTTTGTTTTTTTCTGCAAAATTAACACATTAGAGACTATTTACCACTGGACAAAATTCCTTCCTTTATTTATGAAAGCTACATCTTTACTATCATGATGTGAAATGAAAAGCCTCCTGTACTTGTTGCATACAATTAAGCTGCAACAAAAGCCAGCCCAAGCCATTTCACATTTCATAGGGCTGCAATTATTCTTTAACTGTTAGAATATGCTGTCCCCCAGGAGCTAATTATAGAAAAGCTCTCATCGCACACAAGAAACACACAAACAAATCCTTCAAGCACAAAGCAAATGTTCAACATTAAAGAGATGCATTCAGGAAGTCACACCAATCAGTTTGGTTCAGCTAATTACTAATCTGATTTCTGGAGTAGTTGCATTAGATAATTATGATGCCCATTCACAACTTGAAAGCCAGGACTTTGACTGATTATAATAAAGATCTAGGACTCGAAATAAAAGTAAGGGCAAAGTATGAAATATACATCAGAACGGGGCTGATGGGATGTATTTGTTTGTTGCCAGTGCTTCCTTTGGCACTTCGCTTTGGAGGACCTCATCCAGAGTTTGCTGAACCCGGCAGGAGGATTTCCATTGATTTCAGTGACATTTGGATCAGGCCCAGAATAACAAGGCATGGCTTTGCCTTACAGCTTATATTCACGAAACACCCAGGAGCGAGCTTTCGCCGTTTGTTTTTGGCCAGAACGTTAGCCCCACTCGCAGCTGGTTCGTGAAGCAAACCATGGGGCAGAGCTCTGCCACCGCGCACGCTCTCACAGCCCGTCCTCCAGGGCCTGCCGAGAGGCAGCCAACTTTCGTAAGAACTAAACTCTTCAAAGACTCTACTGTAACCAGGCTTTAACTTACATTTTGTTTGGTTTCAGCTTCTGCAGGGTTTTTTCTTCCTCCGGTGACTGCTTTGCTGGCGTCTGAGCTTTTATAAAGGTACACGACATTACCTGAGAATATTGGGTACAACAATTCCCCTTGTTTCTGACATGGCCAAAGCTCTAAATGAGTACATTGTAGTTTAGACCCAAGACGTGCGAAAATTTGCTTGCTGAAATGCTAATAATTACACTTTATAGGAAAACATCATTCTAATTAAATGTCTGATGAAATAAATATACTGATTTCAGTTATCAGTCCAGCCCCTAGTGTCTGCTCCCTTTTAAAGGCTTTATAATAAACAAGGAAAAAAAAGGTCATCGGAAGCCCATCAACCACACATCTACAGGGAGCAACTCATTGCAGTGACGACACAAGTACAGCAGCAAAGAACTGGGAATTAAAACTTTCAGTAGACTACAGCCTTGCACTTTTCACGCCATCCAGGCTAGTTTCTACAAAGCCATTTTATGCATTACAATAAATACTGAAAATGCAGAATTTGACCTATCTTTTTCAGCGTTATCATGTGTAACACCTGGATTTCTGATGAATGCATGGTGGCATTAAATAAGCATGAAATTTAAACAAACGCTGAACTTTAAGCAGGTAAACTGGCTTCGGTAGTATGTACTTAACTGTCCTTTGCCAAGCTGGGGAGACAGTAGTGGTTAAACCCAAGTATTTTAAACTAATTAAACAATAAAACAATGAAGAGGTTTCGGCTGCAACTTGGGGTTCACATAAATCTCAGGATTAAAGAAAATGAAAGAGAGAAACGCTAGGAAAATAAATATCAGAAACAAATTTCCCCATGAATCCTTGAGACCCAACAGCAGTAAGTTTCACATCGCTGGATCAAAAATCCTATACACAGCTTTGAGAGGGTACTCCTGCACAACTTACCATATAGAGGCTTATATCACACCGCTTTTTACACCCACACCTACAAACCCGCATTGGTTGCTAAAGATTTTTTGTCATTTAAAACTCAAGTAAAATACAATACGCATTCAGACTAGCATTCCTCCACCTCAGTATCTAAAATAAGGCAGACCTGCACTACTAAATTGTTTGCACACAGTCACGCCGGACACTTTTTTAAAGCATTAAGGTGAAAGGGATTCTTTGCTATTGTTAAACTAAGTGAATGAGAGTTGCAAATGTGTATTTCAAAGTCAATAGGCTACAATATTTACAGGGCTGCCATATGTGATAGCTTAAAATTCAAAACTGAACGAAAATTGTGTGGGGTGGAAACTAATGTTATGGAATCTGAACCAAGGCTACATTTATATTTCACTTTAATGCTCTAGCTGTTTAATCAAAATATGAATAAAAGGTCTAAAAGACCAACACGCAAAAATATCATAGTTCTGGAATTAGCTTTAGCTTCCTATTGTCAACCAATTACTGTGTAATTTTTTCCCTGTGACTGAATAACTAACTGTTAGCAAATAATGAAAAGGCAATTACAGCAGAGCTTTGTTCATATTACCCTCTTCATTTTATTCAGGCTATAATTATTGTCAATGCTGGAGGCTTACTGTACCATGTAAGTGGCACCAGGGAAGAAAATGGAATGGGCTGGTGCATGGAAAATTGCAAATGTCACAGCTACCTTCATCATCACCGTTGGACTTCAGAGATTAAAAAAAATAAGCAGCAAAAAGCTCTCCATGTGTGTTTTGCAAATTCTTTACCTCAAGCTGTTGCAATGGCTGATGAACTGGTAGAAGGGGAAAAATTCAAGTACCATGTTTGTTCTTTTTTTTGTTCATAACCTCCCCTGTCCTCCCCCCGCACCTCCCAACATTTTTATTACTATTTAATTCCCAGGAGACACCTCCTTTTTGCCACAGTGTGCCTGGAAACAAACTCACGGAAATATTCTTTTAGCAGTGCTTCTCATTAATGATGTCCATGCTGTTCTATAACGGAGAGTGGCATATAAATGATGTATTTTATGGGGTTTGATCTTTACTTCTTTGCCACATACAGACACATGCCTAGAAAAAAAATGCAGATTATGACCTATCTGTGCAGATTTTGTGTGCCATATTTAGGGCCTGATATTGACCATTTATAATACATTGTTTCCCTGGGCTCCTAGCATTTATCAGAAATGATGGATACAAATCAGAAGAGTGCTATTCCATTTGTAGCTTTTTTAGAAATAAATAGTATTACTGTGTATCATTCACATTGTTTTTCTCTTTGCATTGTTGTTTATGAGAGATAAACACAGTAAAACTGTATTTTATGCCTTCATGTGCAGTATTGCAATTGTTTTTAAACTATGTAAATCATTATACAACCAGTTAATTTTTTAAGTATAAAGCAAGGCTGACATACATTAAAAGACATCATATATTGACACTGACTTGTGTTAAAACTTGCTTCCAAACTGCCTGGCAAACTTTGGTTTAAATTGCTTAATATAGTGCATGAAAATTTTTCTGATCTACATTAGTAAAAGAAGAAATGCATCTTTATATTTTCATAAAATTGAGCTGCTTTGTACTTTCATGGATCTTCCTGTCATATATATGCATCGCCATCATCTTTCTTTAGTCTTTCAGTGCTGGGTGTTTAACTTCTACCACTGTTGTTAAAGTAGATACTTGCCACAAACACTATATTCATAACCTAACATTTATAATTGTTCCTTCTAGCCCTTGATACAGTATTTGGCCATTCAGTATCCCACAGCACCTGAGGACATTCTCACCATTAGAGAAGTGAGGTTTTGGAGTCTGTTTCACCCAAAGAAAACAAAGCGATTTCCAGCAAGAGACTGTAATCCTTCCAAACAGGGTAATATACGGATGGAAAACAGAAGCGTACGGGAAAACACATCAAGCAAAACTACAAAAACAGAAAAAGAGAAGGTGTCTCTCCTGGGCTCCTTTGCAGCCTTAATCCACTTTCACGATGCCCTGCTCCTCCCCGGAGATCCTGCTCACTTCAGTCATTGCCCTTCTCCAGGCTGTGGGAAGGAAACCCTTTGCACGGATGTCTCCTCCCGTCACCAGCATCCTTTGCCACAGGCAGGACTATAAGGACGATTACCACGCTGTATTTCTGCTGAGCACCATCCTCCTCCTTCAGCTGGTCTGATGCTTTGCGACCACACATCGGGCTTGCGTCGGGGCTGCTGCCAGGGTAAGCCCAGAATACAAATTGCCGCCTTTCTGCTCCTGATGGCTCAGAAACTATACTAAGATAATATACTTGTCACTTTGATAGCTAATTTCTGCATTTTTTAACGATTTATTTAATTTTTTAAGTCTTTCTTAACTTTGATATCAAACATTGTCACGTCCTTGTCAAAATGATCAAAAAGCACCATATTAGGAAAAATTAACCACTTATTTTTTGGAGGCGAGAGAAAGGAGTAACAGAAAAATTAACCATTCTAATTAATGTAAATTTGGCTGTATTAGCATGAAAACCAAAAAAGCAGTTATTTATTCCAAGGACTCCTTTTCCTCCTATGTGTTCAGTCCATACCATCAATCATTTGCCACCATACCAAACAGACAGCAGGGCTCTCTGCCTACTGGGCGCGTGGGCTAATCAGCACTAACTCATTAAAATGTACTTTAAATATAAAAAATAATCAGGGAAGACAGCAGCAAAGGCTAAGGATGGGAAGGATCATAACTTAATTATAACAACATAGTTGGGAGTTATTACAGAGGACTGTACATTTAGCCTTAGCCTCTCTAGGGCCATCTCCATAACCTTTCCAGGAACTACACGTCCAGGCTTTCCCTCTTACTGATAGCATCCCAGTGTGTGAAAAGACAGCCTTTGCAGCTCCCTGGGCAGTAATAGGTGCCTGAAAACTAGTGGAAGATATTGCTAATCGTGGTAGACAATAGCAAGAAACATGAAGAGAATTAAGAAGGTTAAATGGGTAAAGTAAGCCAGCAAAACTTTCGCTGATGTCCTGGGTATGAAATGCACGCACACGGCGATACACTGTAAAACACGTCCTTTCACCACTTCATATTATTTTTGCCCTTTTCTTGTGCAGAAAGACAGTGGTCCTCTGGTGGTACATCACTTTGGGATGTAAAAGACATACAGCAGTACTTCTTTCCCTCAGGTTTAGGCAGCAAAGACTACAGAAACTGCCTTTGCCCAAACTCCCTCTTCCAGGTAGGAGAATTACTATAAAATTTCCATGAGCCAGAAGAGTTCGCAGAGCAGATGAAGGGACCAGGCATCCCACTTCATGCCTTAAAATGTCTGAATTTTGTCACTGTTATTAGACAGAAAATAACTGGAAGCAGAGTTGGTCATCCTAGGCAAGAAACACACTGATACATGACACCCATCCTAGGGTTCATCACCAAGAGAAAGAAAACACCTCAATGTATGCCACATTGTTATCTCTTAAGATCCTCCATAAAAGTTTCAGTATTTTGTGTTTTGCTTTAAACAACTGCTGCCAAAATCTAAGGATTACAGCATTCTACTGAGTTTCCACCCTTCAGTTTGACAGAGAGCTAGAAAACGTGAGTGCCTTTACATAGCCACTCAGATTTCATTTTGTCATATGAGTTTGAGGTTAATCTTACTACTATAAGGTGACTTGATTCAGAAAATGTTGAGGTTAATATTACAGGTATATCATGCCTGTCTAACTTTATTACTTTAATTTAATTTCCCACAGTATTAGTTAAACTTCTAAGTGTATCTATCCTGTTGACTGCAAACAGACATCCTCTCACACCAGCCACACATCCAACCACCTGGTCCATGAGCCCCCTCTGAAACTGGAGCCTTGCAAACCTGTCGGTGTGCTGCCGAGTCCAAGGGAATAACCCCAGCCCTTCTGCAGCAAAAGGCTGATATGCCAAAACCCTTTCCTATAAAGTATTTTTTAGAGCATGGATCAACATTTTTCATGGAATATGCTCACACTTGTCATAACTAGCCTTTTTATTTAGAAACACTGAGAGCTTTCATGATCTGATTGTGACGAGCAGTACTTACCAAGAAATATATCCCACATGCAAAACATTGCTCTATAGTGAATTTATTCAATCTGAAATACCACAGGTGTGGAGGCCCAAATTTTCAGCAAGCCTCCCGTGATGCATTCGCAACAGCGAAGCTGCGCATATTCGCATAGACAAACTGAACCCAAGTGGGAATTAACTCTGGTCATTCTGCAATCCCAAAAGTTCATGTGGTACACGTAAGAAAAAGTCTGCTACCCGATCTCCAACTACACAACTGCATTTGCAGTTATGTATCTGGGTCGTCAATTAATGCTCATAAAATGCCAGACGCCTTAATGGAATAATAATTATTTAGCTATCCTATGAAAGTTAAATTCAGTTCTTAGTTTAATTCATCATCCATAGACAAATCAACAGCTTAAATAGTTTGGTTTTGTTTTTTAAGTAACAGTATAGCTGGGAAATTGGAATAAAATCAACTGCATACAGACAGCACAGTAAGGGCAGCTGCCTTTTTATACATTTTCCCTGGCAATGCTTCAGGACCTTTGTGGTCTGTGGTCATTTTTCAGTTCTCTGTGTCAACAAAAACAGACTTTTCAGCTCCAAAAGGAATGCATCGCACATTAAATCCTTACCAAATTTAAGTCTACTTTGTCATTTTTTAGATCCTGAATAATATCATAAACTTTGGGGATTACAGAAATAATAATGACCAGAGCCCAGGCAATTTAAGCCTGCTGTGCTAATCACAGAGTAAAAAGTCTTTTATAATAACATCTATATGCTAGAAAAATAAAGATCTTTCAAACCACCCAAAACCCTGCTCTTTCCGTTCCCCACAACAATGCAGAGGCCATTGCTGAGATAATGACGCACATCCTCCAAGCCATTCAAGTTCACGTCCCAACACGTATGAAAAATAATCTGATCACTTCTTCTTTTCATTGAAAAAAAAATCACTATTTCTTAAAAACAACAACAAAAAAACCCCCTGATTTATTGAAAAACATAGTATGATGTCAGTGTGAATTAATGTTTCCCATAGGCATACTAATAAGCTCCATGACATAATAACTTGTTATACTACACCAGTGGGACCTTAAAATTATTCCAAAGATAACATAACACAACACTTGAAGCAGCAGGAAACTTCCAGCATGCTTTTAGATGTTTTACAGTGTTACTAATCTTTGAATTGCTTGGAAAAACTGAAAGGAAACAGAATATTTAAAATTGGAAGCACTGCAGTTCGAAAATGACTCCATTCCAAATTCCAAATGTGCACAGGAGATTAATGTCAATGTAAAAAAAAAATAGCAGCAGAAGGGGGGAAGTTATTAAATGCACTTTCTAGGTTGGACATGTGCCTTTTGGTAGTCCGGTGAAAATCTGGTTTTATTTGGCTGAGTTATGAGGGTTTAAAAGAACAGACTTGCACACATACCAATTTCTTATTAATGAGAAGTTGGCTTTATTTATTTATTTGCAAATGAAATTCAAGCTAATGATTGCTCAGCAACAGCATCAGTACATGCTTGAGAAAAGAAGCAGAGGTTGCTTTTTCTGTAGCCCATAAGGATACCATCTAATGTCAAAAAGACTGTATGAAGTCAAACTAGAAATTAGTACACTGTAAGGTAATAACTCTGTATGGTGTAGCAATATGCTTTCCAGGGCTAAACACTCAAAGCAGACAAAAAAAAAAAAATAAGTGGTGTGGTTCAGTTCCCTGAACTGTCACAATTTGTATTTTAATCTCAACGTTCAAACCATTTATGCAGCCAAGCTACTTGAGAAGTAAGGGAGGAACCATAAATCCCTCACAGAAAACCTGCCAAGTGCTTGGGCAAAGATTTGTGTGTCCACCAAACGATGCCAAAAAACCAAGTCTTCTTGTTACGAGGCGGAATGCCCCCAAAAGGTGCATGGGAACAGCACTAAGCAAAAGCATCACGTTTGCCTTTTCCAGGGACGTTACCACGCACCCAAGTGGGTGGTGACCGCTGCTCCAGCTACCTGGTGAAGCTGGCCTCCCTCATCCGCCCAGGGCTCGCTCATCTCAAGCAGCAGGGATTTATGGCGGGGCAGACCCCAGCCCAGCTGAAACACGAGCATGGCCTCATTAAGTCTGCGCGAGCTATGCTCTGTCAGACTGGGCTGTGCAAAGTTCTGGTGCTATGGCTTGTGTGTCTTGGATAGAGACACTGTTTCTTTCTTTCAGTTATCAAAATTACATTTCTCTATGTCTCACATCACCTTTACTGCATTATGTCTTTGAACCAGCTTCCTTTCGGTTTGATTTAGTTTCACCACCATTTCGTCTTGGCCTTGCTAAGTCATGTGCTGTAATTCTCTGCTTGGCATTACTTTATTTCATTTCTTAAAGGATAACATATCCCTGACCATTGCTTCTAGCTAAACTGTACAGTGTTCAACCAATGCTAGAAATGAATATTGCATGCAAAAAATGTTAACCTTTGATCCAGACACATCTCTGGAGTAAGTGATCCCGTTGTGCCACAACCCTTTGATCACTCGCACAAAAATTGAAACCATTTGCAAAAAGTAAAGCTTGTGATTTGCGCATAAACCAGACCTGATGGGATAGTTTACAGAAGGCTGTATTATCTAAACGTTAGACTGGGAACGCTTGCACAGTCCTGCAATACGGCAGTGCTGCACTAAAACCATTCCTGTCATGGGTCAGAAACACGGACTAAACCCAAGTTTCTACTCAAAAACCCTGAAGAAGGAAGCACGATGGTGTGTCTAAAACAATAAATCGCCCCAAACTCAATGTGGTAAGCGATCTCGCATTACTAGGTATCACAAGATGGAGAAGCAATAGGAGCTATGAAAGCTACGTCAGCCACGAAAGATTCAGTTTCCTGTTCATTGACTCAACTGTTTCAAGATCATGGGAATCTACAACAACCGTGTGAAACCATTTTCCACAGTGAACCTAGAACACCTGGTGAGTTCTTTGTAGTCTCTGCCAAGCAGCTATCTTTAAAAGGAAGGATAAACTGTAATCTGAAAATGTCAGATACAGACCACTACTGTTACAATAGCAAGGCACAGTCAAGCAGAGAGAAGGGGTGCAGTGGGATGGATGCTTTGGGCTAGATAAAGAATAAGAGGGAAATAAATGTAGAAAATGATATGGAAAAGGAAGTATTTTAAGAGTATGCAAAGGCCAACAAAGGATAGAACAAACACAGCAGCATAGATGAACAGAAAGTGATACAAGAGTAATTTTGAAATTACTAATATTCCCACAATCCACAACAGAGAATAGAAAAACAAATAAGAGAGAACTGAAGTGGAAGCTGGAAGGTTGTTTTTTTCCCTATATATATCAGAATATAAAACTGAAACACTATTGAAAAAAAAATGTGTGAGCCTTGTACCTGGCACAAACTGAAGACATTACCTTAACCTGAACCATTCATAATCCAAAGAGAAATAAAAATCTATACTGAAATCTCTTTCCATTTTCTTTATCACTTACAATAAACAAGGGGGGGGGGGGGGATTTGGGGAATTCAGTGTGTTTATTTCAGAGCACCACCACAAATTCCATTTCCTTCACTGAAAAGCAAAATGTAGTCTGTTTAAGAGCTTCAGACAGAATATACAACTCCCCTTAGAATTCTGATGAATTTCTAGTATCTATGGTGACAAACAAGTTTAAATGTACAGGAGAGATTCACTTTAATACCAACTTTTTGTCCATATGACACATCCCTATATAAGACTCCCATCTTGGCAGACACCCTGCATAGGAAAGCTCTACAGCAATTTTTAAAAGATTGTTGTTGTTGTAAAATGCATGTACCTAGACAAAATCCCAGTTTCTGAGATTCTTTTTGCTAAACATTTCATATCAATCATCTGAGAGATACTCAGATCTGTGCTGCTCACAGAAGTTTTCCCCAACTAATATTAACGTTAAAAATAATTTTCATGTGAAAGCAAAGCATTCTAAACAGACTTTATGCCAGTTAACCTCCCAGAATGCACTTCTACATCTGGTTGTGCGCACCCATCACTTACTAAATAAAATCTCATCACAAATAAAACCTATTGACAGGCACAGTTCAAAAATTCAATAAGGAAAATAGGTGAAATCAAAATGGTAGAGATTGTAAATGCTGTCATTTGGGTCATTTCAGCACAGCTTACAAACATTTATATATGTTTTTAAAAAAATTTTGAGTTAAAAACATAATCAATGAAAACTCACAATCACATTGACTTGTAGTCTAATTGAAAGGGTGTGGCTTGTTGGTCAGTCAGTGGGTAGACATGTTACTAAAAACTAATATGAGCTTGATCCGATTGGATTTTTGACATTGACTTCGACAGACCGTACAGTGAGACCACCAGCAATACATTTCTATTGTTATGCATTCCCATAATTGTAGTCTCTTATTCTCATCAAAGCTTATTTTTTGCATGGCAAAATGACATGACTTGGATATTAGGAGGACCAAATAAAACACAAGTGACAATTAAAATTTCAGTGTAAATTCATTACATGCCTGTCTATTGTCAACTGCATTAAAACGGTGCTGATGAATGAAGAATCATGCCATCTAATCATGAGAAAATTTGAAGTTATGGTCTGTGTTAAACATCAAGCCTTTGTAATGCAGGTGGCTTATCTCAAAATACTGTTTCTGTGGGCCTGTTCCTCTCATGTCAGACACAAGCATCAACACAGTTTGATACAGATGATGATAGGTAATCTCACAGGCTGCTTTAATTTCTCATCATTGATTTTCTGTAGGGTACACCGTAAGTATCTTCAGGATTTAGATGATTCCCATTTGCAAATATTTTTAGATAAAAGAGTCATAAGCAATTATAGATCTAACCTCTCAGAAACCAACCCATCTTGCAGTCCAGTGAAAAAACATTCATTTTCATGACAAAGTTATGGGTAAGAGAATAAAGCTTACTAGACAGTCCCTTGGTACATCTTGTCACATTTTTAGAGACTGATGTTGTAAGGGTTTCATTCAAAACTCATTGATGCTGGTGCAGTTTTTCCTACGCTCGTCAGCAGATTTCAGAATGAAATAAAAACTTGCAATGCAAAACTTCTGAGGGGATCCTTACAGATGCAGCAATGGCAGCCTTAAAAAGGAAGTTCTTATCTCAGGCAAACTTCTGTAGTCTACCGATCGGGACTGGGACCAGTGGAACCTGCTTCTTTGGGACTACTGGCGCTTGTAAAGCACATTTTTTTCTCTGAATGGCCTTATCATTATTAGTACAAATATACACTTCTCTCTCAATCTTCCATCTCAAATTCTCTTTACATTCCTCTTTCCTTCTTGTTGCAGGCAAGATGCCATACAGTCCTTTTTTGCATGCCACAAGCAAAGTAATAATTGCCCTTGAAGAACCCTCCCTGTATATCACAAACATGTAAATAAAAAGAAAAAAGCTGAATACATTCAAAGGGCATACATCGAGGGCACAAACATCTCCCTAGAAAAGCAGTAGCTAGAAAAAGTAATGTGGCCACAAGATCTTTAAGGCTTTCTTATGTTTCAGTAGCAGCAGTATCAAAATTTATATCCTTCTGTACCAAGCTGTTGAAGGATGTTCTACACTGCTGTAAGGTAAGACAGATCCCAAGTCCATGGCAGTGGATTAGCTTAAAGCCATTGCTGAGGCTGGACTCTCAGGCGCTTCAGCTTATTCCATGCTCAAAACACCCTTAAAACAGCAGAAGGGTTAGATGATGATAAGGTAAGGCAAATGTAGTAAAACAAAGTCCTTCGAACCTCATCAGCAACCCCTTGTCTCTAACCACTTGAGATGGTTGTGTCAGTGAGCATAAGAAGTTAATGGGGCTGATAAATGTTTAAGACAGAAACCATCACAGATTACATTTCTGCACATTTTATTAGAACAAATCCAACCCTAATCTGAATCTATTCTACCTCAAGAGCCAAGCAAGTCCCTGGGAAACTATGTCAAGCAGAAAGAGAAACAATTTAAGAAATACTGGCAGCTGCAAAGCAATGTTAATCCTTAGACATTCATCTAACAAAAAAATCCCTGAAAATAACTGCAGAAAACTTAAGAATTAACAGCTACAGGTAACAGACTTCTCCATTACACTAATACATTTCCACAGCAGCAAAAGGAAGAGCCTGGAGAACATCAGGGAAAGGGGACATACTACGGATCTGTCAGCCAAACAACCATGTCATGGCTGCCTGCAATTTCAAGACAGAACTCGAAAACCAAAGGTAAATGCGTCTTCTCTTAAATTCATCGAATGCCCCTAAGTCTGAGCAGCAAAAAACGGGAATACATTTAAGTGTCTGCAAAGGACCCACATAAAGGCAACTTAAATGAAATATGCATTCAGGTCACAGCTCTTTTTTAGTTTTGATGTGCCATGACAAGTACTCTGATGTGGAGAGTCACTTTAAATGCTTTCATTTGACGACATGTTGGAAAACATGCTGTAAATTTGCACAAGCGTAAAGAAGTCATTTTGGGTGGCTGGTAAGGGACATTATTTGCCGGACTCTTGGACCAAGTCAAGATCTTTTTGTTAATTAAGCATTATTTCAATTAATATAATGTGTTAAAAAAATGTGATAATGTTTCTGGTCATTAATGAGAATAAAGAGGAAGAGTGTGAAATCTGGAAAAGAAACCTGAAACTCACAGTCTTCAGGAGTTCATGAAAAGGGAAAAAATAATAATGCACATGTATATTTACCTAAAATGTCAGCAATTTAAAAACTAAAGTCTTGATTACATCACAGAGGTGAGATGAGAGATTTACCAAGGTTTAAGTCTGCATTTTGACTGCAAATGCCCATGTTGCAAATACTTGAAGTCTAAATATTGTATTAATCCCTATCAATAATCCATCTTGGAATAATTTAAGGTATGAACTTTAAAGACAAAGTTCTCCTGTGCTGAACTGTATGAAACATCTCCTTCACTTGATAAACTTGAAATCTGCCCCACTTTTCTTCATCACCTTCAGAGATAAATTTTACCCCATTTACCTCACTAACAGGAAATCAGCGCACTGACAAACCAGAAACCACTCAGCAAAGCTGGTCAGGAAAAATCTTTCAACTATTCAACCCTCAACACACATAGAGCTTGTTTTAGGACAGGCTCCCCCAAATTCCCTAGTCATTAGTGAGATATAATTTTTCCAGCAAAACAGCAAGCAGTAGAAGTCTAATGGATAAACTTGATCATGTCCCTACCTTCTCATTATGAATTAAAAAAAAAAAAAAAAAAAAGAGAGAGAGAGAACAGAAATACCTGTAGACTAAATTGGAGAACTCTGTAAGCAGAAGAACAACTATGCCTTAGTCACCACATAGAAGAAAAAGTTTCTGAAAGTCATTTTGGGCAAGTGTCTGATCTCATGTTAATAAAAAAGCAGAGCCTGAACCACAGTTCCAATCCATCTATCTCTCAACCACACAGGCTGTAAGGAGGTCTGAACCCCAGTTTCACACCTCAAGCTCAGTGCAAGCGTAGTGGGGGCAGCAGTGAGAACTGCACAGAGCAATGAGCATTGGTCGTTGGGCACAGCAGTGCACAGGTGGCTCACTTTTCACAAGCATCTGAGTTAAACGTCGGTCTCGTGCATATGAAAATAAATATATAAACCTTGATTATTAGTGCCAAATTATTCAAGAATAGCTTGGATGTGTGGGCCAAGTCTTCAGCTCAAGTAAATCCTCATAGCTCTGCTATGGGTAGTGAGCAGACATTAGCATGAATTAGCTGAGGACCTGGCATAATATATCTGTTTTATTCTATTTAACAGCCTTAGCTCCATGACTGTTTTGATGTTTTTCCTCTGAAGGCATTAACCCTGAAGTTACCTGTTCCCAACCATACGCTGAAAAAGAGTTGATACTGAGGCTGAGGTGATGCAGAAGGTGAGCGGTCAAGGGATGTCATTGAAAGAGTGCAGCACTTCAGTGAATAGCAGGAAATTGTTCTTAAAGCAGTTCCCTCAGCAGGTTCCACCAATATCCTACCAGTTATGCTCTGTCCTGCCTGCAGATGATGTCACAGGCTTTTTCACACACACACAAAAATGCCACATTTCTTTTTAAAAAAATGTCACCAGCGACACACAATGGTTTTTGTACTCTCAGGAACTTGCATACATGTACTCTATGGACAAAAACACATTAGCGTTTTAGCTCAAATAATTAATGTGCTTTAGAAGCAACCTCCCAATCCGTGTGCTGGATCACATCATGGAGCTGTATTGGAGCACACGAGCTAGACCTCTTTTGGATGAAATTAAATTGGAAGACGCCATACCTAACACACTCCAGCCCAACAAGCATTCAGAGTTCATAGGACAAGTAAGAACCCACTGAAACATGTACAGCGTGGTCTTGGTATCCACAGCTCCAACTATTTCACAACCTGATTCACATTACTTGCAAACATATACATAACCCCAGAGAAA
The DNA here is from genome assembly GCF_000737465.1 of Haliaeetus leucocephalus. Taxonomy (NCBI): domain Eukaryota; kingdom Metazoa; phylum Chordata; class Aves; order Accipitriformes; family Accipitridae; genus Haliaeetus; species Haliaeetus leucocephalus. Next base: position 4,783,707 of record NW_010972528.1, on the reverse strand, counting down.
GATACATCTAAGTAGATGCTAAGTTACAGTTCAACACGCTGTGAGGCACCTTTTGCAAAAAAAATACACAGAAAGAACAAAGTGTGTAAATTGGCTTCTGTACACATAAGAATCATGCCTTTCCTACAAATAATTTGATGTTAGTATTTGAAGCCTATGGTGTATAATTAAAAATGTCTGATTCACCCAAGACAAGATTGCCTCAGTGAAAGCTTGTCACCTTCTATATGGGAAAGACATGCATTATGTATTTTTTTCACCAATTTATCTTTGTTATGCAATGAGGAATGTTTTAGCAATATATGGCAATCATGCATTCAGTTTCTGTGATTTAGAGTTGCTACAATTAGCAGAAGTTAATTTTCGACAGCTATTTCCCAAAACACAACAAGGAGAATTTGAGAATAAGCTTCCTTGATACAACAGAAACAAAGGGGGTTTCTTATGCTCATCTGTCAAGAACGAAAGTCTACCACCATTCCTCGCTAAATTGTGTAGGTGAAGAATTTGCATTTTGAGACTTCAAGTTTGAAGGAGCAAGTAGCTTGTTAAAAATTACAGCAATAAAACATGAATTTATAAACAGATTCTAGTTCAAAATTGGTACTGAAGAAGACAGAAAGAGTTCATTGGATACATAAGCACTTTCTTGTTATTATTCACAACAATGAACAAAACGTGAAAAAGGGATCTGTATGGAAATGGACGCAATATGTACATGAAACAGCGCTAGTTTGAGAACCTGGTTTCACAGTGCATCTTTAGCTATGTCTTTCATTTAATGGAGCAGGCATTAATTCATTGCACTAAGTTGCAGAATATTATTCTAGTTAGCTGGCTACGAAGGCCCAAAAGTGACATGAGATAAGATAATCATGTCTCTTTCCTTAAGGCACATAAAGGTCACAAAATAACATTTAATTACCCACTCTTCTAACATTTATAAGGGAGTAAATCAGAACTACTCCAGAGTGAATATCTAGGAATCAACAACAAATCAAAACATAAATGGCAATTATTTCATGTATCTGAACAAACCCCAAAATATCATTCTACCAGAGGAAATCAATTCCCCTTCCACATACTCCAACTGGCCTTGGTATTTTGCAAAAATACTACTGCAACCAGTTTGCTGAATTTTTTTAACATTAATATTACTTTTTTTTAAAAAACCCTTCTACTAACTAAACAACTTTCTTCCACTTCTTACTGATTGTCATGCAAGACTTAAGTTAAATTGGGGCTGAGCATTCATTTCAATTGTATGCTTTGTGAAGTGAGAAAAAAAAAAATGCAATATTTGAGATTAAACCAAGCCAATGGTGTCCACTTCTCTATCTACCTAAAAAATAGTGTGCATATCATACAATGTAGCTTTCTATGCTGGCAACTATTCTATATAGTTGTTGCATGCAATTAAAAGCATGTACCCCTGTCATGGAACCCTTTTTAGGTTGGGTGAGCCAAGCAACACGAGCTCTGTCATACCACTATCATAAGCGAGGAGCAGAGTAGATCCCAACCCATAACACCCTTAATCAGCAACACTATAGACCTCAGCAGGTCATAGATCAGCAGCCTATCTGGTCTCTCTCCTTATTCTGTAATAAAGATTGAGCTGTGTTACCTAATCATCAATTCTAATGAAGATGTCACAGCCTCAACCCCACCTCTATATGCCTTGAGATGTAAAAGAAAATCTTATAAGATTACTCAGTTATTTTTCTGTCTATTAGGGCTCCTTTTCTCTTCCTTTGACCTCCATCTGCATGTTTCCAAGTACTCTGTCTCCCTATGGACTAACCATATTAATATTCCTAAAATATGAGAGTAACATTTGGTACCAGTATGTTTCATTTCTATACCACATAATGCTTCAAAGGCCTGCCAAGAGATACAAAGTCCAACAATTTGGAGTCAATACCTATTGGCAGAGTGGTTTGCAGTTCTATGGCTAGAAGAAATAATATTGAAGTGAGAAGGTATCTGCAATGTGAACTTCAGGCAGAAGGAAATGGTTGTGATAAAACAGAGTTTCAAGTGTGGCTATCAGTTGACATCAAAGCACTGAGGTTGCCCAAATAACACTGAAACAAAAAGCCTTATCTGATTCCAGAAAGCTGTAAATTGGCAGCCATTACCCTCATTCTCCATAAACTATGAAGAATCTTATATGTTTATTTAATGGTGAGCATTTAGAACAACAGACACCAAAGATGTCTTTTCCTCACCTTATACAGGTATCTAAGACAGCATCTGAGGAAGAAGGGAGTTACTGAATCAATACAGCCTAAGCAACAAAATATTTTGGAGAAAATAGCAACAGGGGAGATAGTTTCCCTTCTTTTGTCATATCAAGAGAGTTTTAAAATTCTCTGTTCTCAAACTATCATCTCCCTGTTACCATTTTCCTTACTAATTCTGACTGCAGTTTCAAGCACGCAGCCCTCATCAAAATCAAGAAGAGATGAGCATTCTTATCTATAGGCAGACCAGACTGCCTGGAAAATAGCCATAAGACAGCCGTGATCACTGAGTGATGACAGCTTAATTCACAGCTAAGGTGCTATTAAAACAGCTTCCAGTGTTTCCAAAGATGTTCCAAAAATCAACTGTCATAACCCCCACCATGATACCTGGTCATGACAGTAAGAGAATGACCATATAATCCCTGTACTCTTCCTTTAAACACAGGGGATTAGCAGATCATGTATTTCTGTAAATCTTCATTGTACCAGACAGTCAGAAGTCATGATAAGAGAGAACCACACTCATAGTCATGACTAATAAAGCACAGCTTGTCACTTTTCTTGGGGTCACCAGAGCTGGATTAAGCCTATCTAGCTTCCTTTACAAAGATATATAGGATACATTTTTAAATGTAAATGACCACTGCACACTGTGTAAAATTAACTGAAGAGGTACCTAGGATGCATTTATTATCACAATAATACTGCTATTCAAGTATTGTTGCAATTATAGCAAGACCCACCTCTTAGAACAACATAGGGACAAATTTGGATTACAGGACAAAGCAGTAAAAACAGCTGACTAAATGGACTACAGATCTCCTGAAAGAAGGTACACTTAACTTTTGCATAATTTGTTACTTTACCATATAGTTCTGCCCAAGGGGTAGAAAGTTCAACCAGAGATGAATAACAAAGAAATCTCTAGCTAATGTCTGCGCATCCCTGATGTCCAGAACAACGAACGTCCATGTCTGTAAAAGTTCTGGGGTACCAAGCATAAGTACGCCTCTGGGCAGAAGTATCACACAGCTACATTTAATTCTCTTCACTTTATAGGCTCCTCTAACAAGTGGCCTGAGAACAGCTAGAAGCTACATCCAGGGAACTTGTACCTGTAAAACAGGAACATTTTCTGTGAATTAAGAAAATACATTCAGATGTCACTACAAGCCTCTGGGAGATGGGACCCCAAGCAAATTAATCCCAACTCCCCAGGGACTTTAGCTGAATCTTGCCAAGGCAGAGTCAAGCAGAGACCATGTCATCAAAAACATCTGCGCAAACCCCAGTGAGTGGCATCTGCTGCTGGAAACGGATAGGGCTCAGAAGAGTACCATTACTTTCTTCCTCCCCTCTCATGCAAGCCCAGTCAACAAAAGGATTGTTTTGCAGACCCTGGGGTTAAACTGAGGAACTCTCCTCAGAACTGTTGAATGAGGAGCTGGACACCACTGTTAGCTCCCTTGAGCACCGAGAGCTGCTGTTTAATCTTTTAACACGCTCCAGGCAAGGTCATTTTTAATCCTGAGAACAAGATATCACACAACTGATTGGCAAAACCTTTCTAGAACTGCATCAATTCAAAAAGAATTTTCCAACACTTAGCCATAGTTAAAAAGAATAGTAGCTATAACTGATTCGGAGAGATTAAAAGGATAAATCACCGAGGATGTCGGGGAAGATAAAGCCAGTAAAGTGAATAAATGTTCTGGGTGTGGAAGGAGACAGGCTGGTTTATCAGCCAACAGCATGGAGTCTCAAACCGAAGGCTATTAGGATTAACATTGCTCTCTCCTTTAAAAACCCTCTAATGTACTCAGTAAAATGAAAGAGGAAGAATGTGCCTGAAGTGAGGGAATGTCATGACAGCCCTGGTCTGAGAGCCCTGAAAATATTGGGAACCAAATCCTTCAATTTGGCAGCACAAAAGTCAAGAGGCAGCATGACTGTAGATGGTCTGGAGAAACACTCTTCACACTGTCATGCTTTTTAAGATGACTCTAGTCTGAGTAGTCAGTTGTTCAGGTACAGAATTATTTCATTTTGTCTCCAGAGATTAGTTGTGGCGTTATCACCAAATCAGTAGAAAATTTTTGCAGACAAGACTGTAAGGAAATATAGCTGTCTGATTTTTTTAGGACATGCAAGTATAAAATGTTAAAATTCCAAATTTGCATTGTGTTTCAAATCTATTGATAAAAGGAAATCACTTGCTTTTTGTCTTGAATACAGGGAAGAAACACCAGCCTGTACCCCTTTGTGGAAAATAGCTACATTTGTAGGAGATGGAGAGCCAAGACTAGCACTTTCCTTTGGTCTTGGAAAAAAAATCCTTTAACATATGATCGTTTTGAGCTTCCAGATATCTGGAAATTTGCTAATCACTTCTGTGTGCGAGTAGCTCAGCATGAAAAAAAAATACTACTACTCCCTTCCACGGCTTTAGCAAGACAGGTATCAGCATGGCGTATTCATATATCCCTCTGTGGATTTATATGTAAATATGCAAACATCTTCTTGGAGGTCTCTTATTTTCTAAAGAACCCTTTTGGCAATTTGCTATTAAAGCTGTATCCGTACATATAATATTAGGCTGCCCTTTGGTCTTCATAGAGAAAAGAGGCTGTCAGAAAGCTATCTTCCTTTTTCCAGAGGCTCACACAAAGCAGCAACACTTTCAGGGGTAACAATATTCTTTTTAAAGTGACTTCTACAGATAGTAGCTACTTTTTCCACAAGTAGCTTATACAGTACTTAAAATGGGCTCTTTATGTAGAAAGATGGAATGTAATAAAAATACCATTCCTAACCTGAAACTTTAAAGAGACACTGGATGAGGCAGTTACACATTTTGGGGTTTCACTGCCAGGGAAAAGCACTCCCCCTCATCTCCTAGACCACTAAGTATGATTTGGAAGACTAGTCATTATTTCCTTTTGTTTTTTTTCCTCCTATTAGATCTCCATTAGATCTATTAGAGCTCCACCTTGGCATGTACAATTCCCCCCTGGGTAAGCAGAGAAAGAAGCAATTAAGTACAAAATGCTAACAAGATGTCTGAGTGAGTCAACTGTTTCTAAAGTATCTGTTGGGTTTTGTACACCTACAAAATTCATTTCTAGGTCAGAGAAAAATAAAAGTTAGGGTAAACCTTGAAAAAAGTGTCTTATTAGGATATTTATATAAACTGTCATTCTTGTGTTTTCCCCAAACCTCATGTGCTCTAAGCAATCAATCAACAGCCTCCACAATCAGACTTTGAGTCCTGATGGAGTAGGAAGATGTCATCCAGGGAGGAAAACATGTGGAAAATCTGTTAGCCATGTGTGTCATTACTGATGTCAACATTTAAGTAAATATGCAAGAACTACCTAAGATTCCTACAGACCTACTGCAAAAGAAATAACAGAGAAAGCTTTGCCAGATTAAATAGTGCTACATTTATCTCAATCTTTTCTCCAGTTACGGGGTTTTACAGGTCTGTAACACAGGTATATTTTCTAGGACCAGGAGCAATTTACAAACTGCTGTAGCAAATAATTCAGGAGCAATTCATTAAATTAATGAAAGCTTTCAGCTTTAATTACCGCCACAAAGACCTGAAGAAAAACATGTATTCTTAATATTTTCTGAATGTGAGCCATTATATAATTAATTCCAAGTGGCAAAAGCAGCATTCAGTTTCACAAAGTGAGCGTTACAAACTGCAGATAACATTGTCAGTGATGTTGCATTCAGATCGCAGAGAGATTACAGCAATTTTACAAGGAGGGGGAGGAATCAGCCACTTTTCATCAAAATATTACACAAATATTGATGAAAGCATACCCTAGTTAGGATTAAACTTCCAAAACCTCCACTCATTTATAGACATGTACAAGACAGCAGTGAATGTTATAGGATACACATTAAAAAATGAAGATTAGAAAACCACAAAATTTGGATTAAACAAGAATGATGTCCAATGCTTGGAAACAAGGCACCCCACACAAAAGGTTATTACAGGCTGCATACATCTCTGTTATGGTAAAACCCAAATGCACTGCCACTAAGTTTTTAAAAATCAAACACAGAGACCTGAGCAACCTCAAATTTTAAGCCACTAAATCTCAGTAATAGTTTTTAAGGAGAGTTCAAAAGCAAAACAGAAAAGTCGAAGTCCAAAGGTATCACAATGGCAGATCAAAGTGTGAAAAGGGATTAATGGCATCTTCAGCAAATGAAGTTTAAAATTCTAGTGTATTAGAGAAGGTCTTTTTTGAAATGGTAATAGGCTATACCTGAGCTGAAAAGACAATTAAGATAGTGTTAATTTTTTTTTATGGTATCTGGCAGTAATATTTTTATCCTGTTAATTATACAGTAGACAGCAAATGTATATAATATGATAGCTCCATGCTGAGATGACATGTCTGCTGCCTAGTTAAGTGGCTACATTTATCCTATAATTAGCTTGCAGGAATGTGATTTGCATTGCATACCTAAGAGTATATATAATGTCAACTATGCCACAAAAGCCTAAAATGGAAACCGACACTCTCTTAGCTTTGACCTCTGGATATAACAAGGTGATGCCTCTCGTGACCTCCTGCTCTTTGTATTCAACCACACACAAGAAAAGCATTGAAGTAATGCTAAATGTATGACAAATTCAAAATGTACGGAAATTTAAAGTCAGGGCAGAAAATCAGGGCTGATGCTTCAGCCTGAACTCACCCCTTTCCAGGGAATAAGGATAATGATGGTTAAAAGGCAGCATCTGTGATTTATTGGCATTAACTTCGAATATGTTTGCTCTTGTAGGTAGAAGACAGCTTTTCAGACTTATAGGAGCATTTCCTGGATATACATTCAACTGGCACAGGAAATACTTAGCTTTACTACGTAACTACATATAAAAAAACTTGTTATTAAAACTCTACATTAATGTCTCCTGTTTTTTCTGAAAATTCTGTATTGGGTAGGGTGTAGAGGACTTCACTGCTACAGATGCTGCACATCTGGGTGAGCAAACACCTGGAATGAAATCTTGACCCTCTGGTTGAAGAAACCTTTTTCAGCAATTGCATTTCTGCTAACGTCAGTAAGGGACAGATTCTGTTACTCTCATTTCAAGCAAGCTATCCAAGCTATCATCCTATTCCGAGTTATCCAACCGATTTCAAACCGTTTGTCTGTATGTCACAACTTTTTGCTTCTGGTCCAAGAACATGTAGTGCCACATTGTTCTGAGAAGGGAAGCCAAGCAGCCACAACTCTGAGGCTTCACTGGGTGGCTTAAAGCCTTATCCACACTTGGTACACCATGAATTCTAGTTAGCTTTGTAGTCCTGAAGTATCATTAAAGGCTTCAGGCTCTTGGGAGCCCATTCCTAGCTGCTCTTAGCCCTTCCAACTGCTGGGAGAATCTGGGGAAGCAATAAAATAGGTTGGTAACTTCACCAGCCAGACTCCAGCCTAACACTAGCCATGGAGGGAGAGTACCTGGGAGATCCTGCCCTTGCAACATGGCCAGAAATGGGAATCCTCACGGCAGAAAAATTACCAAGTTGGAAACCAGAAAGCCAGGTGATAGATACCATCTCAGAGGAGCACACAGAGGAAGGAGGGAGGAACACAGGGCATGGTCAGGAATTGTGGGACTGGCCGAGGAAGAAGAAAGCTGGATGAAAACAAAAAGTCAGGGGAGGGTGAGAAATGCCATGACGAGGGAAATGTGGAAGGGACCTGAGAGAACTCTGACTGAACCGCCCTCCTGGGCAAAAGCCTTCTTTGTGAAGTGCCACAGACAGTGCTCCCACTTAGGAGCCCAAGCTTCTGAGACAACGCCATAAGGGCTGCTAGTAATAACAATAACTACATAATATTAACACATGCAAGATTTTTACTCGTATCTGTACAAATAGTTATTTTTGATAAATATTCAAGCAAATCCATTCACTGAATTTTTCTTCACTTTTCCACCAAAACAGTGGTAGCATCTACACCTTAACACAAGGATTTAGGTGCTTTTTTGATGCATTCCCATTTGGCTGACACTAAGTCACTTATGATTCCTTACACCAAAATTTCAGCCTTTTCACCACTTAAAAGCTGTGCTTGTTGCACTTCAACCAGGTTGCCTCACAAGTTTTGATGCCATATGAAAATTTACAAGGCATTCTCCACTTAACATTTCACCTTCCATTATCATTTGCTTTCTTGCCTGCACAAATACTCCAATGTTATGCGCCTTTAACAGTTTGGCAACCTCTCAAAAAATCTTTTATTGCATCTCGGGAATCTTTGTTTCACAAAACCGCTTACCTTGGTGCAGTAGGTCTTCTCCAATCAAGTGTAGCTTACTGTAAGCTCCAAGGACTTGGTCTGATACAAAACTCAGGGCAGCTCTTACACTCTTCCTTAAAATTTTACCTTTTGAAATAAGCCTATTATTCTGTCTCTTTCTTTTTGTCCATGATGAAATGATACTCTAAACTTTTCTATTTAAAGTACATAATATGCTCTCAAGTATGTGTTACTACATCTGTTTGCCTTATTGAACAGCTGAAAAGCATTTAAACTATTATTCACTTTTTTATTACTATTCAGTACATTTCTGTGTATGTTCTGGCCAATACTTTTTTTAAAATAATAATAATAATGATGATGTTGATTGTTACACCACCACCTGGTGTTGCTGGCAGCTGTGTTCTTTGGACAAATCTGGAGATATCTGGGGTTTCATTTAAAGCCCCAGTTCCTGGAGGCATGTGATTAGAGAAGGGTTTTTTTGTAATGGTTTGGGTTTTTTGGGGGGAGGGAGGTGGTTTTTTGTTTAAAAAAAAAAAAGAAAGAAAAAAGGAAAAAAGCTTAGTCTTGTGAGAAAAACCTTCTAAACGTGACCCCAGTGTACCCCTAAAGGATCAGAAACATCAGGCAAATAAAAAGACCTCAGTCTTTTATGATTTTTCATTTCAGACTTGACTGATCGTTTCAGTGCATCCTTAGACATGGAATATTTGCACAAAATACACATGCATGCTTAGACATGCAGACACACAGACTTCACACGCATTTTGATGGGCTATAAAACCAGTAATTTAGTAATTGTCATCAAAAGAATGGTTATAACATTCACACCTTTTCTGTCACCCCAGCAGCTCCTTTGAACCAGCAACGTTTTCTAAGAGTAAAGAAAAATTAAGATGCTGCTGTGAACACCCCTACTGACGCTTTACCAACTTCCACAACTGATCCCAGAAAATGTGTGGAACCATTGCCTACACATTACCTTTTTGCTGACAAGCAACTGCATAAGACGTGACACCCTTGAAGAGTGCCTCAAGATCCAGAAAAATCAATGAGGTACACAATGCTACAATTCCCAACATATCCAACAGGACCAGGCAGCCCCAGCTCAGCATGAAGCATGTAACAGGCAGCAAAGTTTGCAGGGACTTCATTACATCTGAGCAAATCACATACAGAAGAATCAGTCCTCTTTCACATACTCTTAGGACTTTGTTGTATTAAAATACAACTCTATTTTTCCACATCCACAGCTTTTTAAGATTTTAATTTGCTCCTTTAAACACCTCTCTTCAGTTCACCTGATAGGCAAAGCTTTTCCAAAATCCCATAACATTGTTATCTAAGAATCAAACAGCAGGATGCTGGAGGAGTTGTTTAAACAATAGCTATTTCTTGTCTTGATGGAGCACCTCATTTTACAACATGTTGAAACACAAGTAGCTTGATTAATCTTAGCAGGCACCAAAGAATGTAGCACGATTTCTACCCTATGGGAAGGCATTTGTGCAAGGTGGTAGAGACATTCACCCTGAAGACAAATGGATAGTTTTCAATAACACTGTCATTTTTCTATGGAACTGCAAGAAAACTGTATGAGCCTTCGGCTCTGAATTTGGTTTTCAGGTTGCTGAAGCCAGTCTATCAGGGAAAAAAAACCAATAAACCAAACCACCGGTTTTACCCCACATGCCCTGAATTAGGTGTGTCCATCCAACTACACAAGCCTTGTTTCTGGCCTGTTACACAATGTTGTGTGTCCTCATACCTACAGGCAGCCCCTAAGCATACAGCCCCTCTCCTCAGGGGGGGTTCTGCTGGTGACATTCGGACCTTCAGACAAAAGGAACCAAAGTTTCATGGATTTCTCAGTTTCCCACCAACCAGCTCATTGCCCTGCCACTGTCCTAGAGCAGCTACAAGTTTCTTGTGGAATATTTCCTCTTAGCTTTGCTTGATAAGCTCCTCAGTCCTCTGCTCTCCCTGAAAGTCACCATTGAGCCATTAAAATGGTTTATGAAGAGTAACTTTTCTGCAAAGCCAGTCTTGATATGCATAAAGGACATCGCATGCCAGTGCTAAGGTGAGTTACCTACAAGTACAATTCAAACGGGGATGCCACGGATAAACATCACCAAAAAGACACTTCCCCAGCCTGCCCTGCTAGCTCTCTGTTTTCACAAGGGACACTTTCTGTTCAATAACGGGGAGAACACAATATCCCAAATTCAGTGAAAAGATGTACATCAAAGTGACATTCTGAGTACCTAGTTCATACTTATATCAATATTTAACTGGAAATAAGTCTCACTTGACAGCGGGTGAAATATATTTTGTGCAGTATGATATTGCCCCCAGGAAGTTTGAAAAATAAATGCCACATAACTAACATGTTTCAGATACAACATGTGCACAAACTGTGTGAGTTAAGAGTGAGGAAGAGGTTACGAGAAGCTAGTCTTAGTTTGTAGAGCACCTGAAAAAACGTTGGTTTTTGAAGACAACCCCAAGGGGAAAGCTTGTGGGAAATCTTCTAAATGGTGTGAAAGAAACACAGCTTTAAGATCTGCTAGTTTAAACAAACATTTTTGTTTTGTCTTTAACTGGAGCTAATGAAGTGCCCCACTTAGTCTGAATCGCTAAAGGGTTATAACAACTAATACCAACATAGCCTTAGGTCAAGAAGCGAGCGCTCAGCAACTACCTTTTAGTATTCAAGAGCTGCTGCAAAACAAGCACGGAAATCCGTTGAAGCTGAAGAAATAGATCCACCTTCAGCTCCGCTTTGAATTCGGCTGTGTTTGCTGAAGAAACAGGAGACAGTGGGAGCTACGATTTATCACAGCAAACACTCCAGACATTTATGCAGCTGATGCTGAGATATGTAAACAAGGCTTGAGATTATAAATAGGTGCGTATATATATGCATACACATGTATATTATACATCTAATATCGGTATTTTACCAGTATTAAGCAAACTAACAATTTTCTAAATAACTGGTCTTTTTCCATGAGACAACCTGGACACTATGCTGGAGAAGCAAAACAACCGAACAGACACCTACAGAAGAAACTTCAGAATACAAAAATAACAAGCAGTTCACATTTTAAATATGTTAATGTGTTATTCCAATATAAAGCTGAGGAATACCAGTGAACTTGCTTTTGCATTAAAGGTCAGATGCAGTTTGCCTTCCTTACATGAGAAATAGCGTTGAGAAAGAAGAACAGTTCTATTTCTTTCTCCCAGAGAAAGTTTATAGCAGTGATCTCTAGCTGGTGAAGGATACTGCAAGACCAGCTTTGGTTTTTTGTAACATAACATGAGGGCTCCCCCATTATAGACAAAATTAACATATTATTAAGTATCCATTTAACATTTTACATGTATACACACTCACATCAAAGTCTAATATAAAAAGCTGCTTTTAGAGCTTGCTGCGCGGGAAATCATTTGTGATCACTGTTCGATCTGAAGGTACAGTGTAACCAGGGTTCCTAAGGCAGCATTTCCACCGATCTAAGTTGCATATTGCTTGTTAGCAGAATTAGCATCACCAGAACAATCCCAGCAAGGTGGCTAGAGGTTTCCTCGACCCTCCAGGTTTTGAAATGTTCTCCCTTGTTGCACTTTGTAATTTGGAGTGAGAGGTGGGAACTTTCAGGCTTTGCTTAGAATTGATTTACCTACACTTTAATGAACACCATTTCATTAGCTCAACTGAAACAAAAGCTGTATTTGCTTTACAAAGTCATACCACCACCCAAAGCAGATAAAAAGTAGGTAGGACAGTTCATTTCTAATACCAGGACTGCAAAAGTCAGTTTAACACCAGGAGAACTACAATATGGTGGTGGAGAGCTAGCAAACTAACCGCAATGTCTTTCCTAGATGGGTGCAGCGTATATGTAGAGTTGAGAAAACTTGGTATAGGTTGGTGGCTGCTGCAAATAATGTCCAAGCTTTTACTTTTCCATTATTTAAGAGGAGCGCTTTCCTTCAGCCAGCTAACTGGCATCAATAAATACAACCACTTCAACCAGAAATTCCTGCTGCCTCCTGAGCATGTTGGCCATAATCTCACGGGAAAAGCAAGCAGTTCAATTTTTTCAAAATTGTCTCAAAACTACCAGCCTATTTTATATTTCTTTTTCACATAAGGAAAAAAATTACATTATAATTACTCATTGTGCATGTGCACAAGCTCAGCAAAACTACATGCACAGTTGATAAGGCAGAGCTAGGGCACCTCAGGCAAATATTTTGATTATGGCATGTGGCACGCACAAGGGTGTGCTGGTAGTGGGTATTACTGCATGGAGAAGGCACTGACAGAATGAAGCACTGCAAAAACCTAATTCTGGGCTGGCTGTGTTTGTGTCTGGGAAGTGGAGAAATGCCTAAATACAGTGTTTTTAGACTTCACCAATAGGCAGCACATAAAACGCTAGAAATGCCTTTGATCTTGGCAAAATTAGGAGATAGGACTGTATTTGGGTCAACCGCCCCTTCCTTTTGCACCCTTGTAGAAGAAAAAAAAAATCTGAAGGAAGAGTAGCACAACAAAGACAGCATTGCTCCTTTGAATAGAGACAATAGAGGCAAGCATCTCTAAAATAAAGATATTGTGATTAGGTTATGCATTCCTTTTTTTAAAACCTGCATTAATTTTGATTTATATTTAAATAAAAATGATTAAATTTTATCTTCTAAGATGGAAATGTTGTGATAAATACTGGCCCATGGCCAAACTAATCTCTAAAGCCTACAGCTTACAGCCCCTGTTGTCTTGTATGGATATTTGAATGGCAATGGGTTTTATCAGTATTTCTAAAGGCACTCATTTAATTATGTGGTTGTAAGAATTTTCAAAACCCCAAAGAATTAACACTACCAATACATATTCATATTTCTCAAATTAATTCAACCTGAACATTTGAAAATATTAATTTAAAAAACACACTCATTTATTTTTATTTCTGTAAACACTCAGAGCTCTTTTCTGGTCTCGTTTATGCACTCATTTTATTTTTGTATAATTACGAAAAAATGATGTAGGGACCACTCTTTCTTTATGTTACATAATGCTGGCAATTGATCTACTTACAACAGGGTGCATTATTCAAGAAGATTAACAGGACAGCGAAGGAAGCTGGTAGCCCATGACAAAGGGCAAGTCCTGCTTGTTTAACTCGCGTGTGCATGCATGGGAGAGCCCAATTCTGGTCCCGCTGGTGTAAACTCACCATGACTTCCATGCTGCAGCTCCTGACTTACAGTGCTGCAAGGCCAAACCCAGGCCAGGCAACTTCACTGAGCCATTTATGTGTCAGGGATGTAAGACGAAGGTTATTTTTTTTTAAAGCGTTCAGCGACATAGGAACATGGACTCCTTCAGCATGCTCGCTCCTGAGGAGCTTTTCCAAATAATGGTCATTTCTCTGCTAAGTGCAAGAACAATGAGAAGGCAGGGCAGAATATGACCGTGGTCTGTTCCTGGTTGACTCAAGAGTAGCTGCAGACTTCAGATTTAAAGTCCATCAAGGGAAGCGCTACTTCCCATACAAAACCCAAAGACGATCCTATTCAGTACAGTCACCAAGTGCAGGATCACTGATTGGGTCCCAAACTATAGCCCCTGTGGTATTGTACTTCGCCACAGAGAAAAAGTTACCAATACACGGATGCCCACCGTGCCTTACTTTCACAGAACAAGAGCCGATGGCCTCACAAGACTGGTGACCACTGCCTTACACGGCGTGGGATACGCAATTAATGTACAGGCTTGCTCTGTTGTGTTGACTCAAATTCAACCCTCTGCTTAGCATTGCAAAACAACTTTGTTGTTTCACTGAATGCTGTTAAAAAAAGATTGGGGATGGTCATCCTAAAGAGATTTTTGAAGGTTATGTGGGTATTTGATTTTTGAATGAGAGAAAAAAAAAAAAGAAAAAGATTTCAATGTAAAACAAAGCTTTGCTGTGATTTGGAAAACTGAACATTGTGGAGGGCCCGGAGGTTATTTTATACATAAATGAAAAAGCTTTGTAAATGAAAAAATTGTTCTTACCAAACAAAAACAAACAAAAAAGAAATGTTTTACTTAAAAATGTTAAAATAAATCAAGTCTAACTAAAAATTGGGGGGGGGGGGTAATTTTTTGCCAAATTGTTTGTTCTGTATAATTAATTTTGATTTCCCATGTTCTACACACAGCCTATAGCAATATGGAGATTATCAAAACAGAAGCCACAGCACCACTCTTTGCAGGCCCCTCTACACAATGGCACAGTTTTATAAAGCTGATATTTTAGAAAATACAAACTTTTCTGCTCAAGCAATTATCACTCTGACATCACACTCCAGGTATGCAATGTTGTGTCTTTTGACAACTGTTTGCCCAGTTTGACAGGGCACACAGGTACCTTAATTAGGACTCTTTCTTCTCTACAAGCTCATGTACAATTATTATGCCATCATTCTAGCGTATTTACTACACACAGGAGAGAATATGACATTATCGCTTTTTAGCTGTCACTTAAACTAAACAATTCACAGGTATATTCGGTTATTTCTAGAAAAAGGATTACCATTTCTATTAGCAAGTAGAAACAGCAAGAAGATTAAACATTTTGAGAAACACAAAATCTGCCCTATTCCTTAGGCATCTACCCTATTTCAAGTTCAAGAGTATGTCAGGTAACTGATTTTTTTTTTTTTTTTTTAGGCTTCTTATAACTCACATACTTCTATCAGTTTAACATAAGTAATAACAAAACTAAATTCCCTATATTACCACTAAGGCTGCTTAAAGGACTTGCTTTGCTGCAGAAGCCATGACATAGGGGACTGAAATCTCTAATGAAATGCCTTGTACGTTGATTTATGCGGCTTTAGTGGTACCATTAACTGAAAATTGTTCTTTTCATGGGCTTATAGAGAATCTGGTGGTTGTCATTGTTCATGATTCAGTGAGAAGACTGGGTCTAAAATTACTATTGCATTTGGGTAGATATGGGAAGGATGGAAACCTGGCCTCATTTTGTGTTAATATTTCATATTACAACAAATATAAACCTTCTATATCTAATAACATATTAGATTTCATCACTAACACAGCTGTCATTAAGTAATCTCTTTAAAAGTCTTCCTGTTTGGAAAAAACACAATTTTTTTTCAAGTACTAGTAGGGTATATTTGGGGGGGGCCAATATAGATGTATATAAAAAATATTTATATAGACACATATGCATATATATATATATATATATATATAAAAAAGAATAACCAGGCAGTAAGCATTTAAAATTGTATTTCAGACACTAATGCAAGCAGCTAATCCTATTTACATTCATATTAGCCCTGGGTATCTTTTTCCCTAAGATTTACACATTTGTATGCTTGCATGAGTTGAACTGCTTTTTGCATGATATCAGTACTTTTGTAATTTAAATCTATAAAAGGCAATTTCTTTTAAATATACTTCCTAACAGTGGGTGAAAGAAGCACTAAACTTATTTGAGAGCTGTACACATCAGTAAACATGTGCACTGAACTCCAGGCAATGTGCTGTGAGAGAATTAATCTTATACTGTATTAGCTAAACAGAAAGATTCTGGGACTCAAAGTAACAAGCACGGAAAATGTCCAAACGTTTTCTTCCATTACCTAGAAAATGTGTATTTTTTAGGATTATGATTTTAAAAATCTAAGCCTTTTTTCAGTGAGTGGTTAATTTGATATTTCCTTATCTTACTCATTTTAAAATCTGTAACAAAGGCGGTCCATAAATAGCACTAATTAATTTTACTGATCTCTAACTTTGACTACCTTCCTCTAATCTATTACCTTATTTCTGAGCAACATCACAGGGACCATACTTTTAAATAAAAGTCTATAATCTGCTTGTACTCCCTACAAATATAGAAAAGCCAGAGTTAAGGATGATCTTCTTGGTTAAATTATCAGGAATTAGAGGGAAGTCTTTTTGTAAGAGACATGAAAATCAAGGCATTTGTATGAGAAAGTCTTCAGATATACTTGAGTAGGACACTACTGCAGTTGTAAGACTTGAAATGGATTGTGTGCAGTGAATGATAGCGTCTTTTTGACTATTTCTTTGATTTTATAAGCTGTTGTCATATGAAACAAAAAAAATTCAAGCATGGGGGAAGAGAACAATTTTGAAAACCCTTTCTAAAATGGTCAGTAAAATGAATTCTCATCCCTGTTGACATGTTCCCCAGAGGCTGGTGAACACCACATTTCTGCCTTTCTTCTGTAGGTTAAATCCATCTACTGCCCCAGTCTTCTCTTCTTCTACTCTCTCACACTCCTTCCTTCTTTCTCCCCAGATCCCAAGCCCTTCTGCCCAAGCTCCCCTGTGCTCTACCCACCTTGCTATATTTCCATGAACCTCCTGGCATGCTCTCTCTTTCCTTTAACTTTTGGAGCCTCTCTCACGTGCTCCTTTCTGCCTTGCCCATCTTGCTTGTCAATGACATTTGATAACAATGCCTTTATAACTGTTACTGTGATTATTCATGCATACAAAGATGTTGGGAACACGTTGGGGACAAATATTCTCAGATTCCTAATGCCCTTGCAAAAAGAAATCAGCCGTTTGCAAAAGAAGGGAGGGGGTGGTGAGGATTTATTGCTCCGCCAGCTCTAAATTATGCCAGCACAACCTTCATCTCAAAACAAGCTAATGTATATTCTCTGACATAATCTGATAATCTGTTGCCACACATAGATGCGTATGTGCGTGCTTCTATTTCTATACACCTAAAAAAAAGGAAAAAAGATCATGTCGCCTAGAAGAGTTCACTTGACAAACTTTTCATAAATGAGCGAATAGTCTAAAAGTAGACATGAATTTCAAGTGTTGTGTTATCATAATCTTCAAAATAATGGACATACATACCATCAGTAGTTGCAAGGAAGTCTCAAGAACTGCATTTAACTGCAGCAGCACCACATTATTTCATGTCCCTTTTTTGCCTTAGCCCTAAAGGAGTCAAGAGCACGATTCTGGAAAGAAATTCATACATTAAGAAGGGCTCTTGCAGGTTGCCTTTGAGAAACAGTCTTTCACATACGGTGCATCCAGAGCTGGTTTAATGTGACCTCCTTTTTACCCACCCTTTAGGAAACAGTTCTTTTATTTTAGTCCTAGCGTTTTAGACTTGAAAACTGGATGCAAATATTGTTTTAGCGATTCCCCAGTCACCCAATGGGATCAACCAGAATTGATCTCCACTCTTTGAAATTAGCAGGTTTTACACAATCTTCCTTGTGTGTCAGACTTTTATTTTTTTTTCCCCCTCATTTTTTTGAGTGGGGAAGTAGAAAAAGAGATTGGAGGGAGGTGAAGAGGAGGAGTGGTGAAGGGCAAACCATCAAACAATGGACAGCAATGGAAAGGGACTGTGTTGCTAGTTTTAAGTGTCTGGTTTTGTTCCAGCCTGTTTCAAGTACTGATATGGATATGAAGTCAGTGGCAAACTAACACCCTCAACTTTAGTTAAAAGAACTATAAATCTGAAATGAATGTATAAATAATATGCAACTGTCTAGACAGTATAGGTCACTTGCAAAGAGACTAGGTCAGGAAAAGATTGTCCATCAGTCAGACAACCATAACTGATTCTGATGCTAAATAATGGTTTAGATATTCAGTATTCTATATATGCGAAAGGCTTCACTGAGCATTGGATCTTCCCAACCAAAGTAGCCTTCTACTTATACATATCTTTATGCAGCTGTAAGAAAACGCACATGCTATTTAAACATTAAAATTAATGCTGAAAGAAAAGGCTATTTAGCAAGGGACTGGAACCAACTGATGTAATTAGCTTTTGGTAAAGCAAAAATAACTATCATACTCTACCCTTGATAAACAACCTAATCTTATGATATCGATACAATTTTTAAAAGGGCAAGAATTAAAACTTTAAGATGACAAAGAAACTTATTTATTTCCTCTTACAGAATCAGTCCACAGATACATTCAGGGAATTGTGTGCTGTATAGCCCTGCTTTGCACTCTCACATTTCAGAGCAGGCTAACTCTCAGGTATCACAAAAATGTAACCGCGCTGACAACACATGCTTTTGGAATTATTCTGTGCTTTGTAATGCATTTTTTGCCGCTATTTCAGCAAAAGTAGGTGGTCTTTAAGGTAACAATACCAGCATCCTAATGCTTTCAGGATATACAGTAAGTTTTGGCAGGACTGGGAATAATAGCCAAGACCTACACAAAATATTTCATTTATTGGCAACTTACAAAGCACATTTATACATTTGCTAAAAAGGAAAAAGAAAATACATGGGTAATAAATCTGGCATATGCACCAGCTGGCACAGCTGAAAAGCAGGTGTTACAGCTGCAAGACGCAGCCAAGGGCTGGGTGTGAGTCCCAGTCCCAACCCAAACGCATTCCAGAATAAGAGACTGGGTCCTGTAACTCAGAGGATGCAGCAGATCACTAACTCCTTCCAGAGGTGGTTTGATTTCAAGGGGGCTCCACATGGATGCATCACTGCATGCCTGTGCAATGTGCTGCCAAACACATCTAAGAACATATTCAGGTACTCAGTAATAGACTTCCATCAAACCAAACTGCAATATCAGTAGTATAATAGCTCGTTATACTGGCTATATTGCAACATGCCTTCTAAATCCTACTGGTGTTTATTCTGAGTGGAAACACACAGGTTATCCTGATACTCAATTCTGAAACCTGCTAGTGTGTAGTAACTGTATTTTTCAATGGATATAATTTGATTGCCTATGAAACAAGATTCAAATATCTTGCTACCTTTATACCTACAAATGCTATCAAAAATTTCTGCACAGAAGCTGCAAATTTGTGGTTTGATCTTCGGTTGTGCAGACCTACCCTAGTTCAACTTGAATACAAGACATCAGCCCTCTTACGAATTTTAAACGCTATATGCAAACAGAAGGAAAGAACAAAAAATCATGGAAGTTAAACACAAAGCTTGATCCTGCCAATCCCGTGGCTACAAGTAGCAAAGATTGCACTGAAGTAAGAGACATTACATCCAGCAGCGATGACAACAACTGGCCTCAAGTTGCACACGTGAGTCTCTTGCAACTTAGACCAAGCGGAGGCAACTCAGCACTTCCAAAAATCACATCTACAAAGCCAGGTGGTCAGGAAGCCCCTCGCACACACACACCACACTCCAACACTTCGCAAAGTGTGCAAAACCCTGATCTGCAAACCTGAAATGAATTTTCCATGTTTGAGGATTCATATGCTGGCAGAAAACACAAAGACAGGGACATGCCCAAGTTTCTTCTAGAGCTTCACTGCAAAATCTTTGCCCGTTTCTCTCAGTGGAGTATCGTTAGCCCTTTCTCTCTCTTAACTAGACTTCTGTATTTTTACTCTAAACCCAAAAATTCTTAGAAGTCAATATTACATACAAGAGTTGAAAATGAAAGACTTTTTAATCAAGGCAAACAAAATGATGAGCACATTGAAGTCATTTAAGCCGTATGGGCTAATCCTGTTCTTAATTAAAAAGACTTCTTTTCCAGTTGAGAAAAAATAAAATCAAGATATACAGAGTTAAATTAAAATGTTACATTTTGAGAAGTTTTTTTTGCAGGTTTTGGAAGGAAGAGATTTTGTGAGAGATCCTATTAGCTGATATTATTCTTTGTTTCTCCATTAGCAGCCTACAGGCAGAGATTTAAGACTCGGATACAAACAGATTATGCCAAAATAGCTTTTTCTGAATAACTTCACGTGTGGACACTTTTATTCCGGAATAAGAATACAGTTATTCAGAAATACCTAGCCCTACTTTAAATTCAGACCCTGCATTAATCCAAATTAGTTTTCAAACACAGCTATCCCTTAGGCTATTAGAAGCCTGATTGTGCCTGGTATTACAAACTTCTGTAAGAATTCTCTCCAGCCATTCTGCCTCTAATCAAATTTATTCTGAGTTGCACTGTGGGGAAAGCAAACTCAGGCTTACAGTGTAAATGATTTTGAGTCTTTGAATCCCTGTTTTTCTTGTACCTTTTTTTATAATGAGCTCTGTCAGCTGTTCAAAGTGGCTCTGTCACTACCATCAGGTATCCCTACTTCATCTGATTGATTTCATAAACCAAGGTTCAAACATGCACTGCTGGGTTGGAATTAAATGTATTTATTTTCAGTCTGTAAAACACAGCTCTATAAACTTGGAGAATATTTTGGGGGCAGTAGAGAGTCTTCAATACTGCACTGCAAACAGAAAGGCTTTTCGTTTTGGATGTGACACTATCATTTCACTGATTTTAAAGTATTGTCCAGTCAGGCACATAAACAGGGGGTTTTTTTTAAAAGTCAAGCAGAAAAAAAAAGGTAGTTAGGCTTCTTTGGAAAACATCACTTGTCTCTAAGTGTGTTATTTTCTTCCAGATGCCATAGCTACTTTATAAACAGAGTTTAGTAAGTAGCTCCAAAGGCTTGTCTACACTTGAAAATTAATTTGGATCAAGACAGAAATGTGAATTTATAGTACAATATGTTTTTTATAAAGTTGTTCTCTTCACAATAAGCCCTCAGGTGCTTTTTCATAAATGGATATTCCTTAATGAAAGTACCTTGGATTACATATACAGCACGTAAAGCAAGGAAGCAGATTAATTTTTACATACTTTTTGCTAAACACAGACAACTGCTGGAACTCAAGTTCCACTTGGAAAAAAAAAAAAGTGAAAAGAGAAAAACGAAAAGACTCCATGTTACTCAGTGTAACATTAAACAAGTTTCAAGTACCGTCGCTCCCTCAACACTCCTCACCCATCACTACATCAGTATAAACCTAACTTATTACTGACAGCAACCTTAAAGTATGTTTATTTCTTAAAAAGAAGCAATAAAAAGCAAAAGAAAACGTAACAGCCGCTAACCAGCTGGGAAAGCAAAATGCTGCAATCTGCTGAGAAAAAAAAAAAACAAGGCGGGGGGAGATTTTTTTAGGGCTGCAGGGCACAGATTTTGCCAAAATTAAAGGGCCAGCTGCAGAAAAGTCACACTGGAAAAAAATTACATTACCAGAGTGTCCCCACACAAGGGAGGGAGAACACAATCAGAAATAAGGGTACGTTTCTGTGTGGTCTCTCATCAGAGGGGGCTTTTCCTTCCAATCTAAATTGTATGCATTACAGAAGTATACCAAAACGTTCAAAACCCTTATGACCGAGGATGGCATGAGCTGTCAAGGCATTTATGTGACCATTTCCTCATCCCCACAGTCTGAATTGTGGTTTAGCACTTTCAAAAGCACCCAGCACCAGGCTAAAGGCACTCCTGAGCAATGGGAACCAATGCCCAGCACTTTTAGAAGACCCATGCCCAGTTAAGAACAGTGATCATTAGCTTGTGTGCTGGGAGGAGGGAGAACAACCAATGAGCCTTAACCCCAACCTCTTAAAATCCAGCTTAGCCAGAAGAGCAGCAATTCCTGCTCCGTCTGTGACAGAAAACTCAGAGGTGCCCAGCTTCAGGAGACAGATCAGGGCTCTGGACTCAGAAAGATACAGGAACTTCCTTGCGAAACAGAGGAAGATGCCTCCTCTTCTCTACTGTATTTTGTACCGGCGAGGTGCAGGCACTTATTTTGTACCTTTGTGAAGTGCCTAACAATTCCCATGCATGCAGCAATGGCCCTGAGCAGCTGTGACCACTGCAGTGGCATCAGTCCTTGTGCTGAAAGGGAACCTCTGAAGATTGTTACTTCTAATAAAGCTGTTTCCAGGTACCTCCTGACCACACGACCAAGAGTTTAAGTCCACTCCATGTGTGTTGGAAGCATCCCAGACACTTAATGCCAGCAGGGCTTTGCTTTCTGTGCGACTCACCTATTTTCCTGTATTCCTTACTCTCAAAAACCCTATACTTGTGTACACGTTAACACTGAACAACAGCATTGCAATAGGTTTCTAGCATAGAATAACAGCAAATAGTGTAATGTTATGAGCAACTGAAGAACTATGCACTTCATGGTTTAGCTGCAGTTTACCATCAGCTTTGAGCTCACTGCTGGACAGAGCACCAATGCCACTCTGAGCGAGAGGACAGGAATGGGTAACTGAGGGTGGAGGACCGCAGTACATTGGAATACTTTGGCTTAAACTGTTGTGAAACCAGATGCAGTGGTTGCATCGCTGCAGCTTCTGGCTCCAGAGGCCGGGCCAGCTTCCTGCTTCATTCACAGTTTTGTGTGTCTCCCTACACTTTCTCACACAAGGCACTGCAAGTGTGCCGTACTCGCATAGCTAGAGCCGTTCATGCTGCTGTTATTTCATCCCAGAAGACTGAAAAAGAGAGCCAGAGTGGACAGGGACAAAAACTGGATCCCTGGCAATAGTAATGTCCATTCACATTGCCGACAACAACTCTACTCCTTTAGGAATGTCGAGGCATCTGCGTGCGTATTTGTATCTGTTCTCTCACTATTCAAACAATGATGGTTATCCCAAGGGAACCAGGGATGGAGTTTATGGCACTGCTATTCTGTACTTACTTCCCAAATGACATTTAAGCAGTCTGACTAGTTAACTGTTTACTGCTTTAGCACTAAAATTTGGCAAATGAGAAGCTCTTTTTGAAAGAAAATTTTATTGCCATTTTAAATTAAATTTTAAAACAACACTTGAGGTGACTGTAAATATGCAATGAATTTCTTTCTTCCTAGTTAATTCGGTTGCCTCTGCCAATACTGTTTGGTTGTTCTGGGTCTGGGGTTTTTTTCCAGATCCATTTATGTTTGATGTACCTGGGGACCAATCTACCTTTATGATCCAGAATTAGAGTTTTCTTAGAATTACTGTTATCTATCAAGAAGCAGCAAAGCAACATTAAAAAAAGCTAGTCTTCAATGCTTTCTTAATATTACTTTTTTCTTTCTAATTCAGGGAGGAAAAATTCAGCTTTAATATTTCTTTCTATATATTTTCTTCCTCCTAAATCCTAATATTGGGGTGCATCCTATAATTTGGGGGGGGGCTGGTTTTAGTCAGAAAATATAACAATCTGTTACAAATTCAGTGATGGAGAAGGAGGTGCCAACTTTCCTGCAGATGAAACATAAAGGCAGTGTAATCAGCTGACCTTAGAAAAAGAGAAATATTTCTAAGTGACAGAGATCCACATAACCAGAGGCATGAGAGGAAACTCTGGTAAAACTGCTTTGAGTTTAACAGTATATGGAGCATCATGTTGTACAGTCATTTAGACCATGATCTCAAAAGACTCAGCAAGGCTATTTTATGCAGTATGCCATTGAAAGTCAACACACGGTATGTAAAATTAAACATGAGTAATCCTTTGCAGAACTGGGGCCATATTTAGTTAACCTTTTGCAGAGAAAAAAAACCCTTAAGGTTATTTTCTAAGATTCTATTAGGTCCTGCTGTATTTTAATAGGAATGAGGATTTTGTTTCATTTTTGCCACTCAATATTTACATGGTTGAAAGGAAAACAAAATATTAATCCAATCTAATCTTTTTAGGATCAAAATCCCAAACAACACATGTGAGAAATGCTGAGGAACAGATAAGCAAGAGGAAAGGTCTTTTATATACAGCCTTGCATACAGTCAAATCCATTTTAAGAGTCTAACCTTAATGAGAGCTTTAGAGATTAAAAAAAGAAAAAAATATATTTTTTGCATGTAGAACACTTTAAAGAACAAGTTGCCTTCAAATTTCTGTCACTGATGACAAGTCAAGGATAACATTAGGAAATCACTATCATAGAGATGCCAGAAAAATTAGTCAGAATGTATCACACTGCCAGATCGATCTGCTTCCCCAAACCAAGAACATGGCTGGACAGTGGAGAAAAGGAAAAACACAAACCACATTTTTAGGACAAGAAACCAGCACAAAGAGGGTGAGTTTTACTTTTTTTTAAGTTACAAGCTTTTTAATTCGGGGGGAGGGGGTGGGAGGGTGGGGTGTGTTTTTTTTTTTTTTTTTTTTTTTTTTAAAGGGAGAAAGAGGGAAAATGTCAGCCCAGTAATAAATCCCAAAGTTTAAAAAACCAAGTGTGCATTTCACCTCAGCTGGCTGTCTTGGAGCAAAGGAGCTCCCCCAGGGACTATACCGAGTTCTCCTCACACCTCCCATAGGGCAGTTCATCATAGCCAGACTTCAGTTTTTCAGTGTTTGCCTGAACAGGCACCTCTACAGCACCTCTGCTTTGGCTTCTGAAATACCACTCTGAAGCACAACTTCTGAGGACACCATCATTGCTATTCCCTAAGAAAAAAAAGTCCTATCAGGATGCAGAGTCCATTTTCTCTTCACCACTGAACCACCTCTTGAAAACAGAGTTGTTCATCAAACCAGTAAACTCTAGCTAACATACCTCTAGAGCTAGAGCTAATCTATTTTTCAACCTTTATTGACCTACAAACAACAATGAAAAATACAAAAGAAACTTAAAGATAACGGCAGTAGCATTCTAGCCTGATGTCCTAGCCATCTGTGGAAATCTTTAACATACGAACATAAGCTGGAAGAGTCCAAGGAGGTCTCCAGAGAGCAAACTAATAGTGTATAGGCAAATGGATGCTTTATGAGATATAAACATCCTTTTCCAGTTCGACCATAAATTGTGCTATGTCAGTTCAGTAAACAACGCTCAGGGTGAAAAGGTATCTAGGCAGAATATTATGCATTAATATTTTTCATAATACGGAACAAGAAGTTTTACCAAGCTGCCTTCAGGAAGCTGCAATAAGTGATGTCAGTCAAGTAGAAGGAATATCTAAAAATCAACCAACACAAGGAAAATATTAATTAAGGTAGTTTAGGCAACAGAAGGGAAGTGCCCTGAACCCTGGCATTCACATGAGGTACCCACAACTGATCAAGACAACAAGGGGATCCTGCCCAGAACAGCCAAAGCAGGTCTGGGTCTCAGCCTGACCCTGCGCCCATCAGTGATTCCACATCTGCAAACAAAGGCTTTCGGGGCAAGAGATAAGGCCGAATTCATCCCCACACTTTTGACTTTCTCTAAGCAAAGCAGCTAAAGCAGGTTCAGCCCCAAATCTCCATTCTTACATGGGAAATGACATACAATTTTAAGTCAGGCATCTCAACAAAGTGGTAGTAAAATGGATAGCTGCCTTTGTCCCTACTACCGTGCTCCTTGTCATACACTCTTCCTGAAAAAGTTACTCAGCAGCTTTCTGACAGTGGGTTCTGAAAAGAAATGTGTGATCTAAAGCAAACTGAATGGGGTGCTGTTCTTGTCAGAAAGGGATCAAATCCCATGTCAGTCAGAGCACAGCAAACTATCTTCCACTCTGTCAGCTACAATTTGCTTGTTTCCTTCCAGCCAACTGTCCTCAAAAAAATAAATATCACCACAAAAAGCCATTTGAGCTGCAGCACCAAGTTGGATTTAGCTTATTCCCAAGTTACCTGTCCCATATTCACTGGACTAGATCACTGGACGCTGGACAATACGGTAGAGAAGAACACACACATGCCACCACACAGGAGATAATTGCATCCACACTGCCTGCTGGAATGAACAAAATTATATATGGCAAGTTTATAACTCAAGAAATTCATTCTCTCTATCCGCTGACACAGTTGGACACTGTTTCTCTATATTTCCTTCTAAATTAATTCATTTTGCAAATTACTGTCTGTACACAGCTAAGTATGTATGTTCCAGAAATGCGCATGCGTGGAATGGTCCTGTAGATTATATGGCATTGGTTTT
Source organism: Haliaeetus leucocephalus (assembly GCF_000737465.1). NCBI lineage: Eukaryota > Metazoa > Chordata > Aves > Accipitriformes > Accipitridae > Haliaeetus > Haliaeetus leucocephalus. The sequence continues at coordinate 4,757,383 of NW_010972528.1, read as the reverse complement.
TTACAAACTTCCCTCCTGATTGGAAGAAACAAGGGTAAAAGCCATGAGAGCTACTGAAAACTCTCAGCAAGAGGGAACCAGAGCTGACAAAGACACTAAGATACATTAGGGCTGCTAAACCTTCTGCTCTTAGGACAAAAGTGAACACGTCCGATTCACGAGTCATTCCTTGGACAATTAAGTGGAACTTATATTTTAATTCCTTGTTACCTTTATGACAGCACAGTGATTGTGCACAGACATAGTTCTAGTTGTGAGGTATGACTTTTTCCTGGTTTAATTCCTTCTGTGCAGGGAGTGAGGGGAGGAGCCTTGCAGACGCTGACCCTTCTGTGTCACGTAGCATCCCAGAGTACAGCTAATGCTAGTACAAATACTCAAGTAGAGAGGAGCACGTGCAGTGCCAGCTTGCAGTCTCGGGAACAGAGTTCTCATGTGTTTACAAGCACAGCTGAAGCACATACATTCTTAACTTAGGAGAAAATCCAAGGGGAACTTCATTTTAATTTTGTAGTACTCATCCCAGCAACCTATACTGCTTTTGTTTAGTTCTCATTTTTACGCATGACACCATAGCTCAGACTGATGCCACAGAAATATTTAGGAATCATAGCTACTATGGTAAGTTGCCAATAACCCAGATCGCAGACTGCCAAGCTGCTTCTGTGTGTTAGTTGACACAGGATGTTCCAGTTCCGGTAACATCCAAACACTCGCAGAACTGCAAAGCTCAGTTACTGCTTTGTTGGCAAAGAGAAGACATTCCACCCACTGGCGTCCATTAGATATGGTCCTCCCAGAAGTCATGTGGTTTGCCCAAAAGATAGTCACTTTAGTTTCTGAAATCAACATCAAAAAAAATCCCTTATAGGAGAAACCCTGAACAACTCTGGAAGTTTATGATGGGCAAAATATGTTATTTGTCTTGATTCAGAACACATACGATTAACACACTAACACATCTCTCAAACAACACACATTATTAAAATGGCCTTTCTTATGAGCAAAATCATCAGCCTGAGTTTTTTATCATTTTATATACAAACGTACATAACTAACTAGACATATGGAGTCTAATAGTCACTCGTGTTTTTATAGAAGACCAGTATGCATATATTGTCTGAGTGATTAACAGATCATGGAGAACATGGCCCACTTTGACCTCTCCAAAAATGAGCTTTTTCAGTCCATTTCAGATGGCCATGTTACTGCTTTTATGAGTAAGGGACAGTTGTGGTACTTTCAGTTCTATTAAACATATACAATTCCATATTCAGTATATATGTATAAACATAGTTCCAGTGTCCAAAGAGCATTCTGTTTAATGACAGTCCTGTAATTCACAGCCCTATTTCATGCATCTCTGTTACAATTCAAATAGGAATAAGACTTCATGAAACATAAATACATATATATTTATTACCTGGATAAATATTAGATACTGGAATGTTGAACTGTTTCTTGGTGGGATCTCAGCTGTGCTCAGGAAGGCTGGACTTTGCCCATTCTCCATAAATAAATGGGCACGAATTGGAGGAGGCACCTGTCTCCTTCCACCTGCCCATTTAACTGGAATAGTTCAGAAAGCTGGCAATCGATCCCTACAGTTCGAATTATTACCAATGACATCAACAAGATGCTAAAAAGTTTACTCAGAGCAACCAACCTAACTGCTCTCATTTGCTTTGTCGTTCTCAAATCCCTTCTTAAATGACTCAGTGTTTCTTCCATTATTCACATTTGGCAATGGTACTATACTGAATGGGAGTAAACTGCTATTTGTTTCAACTTTACGTTGTTATATCAAGCTAATTTCTCAAAGGTATTTGAAGAAATGTTCTTTTCCCATATACTGAATAAACCCAACTATCTGTCTGTGAGCAAAGATAATAAGGTATCTGAGTAGGTCAGCTATTTTACTCTTCCGTGCTACATGAAAAAAACCCCCACAACACAATAAATGCTGAAGCTGAGTGCAAGGAGTAAGTTCAAAAGTGAAATGTTCCCAAAATCCAGTAGGTATCTGTAACAGCAGGTTTCACTTAAAGTGGATATCACTTTACTGGTTTTAACAAACTTCAAAGTAAGTGTCCTAATGCTACTCATTTTGCGTGTCTGTTTTACATCAGTCACAATTCTGTACCACGGTTTCACTTCTGCCTGATACTTATCATAAATTTTTGTAACTGGAAAGCACACTTAGTGTATGGATTAAATTAAGAATGGTTTTACAAAGCAGCATGATAGCAGACATTTATGTTATTAACTCACTTTTTTACATATCTGCTGATACGTTGTTAGAGCATGTTAAAATATGGTACGGTAATCCATACCACATACATCAGCAAGATAAATACGTTTAACTGAAATAGAATCAGAGAATCAGAAATTGGTTTTATGGGGCTCAGTTTCAAGTCACTGAAATGTAGGGAAAAATTTCAAATAAAACTATTAATTTTTAATTCATTATAACACCTTAATTCAATGGAAAATGGCTAATTTTAATCAAACCAAGTGTCAGTGCTGATGGTGAAATCTTATACACACAGAAATATAGTCTCCTAGCAATGCAGCCTGGGAGCTATACCTTGGATACTGAAAAGGTATTCCCAACATGGAAATTTTACACTATTTGCCTGCAAATGGAGTGTCCTGGATGATTGCGTAGCCCTTGGTCTTTCTCACTTTGAGGAGCAAGACCATGTGTAACAACAGCATCTGCAAGGCAGTTTGGGGGAGTTAAGCACACACCTGTCAGGGAACTTCCACAGCCACTATGAACCACAATTTCTTTGTTCCTTTAGAAAAAGTCAACCCCAAAATAAATGTTGGGGGTCTATTTTCTTTAAGGAAAAGTAAAGCAACAAATAAAGATGATCTGGGAGTGGGGGGCTACCCTGATTCTCCATTATAACTCATTATTACACTACCACGTCCCCTCAGTCCTCTTCCAAAACTAATGCTGTTAGGTTCCCCAGTGATCTTACTGTTTTGAGATAGAGAATAACCAGCACAAAAAGTGCAAATGGGATTTAAATAGCTGTCATTAGAGAAGAGAGTTAGCACATCTGGCCCATGAGGCACTTTGAGTTCAGACATAGCCTTGAAGAAGCGATGACAACATAGTGAGCAACGGGGAAAAGGTACCTCATACGCTTTGCTAATGGGACATAAAACTGTCCCTTTTTTCAGTCACATTCCTTCAGGTGCCAGCATCCCTCAGCGCACACGTATCCAGTGGCAGAGAGCAGTGGAGGTACATTTTGCTCCATTTCTTATGCCTTTGATTCAGCCTGGATAGGATATTCACTGCTGTCATTCAAAAATTTCCTTTGTTTCATCCTGAAACACAGTTTCTCCAAGGCTAAGGAGCGTGCCGCTCTAAGCAGTTGTTCACAAAACATTTTTAACCTGGAGACATTTTTTCCCAACCTTCTCCCAAAATGTAGACTCGTTAACAGATGGTGTAATTAAGTCTACTGTAAAGCCTGTAATTTTGCTAGAAATACTTGATTCTGCCTGGGCCAGCTACTGTTTCCAACTCCTCTAGGACATGCACACAGTATACACACAGTTGCTGGTCACCAAGGATCAGGAGTAGTCATTTATAGAAGGGAAAGTAAAAATCTTCTTGGTGATCCCAGGAGCAAATGGTCCTATCAGATGCATTTCCAAGGCAAAATTAAATTGTTCCTTAAGGCTGTAATAAAAACCCGCCATTGAAGCTTATTTTAGGAGTATTTCATTGATCCAACAGTATGAAAAACACTGAACTCCATTAGAAGGAAAAATTTTAGCAGGCACAGACGTATTTGAGCTGCAGGTTGGAAACCTGTTGTATTGCCCTCTCCTCTTCCCCTTCACTACATGGGTCTTGTCCCTGGAAGCAGACAGAGGTCACAAAAAGGCTGAGAGCTTCCTGTCCAAATGCATACACCGTGCCACGGTATCATACACATTCACCCACCTTTACCATAGCAGTTACGCCTCTAAGGACTTACGTGGAGGGACCTAACAAATAGCAGACTGCAGCAAGGCTGCAGTGTTTAACGCCAGCTCTGCCACCGGCAGAACTTGACCGCAGGCCAGTCATCCTGCCTCCTCCATGTGCACAGAGCTGGGGCGGAGGGGGAAGACGTCTTCCTTGCAGGGGTCCTAAGTGCCGCAAAGTCTCCTCCACAGCACAGGTGAAACAAGGGACTTTACCTCTGACTTCAAAAAGCTAACAACATCTTCTAGGTAGCTACTGCTGCTGTTTGTCTCCATCCAACACCCTGTAACTGAAAACTGAAGTTGTTGGTCAAGCACCAGCTGATGGTACAACAACAGGAACACAGCCACAGTATGAACATGCAGAATGTGCAATAGCAGGAACTGTAATTATTTTCCTGTGCCCTCCTCTGGGTACACACAAGTACAGTATTTTAAACTGTCAGACATCAGCAGTTAGACACATTCAGAAATCATAGTTGCCCCCATCCAGGAGGAATTATGATTTATTATAATTTTAAGATTATACAACAGTTATTTAGCCATTTTAGAGTGCAAACAACTACTTTAATAAGCTTACAGATGAGTTATTAGCGTGGTGGTGAACTCCTTCGAAACAGTAATTTAATTACTCCCTCCCTTGAAAAATCTACAACATCTAGCACACATAAAAGGAGGCATCTCACGTTTTAACTTGTCCGACAGTTATAAAGACATAGGGAGACATGAAAAGAAGATGCTGAAATATGTATAACCACAGAGTTCCAGAATAATAGAAGTCAAACCAATAATATATCAAGGATCTTCGCAGTCTTTAAATACTGCTAGAGGCCACATAAAAAAAAACAAAATTATTTTCAACTGTCTGTATCAGTACTTTGACTCCTATTTAGGCCGCATGTTTTTCAGGGCCAGAATCCCCTGTCTTAGATGCATGCTGCTCCACATACCACGTCCCTAACCCATAACTAATGCTCCTAGATGGGTTACTGCAATATCTATGTCTATCAGTATCTAGCTATATAAATAAAAGAACACTACTAATAAAAAGAAATCAGTTGCAGGTTGTACCCCCTTTTCATTATAGCACATCTACACCACCAGCAACATGCCTTCAACAGACATATACCGAGTAGATTTAAACTGCCTAGATGAGGTGCCACAAGGTCCGCAACTGCAGCAGCACAGGGCTAACCACCCAGTTTTATAGCCTGCTCAGATACGGCATTAGCAGAAGCCAGCACGGCTGTATCCGCACCACATGTCAGGCCAGCAGTTACAGACCCCCTTTTTCAGATACCCTTTGAGCTTTTGTTTCTGCAGCCTGTTCTTAGGAATGACTTTTTTCTTCCCACGCTGAGCTGCGGAGCCACATGAACAGGTGGGGACATGAAGATGCCCTAAGATAGAAAGGCAGAAAACTTGCACAACCAACAAAAGGTGTAAGTTCAATTCAAGGAGTAAAGACAATGCTTTCAAAAGCAGAAATTCATCTACTTCTACAGTCCTGTTCAAGCAAAGAATTTCTGCAGCTACACAAGCAGGGAGGACTTGTTTTCCCACATAAGAGAATGATTTCCAGTCCCTTTTAAAATCCACCACCAATGCCAGACTTCCTTATTTTACACACTGGTTTAGGCAGAAAGCAATTGTCATCAGCAGCACTTGAATCCATTCTAAGAGAAGTTTGAGATGTGCATCCCCCCAAAATATGAGTTTCTCAGATACATCATGGCTGGGATTGACAGTCAAAATTGTATAGACTATCCTGTGTTGCATAAAACACAATTTATCAGAATAACCACCCCCAAAGGTTATATCCCTGTACTACACATACAATATAACATCATTTCCTGGCTCAGACACTATTTCTGGTGCCCATATGTTTTGTACTTACCAACCCACACCAAGAGCCTTACTGTTTGGAGATACCTGCTTGCATGTGTAATTCATGACATATACGCTTCCTCAGTAACAGTTAACATGCACTAAGTGCATAAATGCTTAACAAAGAAAAAACTGCTTTGTGCCCAAAATGAGGGAGGACAGACACTTTGAAAGCAGGTATGTTCCTCTGAAAGACAAAGCACGTTACAGTAAATATCCATTCCTATTAACTAGAAATGCTATCGATTATGTCTACGTAAGAATTTGGATAACTTATGTGCAAATTTCTATTTTCTTTGAAAAATAGGAAATGCCATCATCATTAATTGCTAGATCTTGAATAAAAGCTGCTGATGATTTGGATCACAACATCCTGCCTATCAGTGTGTATGAAGAGGAAAAGTAGCGCTAGACGAGGAATTTAGCAACCCCTGACTACATGATACGCCCTCACATTAAGTTCTACAGACACCATAGGATACACAGCCCTTGGTTCCCCCATGGAAAATCTCTGGGAAACAAGAGCCACTAGCTGTTAATAAAAGCAAGGGAAAGCAATGCAACTGTGAGACAGTAGATGTCTTTGGCAATTGTTCCGTATCATTTTCCCTGCGCTTCCATTGTCTTACACTCTACAAACTTTTATTCTTGTTTTTACTATCCACACATCCAACAGTGACCAGGAGCCCTAAAGGACTTCAGATGACCAGTGTGAGGCAGTACAAGCTGCTACAGCTTTAGGAATAACCCTGGAATTCTGTTCCTACTTCGATCGGTGCACCAATAAACAATAAATCTTACAATGACCACTAGGACAAGTGCTCTAGCTCTACCTGGACTCCAGAAAACCCTAAATTCAGCATGTTAGGGACTATCTCAGGTATTCCAGTTGCTTTTCTTAATCGGCTGTCACTGACTGGACCCCATTCAAACCAATCTTTCATTCATGACTCGGCTGCCATCAGGTACTAGGGAAAGCAACAAAAACTTTCAGTGACTTGGTCAAACAAGTTAATTGCCCAGAACCCGATAACTTTATCACTAGAGATATTGTTGCCAATTCTCTCAGGGGCCCCATAAACTTAAATGACTCTTCAGATAAGGACTGGCAGACTTCCACATGGTGCTAACCTCAGAGAGAAGCATCTTGGGAATGCGAGTCAATCACAAGTCACTCTCTCCTCCCATCTATAGGCAAGCCAATACCACAAAGTACAGAGAATTGGTTTAATAACAGCAAAGTTACTTCTTGCCCCAAACACCCATAGAATTACAGAGAGAAGAAAGGAAAGTTATCCAAAGGGAGCTGCAGCAAATCTTTTTCATTATGTTTTTATATTTCAAGTTTATGGTGGTGAAATGGAGAGCTTATGCAATTCATTTGGATGTAGGGCCGCCGTCTGTCCCAGAGACAAGAGCTCCATTTAGCAGTGCCATGCAAGATTAGGTACTTGCAACATTACTTCAAAGAAATTCTTGACAAATGTTTTGTCAACATTTCTGAACGCAATATTTGAAATGAACCTTCTGTAGAAACGATATATAAACAAACAAACCTGGTAGGATGAGAAACTAATCTTAGCCCTTAAAAAATAATTAAATGAGGCAAGGCATTCTGGATTTGTTCAAAGAACTAAACATTAAAAAATATTCTACTTTTCAGGTGAATTTTACTAGGAGTTTTTACAAATTTGCAGTTTTCAAAAGCCTGCAAACGTTGACTTACAGGATACAGTATAAGAGAAAGACTGGATTCATTGGTGGAAGCTGAGCATTTGATACACATTTTAGTTTCTTTTTTTAAACTCGAGTAGGATAGTTCACTGACTATGTAATAGCCTCTCCCAAGGTAATTTGCTATGATGCTAAAAATGGTCCCAGAATATCAGAGGCAAGATTTTATTTTATGATAAAACTAAAAAGCGTATAAATTATGGTTGGCAAAATAACCAAGGATAACACTAATTTATGTAAATATGTGCTGTACAATACAAAGAAATATTCATTTTTTAGGAGCATATAATAAGATTAAAAATCCCGCTGATTAAAGCAAATAGCCTTTTTAATGCATTTTGGGTTAGATGGAGAACATTTCTAAGATGAAATAGAATTTTGCTAAACTCAAAATATAAATAAAAGAAAATTAAGGAGTTAATTAGAAACAACAAGCTGTATTTCTGATCACAGCCAAGAATACAAATCAGATAAGATAAAAAGGAATTTTATATCAAGTATTGTCTATCACCCACCTCATCTGCCTGTGTGATCACAACTTCTGGGATGTTGCTGCTGCTGTCATCTTTTCATCTTCATGCTGAGCTTCTTCTGTTCCTCCATGAACTGATAGATCCGAAGAACCCCAGTCTAGCACTTCATCAACAGGCTCCTCATCTTCTGGAAAGTCAACGCTGACTGAATTCTCAACGTCTTCTACAAAGGCTGACAGGGACTCTTTGTTAGCACTGTGTGCACTGTCAGAGGTTACCTGAGCCTCGTCAAAGGTCTGGTGTCTCAGGATGACAAACTTTGTTCCCTGTTGAACAAAGAAAAGACAAGACATAAAGGGCCTTTCAATAGGACACTGACTTCGTTAGCTTTGCCGTGAACTATATTTGATACGTAAGGGATCCTAAGCATGTATGATGCCGGAGACTGTAACATTTCAAAGCTTGTACTGAATCTTTCTCAGGGAAAGGATTCTGCAAAACAAAATTATTAGAGCAACATTCATCTATTTCCACAGAGAAATCATTCATAAAAAAAAAAAAAAAAAAAAAAAAAAAAAAAAACCTGCACACATTCTGTATCAAATAAACAAGCAAGTCTCAGCAAGAGGAAGAGTTTTTTTGAATGCGCTCACTACTACCACAGGACTCAGACTACACTCCCAAGTTGGAGCGTTGCAGGGTTTTCTCCCCCCTCCTCCGAAACACCTGGTTCAGGCTGCTGCTCACAGTGGCAACTGAGCTATACAGCTCTGTAATCCATCAGGAAAATTAGTTCGGCTGTCTAGGAGGGATGTCACAGTAGTATTGGCACTACAATTAAACTCATCTTATTAGCATTGTGCTTATATACAAAATACAACACATTACACATTCAAGTAACTCAAGCTCAGGGAAGTGTTATTAAATTCCTTCCTTCCCCACATATTTGATGTTCCATCTCCCACTAAATTCCAAGTTTCGCCATTGGAAGGATTCTCGTCTAGAGCATGCAGCATACATCTCCTCTTCAGCCTGCAAACATTTATTGCTGGATGTGTGAGAAAAATACAACCCTTTTTTTTTAATGCAATCCACAGATGTATGCTGTGCAACCCTGTTATCCAACGTTTGATTATAAAGAGAAATTATTTCATTACAATTACTACTCTAATTGTTTCTACTTCTTGCCTTTGAATAAAATAACTTGACATTACTGCCCCCCCCCCAAAAAAAAAAAAAATTGGCAGCATATGACTTTCCAAATGACACAGGACATAATTTACCACAACAGGGAAATGTTCTGTGACTAAAATGACATAATGTTGATTTCCATGCAAAGCATGGTCCAAGGATTTACAGAAAAGACAAGAATGACCACATATAAGTCTAGAGTTTCACTTACTAAATCTGTGTAGCAGATTTACACTGGTCAGTTATGTACCCGAGTAAAGCCACAATGATCACTGTTCACTCACAGAGACCAAAACTGATATGTGCATTTGGGAAAAGTTCAGATCTTTGGGATCAGCAGAATAACCTTGAATATGTGCAAAACTCATCCTAAGGGACCATCACCACAACATAATGAGCGAGTTCCCCTTTCACAACAGTAAATTAGCAATGTATATATGTTTACTCCTTTATACATGCTGCCCAGCCAAGCATGACAGAAAGCAGCTCTGTTGATTAAAAATCTGAACACCGGGTACCATTGATCTACTACATATTTTCGTGGTACAACTTGCAGATACATTCCACCTTGACCACAAAATCAGTATAAACTCAGATTAGATCCATCCAGTATTTCCTCAGGATGCTGCAGATGCCCAAACACTTTTGACACGTTCAGAAAAACAACACCCAAGTTGCAGGACCAGCTCAAAGTCTCAGTAACAGGTCCAGTTCAGTTCCTGCCATCCACCAACAAAGATACTGGAGAACAAGGTCTCCCTGCGTTGTGATGTGCAATAGTAATGTTGTAGCAGTGATAGAGTAAGGCTATGAGTAAATAAAAGCTTGTAGGAAGAAGTACCATCTTTTACGAATTAACTGATGTAGCAAGTTCTGAACTGGCAAGCTCCTGGTCACAGAAGTCCCCCTCCAGCTCTGGATCTGAAACGTCAAGCTGAAGGCAGTGAGGAACAACTGCTCTGAAGGAAAAGGTTCCTGAGGAACCGAGGACAAGCTAGTGCTGGGTTGCTACCAAAAGGTTTCCATCTTCCCTCACTCTCAAGAAAAAAAAGAAAAAAAAAAAAGAAAAAAATAATCAGTGAAGAAGGAATGTTTAAGAAAATTTCACAGCAAGAGAAAGAGGAGGAGAAAGAAACCTTATGCCAGTTAGTTAAAATCTCTCTCTGCTGAACACTCCCCATGGCCTTATCAGCAGCAAATAGCTGCTTGAGTGGAGTCCTGGGCATAGCTGTCTCAGCCCGGGTGGCCTCAGAGCACCCTGGTGCACAGCACTTCACCACGGAGCATCACCAGCTACTCGCTCACAGGCAGCAACCAGTGCAAGCCAGAGAAGAAGTAGCCATTTCCCCTCCAGAGACAAACTACATACATCAGGTTCACAGGAGCATGATGCCTGACAGATATTCTGCTTGCATATGGTAGCAACGGGCATCTGCCCAAAATCTCCCTTTGCACAGGGGGAGAAAGGAAAATATCAATTAAAACTGTACTATGTTTGGATCTTCTACCTTTGCGCTTCTGCATATGGACTTGATGTCACACCTAACAACCTGCAACAAACAGCATCTTGGTTTTACTCATCCTGGACAGAAGTATTTTCAGACAGAAGGCACCCTTTTCCTAAAGGCCTATTCAAACATACCAGAAAATGCCTTCCTAGTTACAAGCTGTTAATTCCAGAGTCTGTTTTGCACAAGAATTTCTACTGAAAAGCATCACAAAAGCCTGCATTGGGCACCTCAGATGCATGGGGTAGTTTAAACTAAATTCCAGGCTTGTGTAAATGTATTATTTACACTGATTCCGATCATGTAATCTGTTCTGATGGGCGAGTTCACTGTTAAATACTAGCAAATCATATGCCCTTACATCTCCGTGAACGATCCCATTTGCTGTCAGTTGTGTAATACGGGCAACTTTCTGACTAGTCAAGCGGAAAAGATGGGGAGGGGGGAAACTCCTGCGCACCCAGTGTGACACGGCACCAGAGGAGTGAGCATTAAATTAGAGTGAGAGGTTATAAGTCTGACAGAAACCTGATCTGTATTCCCTAATTATGGAGGCTCACTTCCACAAAACTGACACAAATGTTAAGCCAAATTAAATGTTGTCTAATTAACTACCATATACAAGACTTCAAAGTGGGATGTCTACATGTTATTTAGCGAAGTAACTGGAACACGAGGACTCGCGAATTATCAGTCAAGGCAGACCTGCCATCCCAGCTAACTGTTACAAGGTTAAGGCATTTCATTCCCACGCATCCCTCCTGTTAGCGCACCGCTTGTAATATTTACAGAAAAAGGCACGGCAGTAAACAGTGTCGCACAATGAGGCAGGGGAGTTGGTAGGGCACGATTCAATGGCACTGATCTCCCCGATGAGCTGCCAGAAGCTGTTACGAATGGCCCGGCTGATGGACTGATGACTGATAAAGAGAAAAAGACACCGGTGCTGGTAATTCATGGAAAAACTACACACTGCCATGACAACTACAAGTGCCAAGTGACAGCTGTCAAGGTAAATGGAGTTTGGGAATCCTTCTTTCTTAAAGGATCATCTACGCATGCGCGTTATTTTGGAGGGAGGGAAGAATTTAGCATGCAGATTTTCAGATCTATTCCCTCCCTTGGGACTGAGGGGGAAAAAAGTTATTTATGATGCTCTCAATTTCAATCTAATCATTCTGAATTTTGAAGGGAAAAGATAGGAAAGTATTTGCTTCCTTCATTTCAGATCGCTGTTCTTGTGCAGCACTAAGACCTTCACGTGGCATCGATACAAGGAAGACTCTCGAGCACGGGTGAGGCTATCTAACTAGGCAACAAGGTGCCGAGGGCTCTGGCTGGAGGAGCCCTGGGTGTGGGAAGGGAGAGAGTTGGAGGCAAACCATGCTACGACGTGGTGCAGGAGAGCAGCAAGAGACGCCCTTAATGTGGGCTGCATTATCTGTAAGAGACATCCATCCAAATTAGTCTCAGGACTGATGGATCCTCACCATAGTCTAGAACTGGGAGGAGCTGAGCAACAAAGCAACATCTCAGCATGGGTCAGCAGGCCTTGGCACGACTGCTTTCCCAGCGGAGGGGGGAAAAGCTCGGCTGCCCCTCTGCGTGGGTAGCAGAGCTCAGCCAACATGGATCCGATTGATTTGAAGAGGTTTTGTTCGTATCACAGAAGGAAACAGCTGCAGCAGTCCGAGCGAATCAGCCACCATTTCCCAGACAAATCACTTCTTATCCTGTCTTAGCTTCTCAAAAACATGATTTTGTTTGTTTAGGAGCAGCCACATTAAAATGCAATAGCCAAAGCACTGGAAAATTGATTCGTGAAAATTTTAGAAGTTCTATACCCAGCCACGGATAACAGTGACCATACACAATACAAACACACAGAGCTCTACTGTTTACGTGCTCTTGGAGCATGGTAGGAAAGGCTTGTCACAAAAAAAGAAAAAAAAAAAAACCAACAGGAAAATTGGGCAAGGAAAGTGTGAACAAAGCCTGCTATTAACATAATTCTCCCTAATTGTTTTACGACTGTTAAATTGACAGCATAAAAGGCTCTACTATTATTACCAGCTGTAGTTTATCTCTCTCTATCCACCCTAAGCTTCCAAACACTCTAGTTACTCAAAAACAAATTGAGCTAAACATTCAAGCTGAAGTCAAATAAAAAGGAGGATCTTGAAAGTTTAACACCCACCTACCCCCAAGAACAAATGCAACCTTGCAAGGACCTATCTTTTCCTGTTATCTCCAGTAACAAATCCATCCAGGCCGATTAAAGTTTGCTTCGAGCATTTTCTTGAACTGCAAGTCATAAAATTCCTGGGGCCTCATTCATAACAGATTGCAACCAGAGACAGTCTTTCCACGTCACTGCCTCCAAGAGGTTGTGTTTTAGGAGCTCGTTCTCTATTTTCACTAACCATCCTGTAGCCTGATGAAAACCAGCAGTGCTACAGGACCCAACCGTAAAACTAAGCACTCGGTCTTGCCCACTGGCCACTGCACTGCGGTCGGATCCTTGCCTCCAGCTGCTTCTCCAGCAAGGCAGCCATGGGGTCAAGTCCTGACTCTTGCCCCTGGACAGGCGGATGGTGTCCGAGTCCCACCAGTACCACACGACTAATTCACAGAAAACAAAACACATTCTGTTAACCACAACATCAGTGATGAATGAAAAGTGGTTGAGCGCAAACTATTAATAGAGGGGAGCCCAGTGGCTAATTACAAAAGACGAAGTTCGTCTCCCCTTCCGATCGAGGTTCAGAATAGCTTCAAATGTCTGTCTAAGGAAACCTGTCTGAATGGGATGCTGCTGACAGCATGCAGGTGAGACTGTGGCCTGGGGAGCAGCTGAACAGGTTTTTCATTCTCTTATGCCCCCCAAAATGGTTATTTCACTATTGTTGGTAACACAGGGATAAAGAAGAAGTGGTACAGGTCTGGGCATTTTTAAATATGCTGCTGCAGCTTTCCATTTCTTAACACATCATGCTTACCAAAAATAAATAAATAAAAAAAATTAAAACCACTTTTGCTTTTAAATAGATATTCTAAAAACCACTGTCTGACTGTGCAGAGTGGAGCGACACAGGAATAAGGAGAAGACACTATTTGGGGAAGGGAAAAAACAACAGAGAAACAGACAGCATAAAAATGAAAACAGGGGTCTATTTTTTGAGCCAGGCTGCAGTTTGCCTCCTCTCTCGCAGCCCTGAGACTTCCAAGATCAACACAAACACGCAAGCTTTTTACACCTGAGTATCGGCATACATGACCTGACTCGCCAAACAAAAGAAACATTAAAAAAATAAAAGCATTTTCTCAAGGGAATCAAACACACCCTGTTTCCCCTTTCACCGCAGCCCTATGCTCGACTTCAGAGCCTTGCCACAGGGACCTCTCCTTCCCCCTTCTCACACACCCCTCCTGCTTCCCACCTCCACCGCCCCGTGAGATCTGCAGCCCTCTGCCTACCCCTCCCTGCACTGTCCCACAGCTGGCAGCTCATCCCAGGTGTGTACACCCTCACCCTCCTTCCCCCAGCATAAGTAGGTCTAAAAATTTCCTCGGTTGTGTGTTTGCCAACCATGCCAATCACTTAAACCCTGTTAAGGCAGGGATAGCAGACAGACTCACCCATTGTTCTCTTCCCCATGCTCAAGGTCCTACATCTACATTGTATTGGAATTACTCAGGAGAATCACAAATAAGGCACAACGAAATAATAGCGTAATCCAACATACAAAGTGCTTTGGAGAGCAGACCACTGACAACTCTCAAAACCCCTCTGGAGCCATCAAATAAATATCTTTTGTGTTATGACTGAAAACACTGTTTGCAGCCCAATGAGCAACTTACCGATATTTGGGGTTCCCTGGCTGGCCTCTCTTTTCCTCCCCCAGAAATTTTTACCCAGGCAGACTTTCTGGGCTTTGTAGCTTTCTCCAGAGTCCCCATATACGCAGCAACCTGGTCAGGGCCCAAATCAGATCAATCAGCTTCAGGTCAGTTCTCCTGTGTTCCCATAGTGCCTAGGGCTTTCTGGAAATGCTCTGCTCCCTGCTAATATTTCTTGACAAAACAAGTAGGTATTTTTCTGTCTAGAACGGTGCAAACAAATGTGGCAAGCCACTGCTGATCTGCAGGTTACAGTTGGGAATGATGAGAATAATATTTTTTGAACAGAGGTCCCAGAAAGGTCCCTTCCCCATTTGTAGCTAGTATCTGCTGAATGATATCCCAGTTTAAAATATCCTTTCTATCTGGATTAGAGATTCAATGCAAAATTAGTAACAAGGTGTTTGGAAGATATTGCATAATGACTCTAGCTGTGGTACAAGAAACTGTGAGAGAAGAAAAGCAGGTCTTCTGATAATTCCAAAAAAAAAGGTTTTTTTTAACAAAAAACCTTTAGAAATATATAGCTGGGAGTTTCTTTTTACCAATGAGCATTGAAGAGGGGAAGCTGAACAATTCCCATGCATTTTTATATAAAGACACAGCAATCTATTGAAATGCTGAAACAACTTTACCAACTCAGAGTTTGCGCAAACGATACCATATACACGCACTTGTGAAGATCTAACAAATGCAGCATACCATGTACAACAGCAGTCTGTTAACATCAGTAATATTAAGAAAAAATGGATGTTTGAAAGCCTTCCTGCGGAGAAAAACTGCTAAGGTCACCAGCCACAGCTATTCACTCTGTAGAAAACAGAGGGGAAACACACTGCAACCAACAACCAGCAGTCCTTGTGCTAGTACCTGGTGGCTGAAATACTGTTTTCTCTTGAAGTGAGAAGCAAATACAGTGTGCTGCTTTTATCTGGTTCTTCGTAGCATCATTACCGTAGATTTTATGTCAACACAGCAACACTGCCATGAGATTTCCACATCCATGAGATCCCATTACAAAGGAAGCCCAAAGCCAAGTTTAAGGAAGGCTGTGCAGGGATCTCCTGTAAAAACATCCTTCCCAGCTTCAGCAGTTCTGCCAGTACAGAGAATTTTGCACCCTGAGAACATATTTTCCTAGTGGCCATGTAATCACCCCGCTTTTGCCCTCCTCCCTTCCTCCTTCCACCTTCTCCCTTTCTCCCCTAATCTAAGCTTTCCCAATATTCTTCTGTGTAATTTTTTCCTCCTCTGAATGCTGCAAACATAACAGCCACAGATTATCGTATTTTTCAGGACATAGACTTAATTTTTTTTTATTTTATTTTAAAGAAACATACCTCCATGTTTAGAAATTAGTATTTTCAATTTAGAGATAGCATTTCAGTTCTCCTTGGCTTGAACTCAGAATTTTTATAGAGAATAACCTGCTAATCCATGCATTTATCATTCTTGCACGAATGATGTGCCTCTTCTTTTACACCCCAAAAAAAGATTTAATACCAATCTCAGGCACCCAAAGAATTTCATAGCATTTCTATTACAAACTTATTTCAACCTACTATTACCAAATAACTTAATTATCATAATTATATATAAAGCTTTACTGTAAATTAAGATTAAACTGGGTTGCTGAAATAAATGCTAATATATTTAATTGTGGGATGGATTATCTTGGCTTCACTGCTATTCCTCAACAGCAAAACTTCCAAATAAGCATGACTGAACAATGTCTTTACATAGAGTTAGCCAAGCTCATCATGCAACAAACAAAAACCATTTAGCGTTTCAAGCAGAGGGCACATTTTCCCTGTGTACCTTGACTTCTAGTGAGTAGCTATTGATTTCCATGGGAAGCTAAAGGTTCTTCATTTTTACTTTCAAAAGTTTAAAATTAACATGGTAATGGTTGAAACCTATTCTCTTCCAACACATTACTGGTAGACATGAGGACATCCTCCTAGAAGCGTGGATTGAAGCAGAGAGGCTGGAAGAGCGCACTTCTGCCACACTTTGTGCTGCTAAAGATGAGAAGTTACAGCCCTAACAAAGCAAAAGGCAACGAGAGACAGTTACCAAAATATGCTTCTACCTCCATGCTGTCTTGTCCAAATCTGCAGCAGGCTGCCTGTTCCGGTATTTACCTTTCTTAAGCTGAAACTGAATTCGAACAGAAGTTAATAAAGGATATTACGATGTACGTGGGAAGAGGCAACTCTCAAACTGCTTGTCCCTCATAACCTCTCTCAACATTGAGCCCAGATCTCTGTCACTGCAGTAATGCTCTGCCTTAGCCAGTGCCTGATCTATGCTGTTAGCTTGTTTAGTATATGTTAAAGGTAGGTATAGTAAATTTGATTTGCAACACGTCTCATCTCATTTACATGATGAGGCCATTGCAATAAAATACTTCTGACATGTTACACTGGCCTATGACATGATGCCAATGGAAGATGACATGCCCCACCATGCTGAATACAATAACATGTACCTCAATAACTATTATCGCCTACCAATTCTAAATTTAGCCAGAATACATAGGAAGATAAAATGTGGATTGAAAAAAATGCCTCTTTTCTCAGCATCTTCCCTCAGGTCCCTTCAAAATCAGCACGGGGCTCAGCAGGTGGGGTCAAGACATTTTCAAAAGGCATTGGGAAGTTTTTACATAACTTTTAAAAGTAAACATACATACACAATTCATCATAAAATAGAAACATTTCAATATTTATTTTCAATATTCCTTGGGAATTTCTTTTCTGCAAGTCCTGGAATAGCATAGAGTAGATTTAGGTCCATGATAAAAATGAACTTGTCAGCCACAGTCTTTATCTCAGCTCTAGGGAGTCAAGGCCCAGGCCTCAAAGTTACACATGAATCAACATTAAGACTTCACAGACGTGCAGCATTTTCCTCTAAAAGACCTGAGAATACTTTATAAGCACTAATGAATTAAGTGTCCAGCACTTCTGTGAGATAGTGAAACACCATCCTTCTTTTACGGACTGTGGGCAGAAAGAGGTTAAGTGATTTGTACAGGGGCACAAAATAAATCTGCGTAAGGCAAAGCAAAACTCATGTATTCTGTCTCCAAGTCAGGAGCTTTGGTGCAAGACCATTCCTCATCTCCACCTCGGGCACGTGAGGGCTGGTGCTAGAGTCACCAGGTGTTTGAGACACAGAACCTCTCATGCACACAATCCCCATCTCCTCCTAATTACTCAGATTTTAGGAATATTCACGTTTTTACACACTTTCTTCCATGACAAAGTTTTACTAGCCTTAGAATTTGCAGAAAGGTCAAAGTAATTATGTGTAAATGTGTCATACATGTTATAACACCCTACAGAAACCAGTCGGGACTTTCAAAAGCCAAACTGATGAGGACTCCGTAGGAAACTGGAGAAAGCTCCATCAGAACCATTACAACACAGTTGTCATCTGCAGACATTTCCCTTGGAGACGCGCCTGTTTGCGGACCACTTAGCGGATCCTGAGAAAGCAGCAAACCCCGATTCCAAAAAATATTTTGTTTTTATTACTGGAGCTGGCGAGAAAAACGAAATTAAAGAAAAATTTAAATTGAATACCCAGGGCAAGAAACCAACTTCCTGGTACTCCGATGTATTAAGCAACTTAATCTCCCAGAGGAAGCGGTAGAGCCCAGATTGCTCAGAGCGCTTAAAACCAGACAGGACCAAACAATTAGTTCCCTTGTCCTAACTAAGACAGACAATTTCTCACCTGCAAATGGGCATTTTTCCAGCAGACAAGCTCAGCCTTTAACAAGATAGGATTTTTTTTCCCCTTTGTGCACCTACAAACATGCCGAGGCAGGCACAGCCAGTGGAAGGGAGTTTAGACTGCCAACAAGGATCCTGTTTGCTTCCCCAGCGGACCCTGCACTTACCATGAGCAGGTAGGTTCACACACTGGGAGGTGGGACACACTTGTTGATAACAAAACTGATTAGAGAAGCCAAGGAAATCCACATAACCTTAAGTGGAAAAGCTCATCCATTAAGTGCCTCTGTGATTGTGTGCAAGCAGTCAAGCGAGATTCTTTTAAACAATTTTTATTTACTATCTTGCCATATTTAATTGAAAACATTTTCATTCATTCAGTTTCATTAAACCATCCATTACCTAGGAAAGGCCAGTTTGAAAGCACAGAAGAAATCTACTTGTGATATGCTACAGCAAGAAAACCAGAAGAAAAAGTGACAAAAATCAGAAGGGAAAATAAAAAAACAAAAAAACCAACCAAACAAAAAAACAAAAAAACCAAAGCAAACAAAAAAACAAAACAAAACAACAACCCACCCCACCCCCCCCCAAAAAAAACCAAAACAAAAAAACAAAAAAAAACCACAAAGAAACCAACACTGCTTATTCTCGCTCCTGGCAAGCCCAATATATTTAAAACACATGCAGAAATTCAGAACTACTTAAAAAGTGGACTTGAGCTGATGCTGGTGAATATCAAATGAACTATGAATGGTTTTGCAGTATGTAAAAGACATACTGGGAGACTGCTACGATCTGCCAGACAAAACCAGCCATAGTAAACTGATCCGGAGAATCTCAGGGACCCAGCTGCAGCACTAAACCCCACCGAGCGGTGTGGGTCCTGTTACACACGACTAAAAGGTTGCAGCTTCAGACGTTTGGTCTTGCACAAGATTTTAGAAATCTGAAAGAATTTCTCAGATGCTTTTTTCCAACAAATGTTTTAGCTGGGAAGGAAAAGACAGGAAAGCAATTTACAAGATGCTACTTGTTTGGTTGGCTGGGGTTTGTGGTTTTTTAAACTTAAAAACGGTCACTGTGCATTATTTACCATGACCTTTTATTCACAAAGTTTTGTTACACCAACTGTTTGTTCTCAAGCCACAAGGACACTTGCACCAAAGCCAATCTTTTCTGGGGAAACACGCATTATTGCCTGCGCTCCCACACACATGCTCCTGCAAAGGTAATTCTTGTTTGGGGACTGTAAGGAGAGGAAACAGTGCAATAAGACCAAGTGTGAGACTTGCAATAATGGGAATTTTCTACCACGTTATTCTTGCACGTTCTGCTGGTCACATTCCAAAGATTATCTGTTCAATCATTATTTTACTTTATTAAAAAAAAAAAAAAAAAATCACTGTTAGTAGGCAAAAAAATTCAAAAACAAAATCTAGGAACTGCAGAGCACCCTGCCCTGTCGGTGTCCAACCCAAATGGAATGTCCCCCGGTGCGCTGCCAGAAAACATCACCTTTTCTTCTGTCTAAACAACACTGGGTCTGTAAAGCCAAATAAAACATGGGACCAAACCCCACGACTACAAATAACATTAGACAGCCAGGGAAAGGCAACCCTCTGCTTTGGCAACATGGGTTGTAAATAGGTCCTTTGCATGTGGTCTGTCTAAAATGGCGGGTCAAACCAGCATGCTTAGGGGCATTAGAGACACCCAAGTGCAGCAAATAAATGAAAACAGAGCAGGCAGTGCTGTTGAGGGAGGTGACCTGACTTCAGGTGCAAAATTGAGGTTGTAAACGGAATTTGGCAAAAGCCGAACCGGGAGACAAAACCAAAATCTTTTTACATCCTTTATTCCCAAGCTATTGAGCTATGAAGGGGGAAGGGCAGCTTCTTTCTGTGCATTTCCAGTGCCGTGCTGAAACGCGGACTGAGGGCACTGCGCACGCAGGTGTTTTTAAATGCCTCAGATGAACAGACCCCAACTGCATCCTCCTACCTCTCAAAAGGCTGCAAAAGGGCCTCGGACTGCAGCCCTACCGAAGTCAGGGTGCTCAGCTGGAAGAGCCGTGAACTGCTCGGAGCTGAACACTCAGCTGGATGATCAGCCCAACAAATGATCTTATTGTCTCCCCCCCCCACCCCACGGGCCCCTAAACCCCTGCCAAATCCAGCAGACAGGCCTCCGAGGGTCCTCCACGTACTTGCGCGTCTCCCCGCTGGCAGGCCGCACCCGCGGCGGCTGCGCGGCGGCGGGGGTGAGGAGGCACAGCCCCTCCCGGCACGCTGCCCTGCCTCAGCCGTCGCCCTGCTCCACGGGGGCACCCGCAGCGTTCCCAGCGCCGGGCAGGTCCGCCTGCCCGCGGGCCGCAACTGAGGGACGGGGTCCTGCGGCCCAGCTGGGGGTCTCTCATCCCAGCCTCCTGCTGCAGCCCCTTCTCTTCCAGAGGGCTCCGCACACCTGCACCCAGCTGCAGGAGCAGCCAGGCTGACTCCGCCACGGAGCTCGCCAGAGGCTTCGTACCACCAACACCTACCCGACCCGCCGTGGGTTAAAAAACACACCCCCTTCCTTTCCCCCCAATCCCAAAACCAACATCAGAAAGCGATTCTGCGTGGCTTCAGCAGGCAACCCAGAGGCAAAAGCCCAGCCAAGCCCTTCTTTCGGTTCGCTGAGACTTCATCCGTCTCGTTTTCTTAATTCAGGTTGGTTGCCCGATTTCAGCTATTTCAAAGTTCAGCAACAAATGTGTAATGTTTCTGTCTTTCAAGCGTACTAAGTTCCTTTGCTATAATGCGTCTGATGGGTCAAACCCCTACTAAATCATGCTCATCGTAAAGCGATACTACCGTCACATAAATTTAAGCCTTTTAGCGCAGGCCTTTCATCAACTCATTATGCTGTCCATGCAGCAAAATCTAGACACTTTGGAAAACCTAATTGTAAGTTCAGGCTATGAAATGCTCATTTGTCTCTTAAAAACTCTTTTTATCACCATTTCTTGTTGCCCTATGGTGTATATTGATTTTATATATTATACAGCAAGAGAGATAATTGTGTGCAAAGAGCTGCGTGTCCTTTAAGGAAAAGGAAAGTAAATAAGTGTATTTGGCAAAACCATGACAAAAGCAGAGCGAGTAGATGTCACTCTTCCTACGAAAATACACAGTGGTTGCAGGCTCTGCTGTAATCTAAATTGTAAGAATTACAAAAGTAATCGTTAAATTACAAAAATACGGCAAACTCGCAGACCTCCTGGGGATCCTGTGCATTAGGCTAAACAATAATCTAGCATTCGTCCATCCTCTGCAATAAAATGAAAGGTGGGTGTCCCCTTTGTCAGTATATCATGAAAACTGGACCAGGTGGCTAATCCTCCTCAGGGAACTTGAACCTTGGCAAAGCATCTACGAGGGGCTGAACAGATGCTTAGGCACTCATTAACCAATTCATTTCATCGTCACACACATGATGGGAGTGTAACATTAAGAGCCTCACAACCCTGCTTCCACCCCCACAACCGAGAGCTGAGACCAAAAACCTGCCCCTCACTTGTTCAATATGGCCCAGGCTGGTAATGCGAGTTTAACTTTTCCAACTGACTGGAAACATGTAGATCAGTAACACAACACAGCAGGAACCCAATTTCAGAGTTTTCTGAGCAGTTGGATGCAAGTTTTTGAATGTATTTTTGTGGTCCAGCTTCCCTATTTATTATAAAGCAGTAGGAAAGCCCTCTCTCCATGGGTCCAATCCCACAAGCACAGTCAGGTGTGCTGCCATCCCTATTGTGCTGGCAGGCTCAGTGCTGTAAGCAGGATACCCAGCAGCAGTCACAGAATTGGGCCCTAAAGACTGCAGCTAGCTTGAGAATGACTTGAAACTCCACATTACTCTTCAGTGGCAGGGCGGCTCTAATAACACTAGCAACTACCTGAGGAGGGGGTTATAAAAAAACAAAAAAAAAAAAAGGAAAGCACATAACAGCAGCCCTAGGAGATATGCAGAGGAGGTCTAAAATACTGGAGGTGTGTGTCTGTGTGTATGAAATAGAATTTCGATAATATAAATACAACAGGGGATACGGGCAGCAAGTCATGAAGAGCAAAGCTGATTTTTCTATGGCATAGTTTTAGGAGTTTAAGCTATTCAGAAAATAAGAGGCAGTATCTAAAAGGGACAGAGGAAAGAAATTAACCCTACCTCAACAAGCAGTTGAAAACAGAAAAATAGAAAACCTCTCTTGTCAAGCTGCTTCCCTTTCATGCTGGGCAATAACTGAAAGAACAGAGTCAGCACCAGCAGAAACCACAATTCAAGGAGAAACAATAAGGAAAAAAACTCCCGTACACAGCCATACTTTGCTTTCAGCTCATTTGCTTTCTTCTAGCATGGCATCAAAAAAGAACTACTCCGTTACCTAGGGAGCTGAAGGGAACTGCATCACTGGAACACCATTCAGTGCAATGCTGTGGTAAAGCCAACATGCAATTGGAGAGTCATTCAATCAGGGCTGCAGGAAAATTTCCAGCAGCACCCAGGTATTTTTGCAGTTTTAAGTCTCATTTTTCACACTAGGTTCATACTTGTTTAAATAACAGAAACAGTCATTGGTACAATGCTGTGATGTTTGGTTTGGTCAGTCAGGAACCTCTGAAAATCTTAGCGGTAAGTGATACCACACATTCATCTCTGGGATGCACATCTACCTTAAAAAGGGGAAGCAGCATTAGTTCGAGTTCCTATTGAAAAACATACTTGAATATTTTTATCTTTTATTTCCTGAAAAAATTTATCTTAATTGGTAAAATATAATGAAATGTGCTAAAACTAAATCCTGCCTTAGGCATCAGAGGCTGTTAGACCTGGCGAGGCTTGACTGGCAGCAGGTCCCAGGAAAAACTTTTGTTTCAGCTCTGCCTGCTTACCTTCTTCCTACCAGCCAGAGAGCTCATAGCATGCTGCCGTACTCACCAGGCAGCAGCCAAGGTTATGGAAAGCCTTAGAAGTAACTTTGAATGTCCTTTGGCTAGGAATAACCTTCTCTAATGTTTACATATTTTATGTTTTAAGGTAGAAGGCTGGTGATGGAGTAGCTTGTGACGTGCTTCCGAAGAGACGATGCTGGTGGATTTTGGAGCAGAAAGGGACATTTTATCCTCGACTTAAAGGATGAGAAACCAGCAAGGGTCAGAGGCTGCCTTTGTGTGTTTTACAGCACTGGGCACAGTGGGTACAGAGATTGGAAGAAGAGATGCCAAAGAATAAAAATAAAGCAGAAGGGAAGAACGCCTTTACAGCTGCCAATCTCCAGGCAACTAAAGCCCACAGCCCCCCTTCTTCCCCCATCCTCGGGGAGACACCAACTGCTGCAGGACTTGCAGGAATTGATCCTGGCAATGACAGACAAGATCCAAGCCTCAGGATCCTTAGGAGAGAACAGCTTTGTAGAAACAGACTTAAACCCCAACAACAACAACTTGTCCCAGGCCAGAATAGAGACTTCTTAGATCCCAGATCACCGACACAATAGTCAGCAACGGTGCTATGATCATGTCAGTGCAGCTGTTTGCTCATCCACACAAGAGGCTCAGCCCAGCTTTTAGATGCTAGGACAAAAAGCCCAGTCCAGGTGCAGCTCGTCCTGCTGCAAGCCAGGGCCACCAGCAAGACCCCAGCAGCATTCCCATGCCATCTAGTTGTGTCAAAGGAAAGGGGACACAGAGGAAATGCCACAATTTTATTTATGAAGGTAAGAGCTCATGAGAATTATTTACACCCAGCAGTAATTCAGTTACCTTTGGGTACCCCAGTTCTGTGCATTGCACGCACATTACAAAGCACAAGGGGTTTCTGAGTCTCTGGTAAGCAGGAAAGAGCTCAGAGAGCTGAAGCAAGCTGGGCACTGGGATGCAAGCACCCAGGGAACCTCAGAGTTGCCCCACAAGGCTTCAGTGTGCAGAAGGGGTGCTCCTTCCTACACTTTGAACCCAAATTCATAAACCTGTTAGAGAAAAGCTAATTTTCCCAGAAGCACTACCTGCTCGGGAAACATACAAAACTGAAGCTCCTGATCCCTTGGGACCATTGCTGTGCCTCTCAGCAAGAGAGAGATTTATTTGTAACCCTGACCTTGTTCATAACTATTTTGCACTTACCTGAACAACTCCCACAGATTTTGGTGACCACAGCAGGGTACCCACCAGGTCATCACCACTCCCCGTTACACAGATCTACCCATGGTTGCTCATCACTTCAGTGAAGTTCAGCAACTTCCACTAAAACCAGACATCGAGGAGAACCTTCAGCTAGCAAGTCAAAACTGTTTCTGAAAGCCAGGCTGAAGAAATAGCATTGCATTTTTAAAACAACCAAGGGAAGCCCTCTCCTTACAAGCTTCTCCCACAGCAGGCAAAGGAGTAAGAGCCTAAGCTGTACTGGCAGGTGCCATTTTATACCCCCAAAGTGTGGGGCAGGTGCAATTGGAGCTAAGTGTGTGCAGCTGGGAGGCTCAGGGGATGGGCAGGGCTGATGGCAGAATCTCCAACACCTGGGCTGGGGCAGCTTCACTCCTGCCCCGGCTCAGCCCAGGGGCCATTTGTTCTGCAATTATCATTTGAAACATCTCAGGACAAAGACCCCTTTAAATTTCAGCACCAGAGATACTCTTACAGGCTTTGACACTGGTTGCCAAGTTTTGGTGCGAAGCAAAGTCTTTCTTTTTCTTTTTTTTTGGCAGAGTTAAAATAAACTTTGTCTGCAGAGTGACCTGCAGCAGAAACAAATGGTTGCAAAGCAAGAGAGCAGCAGCTGGGGCATCTCCGCTTATGCTGGATGTGGCATTGCACAGGCACGATGCTGGTCCTTACCTGCTTCTCTCAAGAAACAGGCTGTCCTGGTCCAGCGCTGTAGCAAGGACATACTGTCCAGACGTGTTCAGCTTGAACACAAAACCTAACCTGCGAGCAGTTGCCAACTGGAAAAAAAGCATCTTCAAAAACAAGTATTCCATCTCTCCTGCCTGATTGTCCTATTTCTAGAAAACAAATCAGTCCTTAAAAAAGGCAAAGGCAGGCCTTGCCCAAATACAGCTTTTTTCATTCAAAAGATACACAGCTGGCTTCAAGCTCTCTGCCTTCCCCTGCCATCCCAGAGGAAAAAAAAAAAAAAACAACAAAACAAAACAGAAGAGAAATGAAGTCAAATATGCTTTATTACTTATTAGCTAGTAATGTTATATCTTCTGACAAGCTGAACAGTTGTAGCAGGCGGCTGTGGAAGTCGCTACATGGCCTGCTTAGAACAAAAACAGGAATGAGAGACAGCTCTGAAAGGGAATTTTTTAGCACAGCTCAGCCATCCTACCGTGCCCAAACCAAGTACTTTTATCCAGTTAATTTAGCGAATGAATCCCTCAGGGTCTCCAGCCATCTACCACTACAGCTCATTAGAGCCCAATATCCGACTTTTCATGTTGTATCACTGAAAGCACTTACACTTAAAATGTAATTAAACTTAAAACAAACAAGATCTCTTCCCCCCCCCCAGCCCCGGGACCTGCCCCCACTGCCCCTTCCCCACACTGACAAAGGCATGCACCTCCACTGCGTTATTTGGGAAAACACTGCACACTTCCCCCACTGACAGCGTGACATTTGCCTGACCGTTCATCCTGTGAGCAATTAGAAATCTAAATACTGGGTGTAATGCCTGGCTATTGGGATTTAAACTCACAGATCTCTTACAAACGAGTAATGCGGTAAGACTTGCTGTCCGACGAGGTGTCTTATTGAAATATCCCAGGCTGGTTTGCTTGTCACAGCTGTCGTTTCAGCCATTTGCACTTACACTGTATTGCTTTCATTACAAAAATAGAAATTTGTGTCCTAAGTGCTGTTACATTACTAATGCTAAATATTTAATTCCCCAGGGTTCTAATTATGGTTGAGCACTGGCAACACTGATTCTACTTTTTAATAACAACTGTAAAAGCAATTTGAGCATTTTTCAATTAATTAAATACATAGTGTACGAGTAACCTCTTGTCATTTTGCCCTCCAGGACCTGAGCTAATTTGTGTGGAATAAAATGTTTTGAAAATTAACTGATATACTAGTCTGATCATTGTTGTTCTATTAAATTATAGTCTGCCAAACAAGTGGTGTATAATAGTTACATACCATACTGTTTCCTTATTTATGATGGCATGGTGGTTTTTTGAAAAAACTTCTCCAGTGCATTTCTAGAGAGCACGCTGGAGAGGTCTAATTAGCAGGTAAGAGATGGTCTATGTACACGAGCATCAGCAGACTTACAATGCAGTGAGTCTTCAGCAATGAAAAACAAAGCCTCTCTCCATTCTTCAGACCTCATTTTCACCTTCTTTCACAGCTGAAATTTGAAGTGTTAATTAAATCACTTTCTCCTGCATCAACTCCTATGGATTAGTTAGTAGTTTACACTTTAACACATGGGATTTGACTCACAATATTAAAACACACGAGTAGTTTAGAAACCAATTTTTTATCTTCAGCTTGTACAACCCAATATGAAAAGATTTGCCTGTAAGATGAGTTTGTTGGAATACATGGACAGTTAAAAATACTTAGCCTGCTCATGCAGACATCCAGGCATAAAACTAATACCTACTGCATACCTAACACAATGCTAAAATTAAAAAGTATATTTTCCGTTTATACAGTCCTAGAAGCTTAGAACACTGATACATGACAGCACCTTCTGTATCCTGGTAAGGGAAACCAACCTCTTCTTTTCCACGTCTCAACATTAAAAATAATACAAAATCATCTGGGAAGAATTAGCAAAAACCCTAAAATTTTGAATTTATTTTTCCACATTTTTAATTGTAGCTGATAAATAATGTTCTTTCAGCATGTTTTTTAATAGCGTATTTTATTTTATAGTGTGCAATAATAGTAAGTCAAACATATTGCTTGAAAAGTGCTTAAGGTTTAAACATCCCAAAATATACAGGTGAAAGTTGGAAGGGTTCAACCAAATAATTCAACAGTAAGGGCAATGTTCTACTCTGAAATCATACAAAATATGGATGACAGATAAACAGCCAGTCCAGAGTGCACTACTAAGACTTTAACGCTGACAAATCATTTCAGGAAGCAAAAATGCCTTACTAATATACACTGGTGCCACAGACTTTCCAGGTGAAAGTTGCCTGTGACTGAATTATTGCTATTTAAAAAGAAGATTTTGGAAAAGGCATCTCCAGCCACTGTGCTACTGTACTGGGACTTTCTCTCTTAGCAGGGTAATGGAAACGGCAGCACTGTAAACTGGAAGCATTCACAAAAGAAGAAACAGCTCATTTCCAGTACCTCGCCAGGTTCCTGCACCCCACTCATGCTCCGGCTGCCTCTGTACACTGCTGCCACCGCTGCTCACCTCAGGGCCATGAACCTGCTCAACCTCCATGCACTTGGCACTGTTTGGGTTTGAAAGAGGTGGGGCTGTTTCTCATAGTGTTGGCCAGGCTCTGGGGTCACTCAAAAGAGTCATCTGTCCCTCTGGCATTTTCCAAGACTGCCCTCTCTTTCAGGAAAGTACTTTGTGCCTGTATCTATACCTGGACACTGATAACATGGTGTGCTAAGCTGTGTGCAGCTCAGAGCGCTCAACTCTCATGGAAACCCACAGGAGCGCAGCGTACTCGGCAGAGTTCTCCACACCACGGGCCATGTAAACAAAATACACATAAAGTGAGGTTAAAAAATGTTCTGATCCTGAAACATGCATGTTTGTTAGCTCTGCAAAATTATAACTTTAAAAAAGGAATATCAAAGATGCTTTAAAAG
This sequence comes from Haliaeetus leucocephalus, assembly GCF_000737465.1. Taxonomy (NCBI): domain Eukaryota; kingdom Metazoa; phylum Chordata; class Aves; order Accipitriformes; family Accipitridae; genus Haliaeetus; species Haliaeetus leucocephalus. The sequence continues at coordinate 4,729,121 of NW_010972528.1, read as the reverse complement.
ACATGACCTGTTAACAGGAAAGGCAGACTAACTGAACATGCTCAAACAGACATAAAATTGTTCCAATACACTGGAAAAAGAAAGGAAAAGAAAAGAAAAAGATCCTATCACTAAAAATTACAATATTGGTAATTATATCTGTTCAATAGACTTTCTGAGGACATTCATTTATAACTTGTTTGGTCACTGTGTGTTGTAATTACAAGTCTATTTTTTCACAACTTGCAAAGCATTATCATACTAGTTAAAATGAAACAAATCCTCGGTTTACATTAAGTAAGATTCCTTACTTGCTACACCAAGACACTCACACACTAAGCTGCAATTCAAACCAAGCAGGATTGCATTTTAGTTAAAAAAAAAAGAAAAAACCCAAACTAAAAAATAATCAATAAACTGCAGATTTCTTTTGGCATCAAGCAAATTAAGATTCTCAGTCAGCATTAAAACACTATTTTTTTCCAAATAAATACTAAATAGAATATACAATCACTGTCAAATAAAAGTGCTCAGGTCTTAAGCATTTGTGTGTAGAGGTATGTGTGCATACATAAAACATACACATGGACAAATTATGAAGAACACGAGCAATGTATTACAATAATAGCTCTCTTCATAAAGAGATTTATATAGCAGTGTAAAACTTGAAGTTATCTTTACTACTATTAAAAGCTGCCCAGTATCTCTAGGTGTCTGACTTCAATAAATCCTGGAAACATTCTGCTCACATACTGAGTTTTAAGGAATGTGCAGCATGTGTCAACTTCAATAAAAGCAGTACAGTTCTTTAATTACCCCATTCACCCAGCAGCTGCTTTAACTAAGTATTGTTCTGAACATGTAAAAATGTAAAATGCCCCCAAAAATCACTCATCTACGTGCAATGACTACTCGGGATCTAACAATAATGGATATACTGAAGGACAAAAACATGAGTCATGCCAAGCCCATAATTCTCAGTGACTGACTGTAAAGCACTTATAGTCGGCATTAAGCTTTTAAAACTCTAACCCTAATCAATCATAAACAAAGAAATAAAGACCTCATGGTTATTTTTTAAATCTCAAACACTAGCACATAACTTCAAATAATTTTTCTTCTTTTTCAGATTCACACACCATTCTTCCCAGGTAAAACATGTACTTCTGCATGAAAACAGGCTAGTACATACAAGTTAAAAAATAACAACACCTATTTAAACACAGTGGTAACATATTGCTTGCCATAGAGCAGAAAACATCCCTGTTGGCCAAAACCAAAGGTACACAAGATTCAGAAATCTGAGTGCAGACAACCTCTTCCCTTCCCCAAATGCTCATGCTCCTAAGTCTTTTCATGGTAGAGGAGAACCAGCATCATCTCCCCAGGCTGTAGAGAACTTGGAAATGTACAACTTGCACACATTTATTTCAACCTTGGTGACAGCACAGCAACAAAAAGCCCATTAAAAAGAAAAAAGGCAGACAAACCGGATGCGATCAACTTGCAATCATTTTTTGTAATGTACTAGTGAATGGATGCCAGCTAACTAATCTTAATAGAGAACAAACCTAATTTATACACAGCAGGATGCTGTCAGATTATTTTAAACCTAATAATTATTTCTAGCAGCAAGGCAACATTACACTTTGTAGAAGTATACCCTTTGTAGAAGACATTTGCTCTGAAAAAAAATGTTCATGCGCTGTTTGATTAATTTGGCGGGGGGAAAAGATGGATGAACGAAAGAAACCTACCTAAAGCTGATGAAACGTAACACTCTACAGAGCTAAGCAGTCAGGTGAAAGAGGATCTTTGAAAAAAGCACAGTGTTAGGAGACAGGAACCTTGCCAAATTAGTTGTTAAGCCATGTCCCTCCCAGATCTTTTTTTAAAGAGAAGTGGAAGTAACTTTGAGTAACTTTTCATCGGAAGCTGCTATGCTGTGAAGATACTTGTTACACCGAGATGCCTTCCTCCCTTCCAAGCCAAAAGGACATCTAAGATGGCCCAGTCTGACCCCAGGTGTAGCAAAAGCCACAGAAGCCTGTGAGGAATTCCTCTACCCCACCCAGCCATTTGTTCAAGCATATGCCTCTATAAAGACATTTCATCTTAATTCAAAAGATAGAAAATCAACTACTCCCTTTCTAATAATTTCTAATGATTCATTGCTTTTACTAAAAGTTTGCACCTTAGAGTTTGTCATTAGCAGATTTTTATCTCTGTATATTATCAACACATATTGCCTTGAAAATGTTTTGCTTTGTCTGGAGTATGAAAACAGCCATATAAAATCATCTGTCACATTAGAGATGTAAAGATTATTTTCAGGAATGCACATTTTATTCAACCAAGTTTGAACTGAAGTTAAAGGAGTTAGAAAGTAACCTATATAGTACCAGTTAAGAAGGTAAACTATGTTTTGTCCAACATATTTGTGAAGAACATACATAGAAATCATGTGTTTATAATAATAAACACATGATTATGCGTGGGAGCCTGATAGATTCATACCGAATGCAGCAATCACTGAAGAGCCAGGAAGTCTAGTTGAAACCAACCTATTATTTGGAGTATTTATAAGAAATAAATCTGTCTGCTCTGAAATTGTATTTTGTTTTCTTTTTAGCGCTACATAAACAGTATGACAGTCTTAACTATAGTATTTGATCATTTTAAGTGCTTGGATGTAAAATTTTACTCATCAACATAACATATCCATGACAGGTATATCTACATGAGACATATGTCATTTTGCAATACTGGTTTAACTACGTATTACCACTCAAGCAGGCAAAAAGATTATTAGGCAATCATGAGCATTTCATTAAATATTTTAAACTTGGTACTACAATAGCCCATATTAACATAAAAAAATTTTATGAATTATGGGCTGTGTCAAAGAGCTGTGGAGGCTCGTTTCCCCTTAGTTCATGGTCCGGGGAGACATTGGACAGTCCTTTGGAGGAGGTACATCACTTCTGAACTCAGCACAGATGCCGATTGCTCAGCCGTAGCTTGACCCCAGGCTGCCGGCACAGGGCACAGCTCTCACACCTGGAGCTGCACCCACCTTCACCGCAGAGCTGCAGAGATTGGATCAGGGGCAAGTTGAGGATTTTAGAAACTATGTGGTTGGCGCTTTGCCCCCTTGAACTATGCATGCACTGAGCACTACACTGCAAGTACAGGCTAACAAGGGTAAGAAGAGTTTGACTGAAGAGTCCAACATTTTCTCAACATACAGCAGTACACAGCCAAGTCAACTCAAAACTTGGCAGAAAAGCAATAGGTTTCACACTCTGTCATAGCATATCTACTTTTTTTTTTTACATATAGTGTTAAAATATTACTGACTTCTAAGTTTGTGCACGTTCCCAAATCTCTTTGTAAGCCTGAGTCCTAAGACCTGCCAGGCTTCATCCCTACACATCACTGTTTTTCAGACCCACAGTTCAGGGAATAGCAGATGCAGGCTCCAGCCTGAAGGCACTGTGATATGGTAGTGCCGCTAAGGCTAAACCAGCCAGGGGAGGTGAGGCGGTTCTTTGCCTGCAAAGCAGCACCTTCTCCTTACACACCAGTTCCTTTCTAGACGTAGCACATTATTTTCCTCCCTTACATATGGCACATAAGAGAAGCCAGTGCATACTTCCTCATTCTTTAGCATATGGCCAGTTAGAAGATATTGGTTGCAACACCAGCAGAGCTGGAGGTTCAGTCCTTTCTGTGACTGAACCAAGTTCTTTTCATCTAGCAGTGCCCCAAGAGGAGACATAAGCAGTGTAGCTGCTCTCAGGTTTCTGACAGATCACAAAGCTTCTTGTTCTTTGTACGCCCAAGCCATCTGTGAGACAGCACCTACACTCCACCGCCTTCTTGCGAGAAGGATCAGTGTTGAAGGAGCCGTTTAGTGCACTGTTTTTACTCAGTACGCCTTCCAGTACTAGAGATCACTGGTACCGTTCTAATTTTGGCATGGGGAACATCAAGAGCTTGAATGCCTCACCAGACTCCAGCATCTACTGATGCAATATCAGACAGAGAAGCAGCAGATACAGAGATATCTGTATTGGGGTGGCCTCTCCTGCTGGAGGTGTTCTCCCCTCTTCACTAAAGGCAGTTCAGGGCACCATGTGTCAAAAACATTTCTCCTGAAGCATGTGTTGCTTTAGGCAGCTTCTTTGATGAGTAAAGCACAACAGTGTGTTCTTCAGATAATGGAAACATTTGTACCATTCACACACCTTTACCAGACACATTTTCCTGAAATAGGTGTCCTGTCATGTACACACACTCACACCATCTCTCTCCACTCACACTGTCACACACAAGGAGTAAGTCAAAGCACATAGGTTTATTTTATATTATCCAGTATGTCCCTGAAATGTGAATATTATACGACAGAAGTGCACAGCCTTCTAACACGTCCAATTTTTACCACATTTTAGAGATATAACTGCACCTGCTGAAAAGACTACACCACCAACAACTCCTCAACAACCCACGTGTCAACACACCACCCTTCCCAGATACGCTGTCTGTGCAGCTGGTCTGTGCATTGCCTGCCCTTTCATCAAAATGACCCAAGGTGCTAGTTAACTATTTGATAATATGATGAACTTTGGCTGAAATAAGTCTGGGTGTGCTCAGGGAAGCAGTTCAGTTTGCTTCCCTAGAAGGGGCAATAACCTCCAGGAGAGAGTGAGCAAGCAAGCATGCATGAAGCCTCCTTCTTTAACTAACACAGCTGCTGACAAAGGAGGCTGTATCTCTTACCTTCTCTGAAGTTAATCCCAGCACTTTAAAGCGACTTGTGAAAAAAACATGAATCTGAAGTTACTCTAAAATGCTACTCCAAGGACACATTAGTTCCACTAGAGTCAAAGTATAAGCCAGACGCAATAGGTCGAGTTCTAGTCGAAGAGATCGCAGAGAAAGTAAGAGCTAATAATTCTTAATTTGGCATAACATGACATTCCCAACAGCTTCTGTTTCTCCTTCCAGTAATTACATCTTGGCAGTGTACATATTAAAAAAATCATTGCACAAAAGACAGTGTCTCTTGGAGAAAGGAAAAAAAAAAGCAAAGCACCTTTCTTTGTAATAGTGTCATTCTGAAAATTGAAGACGCTTTCACTGAAAGGAAAAATACGCTGATCAAAACATGAAGGGGACAAAACCTCATTCATTCCTTATTTGTTTAAGAATTACTAAAAAGAAACATTTTTGCAGGAGGCTAAGGCAACAGTAATTTAGACCATAATAAATTGAGCATTGTAAGAATAACTATTCCATTGAATAAAAGAAGTCTGGCAAGAAACTTTTCACATGGCATTCAACAGACATTCAAATAAATGAATGAAGTATGCAAGCTAAATTAGTTCAAAACTAAAGACTTTCCAGCGGTTTACCATAATGACAACATTGTGTAGAAAGATACAATAGCTCTTTGTAGCCTAAAAATTGTCAGTTTTATTTTACAAAGATGACTTCCAAAAGCATCTTGTCATGACAATCGAGTTTTGAGGAAAAAACAACCTGTCATTTGATAAATAGATGAAATTAACTGTCATTAAAACCACTTAAGCACTCCTCCTTCCTGTTATCCTTCTCATCTCGGCAGTAACTGATAAGAAGATTTCAGGGAGGCTCAGTCATTGATGGCAGGATCTAGAAAAGAAACAATTTTGCATACAGTTATCATTCGCATTCACAGCTTCTAGTTATTCACTAACCTACACTTAATTGGCTTCCTTCTGCCACTGGCATGAGCACAATGGACCATCTACTTCATACAAATCACCACTCACCGCTGCAATTACACCTCATACCATGAAAATATTGTAGTGGTTGCATCCTATCACGTTAATAGCACATACAAAGGTAACATTAACAAGGTCCTGTTACCTACCAACTATGAATTGCTAATACCAGCCAGTGCATTAGCCAGTAGGAACCAGACATTACTCATTATCATGCAGCTCATTACTTACAGGACATGGTTGAGCTTGAAACTGGTAGATTTCTCTGTAACTTCTGGAAAATATACCACTTGTCCACAGAAACATACCACCAAAATAAGTGAAGGACCAGATGCAATGGCTACAACAGAATTAGCAAAGAGGAAAACTACAACTGCATCTTTTTCCAAAAAACATTATCCAAGATTTTGTTTGGCTAAGCAAGCAGCTTCTTTAAGACAAAAGGAGGGCATGGATTGGTCAAAGAAAAAGACCTGAGCCTTGCATAACCAGACTAACTCCCATGCATCCCCGGAAGGCTGTGTGCATGGCAACCCCACTTCCAACATACAAAGTAATTAATTGTATTCCCACATTAAAGCTACCATGGCACACCTCCACCTTGGCAGATTTCTAGCTGGCTTTAATCTTTTCCATCTTCCACATGCCAGGTTCCTCACACCAACTGGCCTGCAGTGACAGCTGAGTTTTTAATGCCACGAAACACCTTGATGCAGATGGGTTTTGCCCTTTCTTCCACCTTTTGCTAGACTATACTGCCATTTAGTCACTGCGCTGATGCAACAACTACACTTTCTTCTACTGCACTGCAGCTGTACATCTACTGACGTGACAATGGGAAGCGAGTGTCTACATCCCTACAGGAACGTAGATGCTTTTTTGGTTAGCAACTTGCATCCTTCCTCAAGCCGAGGACAGAGCATATGGTCCTTCGAAGGGACATCAAAATAAATATGACAGGTCAGTGCAATCATCATACCAAATGAATTCAAATGATGCCATATCTAAAATGAAATGTGTGCACATAATAAAGATTCAAATGACAAAAAAATCCCCTACCCTTTATCCCTCCCTGAATTATTTATCAATTCTGCAACTCCAGCTGTTGCCACTAGCCCAAGGACATTACTTCATTTGGGGAATGACACTTCATATTAACAGAGAAGTTAATAAAAGAAAAAAGGGACACTGTGGACCCTCCTTAAAGGCCACAGCAAAGCATAATACATCTTTTCCCAGAATTTAGAAAGGAAAATAATCAACAATCAATTTAGTTCATCTTTCTCAACTTGTTTCCGTAATTCCAGACACAGTTTTCAACACTCATGCATTAAATCAGCCATGCCTTTTTAACCATTGCACTTAGTCAAGACTCTCAAAGCATCTTGGATCTGCCTCATTTTTTGAGGGTTATCTCCCTCTAACAGTTCACCATAAACCATACGCCACCATACCGAAGACTCTGTGATACTATCAGCACTCAAGTTAGTGAAAGCTTTTAGTACATAATATGGTCATGCCAAGAAAATGTGAATATTCTGCATATATGGAATTCCTTTTGATAAAAGCTAAAAAGAAACAACAACTTCAACACGCATAGTTTAGGGCACAAAGAATTGGTTTCACCTAACCAGGACATTTAGATTAGCAAATTCTACATAGCACTGTCTGCCCACTTATGGACTGCTCTGATTCAGGTTCCATCACATATTATTTCTTAGATTTTAAACAAAGAAATTGAGGGGTGGGGAGTAGGGGAAGGCTTGGCCAGTTAGCATGATTTCCATCACCTACATTTACATGCCCTCCTGACTCCCACACCCCTTCCATCAACTAAAACAAGTTCAGAGTTTATCTGTAGAGCAGAGAGGTGGAATAAATAGGGAAAAAAAAGGAAAAAAAAAAATTAACCACTGGGTTTGGTTGCCACCTTATTCATAGTGGAATCTGACAATTAAATAGGTATAGAGATCTGAACTGTTACACAAAAACACCCACACCATTAACATTGCACCACCTTCCCACTACAAGAACATACTTAGACACTGTCTTCATGTCAGGCCTGAAATGAACTGAAATGGGTCAAAATTTGCAAGTCCCCAAGTGTCAAGGGACATACGACCTCTAAATATTAGCCCTTCATGATTTATCAACAGCCTCTTCTCTGCCACAAAGGAGATTACTCTGTTCTTACCAGTAACCTTCATTTCACAGTGTTTTCTGCTTTTACTTTTACCTAATTGAACAGCAACTGGGTTTATGTTCTGCTCCTAGCAGATCCCAAATGCCACAAGAACTTTTAACTGATTAATGATTTGGGATTGTTGTTTGTTTTGTTTTGGGTTTTTTTTCCTCCTCCATAGTCACCTGAGAGTGGACTAGCAATTGTAGCGGTTCTAACACTAAAAGGGGATGTGTGATGAAACTAAAGAGCTTCTAAGGTACCATCACCAGAAATCTCCGGTATCACCCACAAAGCTTCCAAGCCGTTTGTCAGCTTCCTGCAGCCTAGAATGCACTATTTGCCATTAGTGCCAAGCACACAGTTCAGGCCTGAACCAGAATGCCAGGCAGGCAGGTATTTAATAAGCAAACTCATCTTTGGGAAAGGCAGCAAAGCAAGAGATGCTACCTGTCTTGCAAGTGAAACAAGGCAATGTCTTGCAAGCAGAGCCCACTTTGGTTTAGCTGTCAGCACTACCTCCAGCAGCATCAGCTTTTGTTCAGTTTGGTATCACTGAGCTCATGCAAGTGTTATTCAGGAAAAGGAGATTAGTTAAACCAAACATTTATTTGCCCTTCAGTCTGCATCAGAACTGGCACCCAGCCCTGAACAGTCTCCCTCTTCCTCGCTACTGTGGGAAAGCTACCGAAAGAGGACCTTCCCTTCCCATCTCCTGCTGTTGGCCAAAGAAACAAAAGGTACAGAAACAAAGAGAACAGGCAGAGAACTTGGGATGTGTCAAATACCACTGAGTTGAACCTTAATTTCCAACAGCCCCAAATTCTCCTGTTGTCACTGTTATATATTTGAGGTTATTACTCCTTCACCATTAATGATTCTCCAATATTTTGCGAACCCCGTGTGTTATGCACAACCCCCCTACAATTATTTACAGTTGTAACCCGCTCAAACGTACATCACATCACATTTTTCTGAAAATTAACAAACTAAACACAGCAATTTATCTCACATTCCAGGGTTGCCATTTAACTCTCAATGCCACAGGTTCTCAAGTGCCTCCTGAAATACTTTCTAACTGTGCTAAAGGAATGACATTTGAAAAAAATCACCTGTGCGGATAGGAAAACATCCTTCTGAAGATCTGCACAAGCTAGTTGGATGCAATTGAAGTCAGTCCTCAGAAAATAAGGAAAGTCATCTTCGTGCCCAAACGTGCTCACTAAATGCTTCTGGCTATGACATTATTTCATAATTGACATATTATACACAAACACCTCAAGAAAATATCTTTTTCTGTATGTCTGGATTACACAGTTATTTATATCCAGTGCTTTTGTAGAGCCCTCCCGACATTGCACAGTACTCTCAAATATGACAAACTGATCCTTTCAAATGATAATTTTTTTTAACATTCCATATTTTTTATGTTAAAAAAATTGTACCTCAACTTGGTCTTTAATCTAATCCTTACCCTGAACAACTGAAGTACATCCGTATTAATCTATCAGATGCTTTTCCACACCATACCTATGGCACTGCATAAATTACTGTAATTTAAATGAATTACTGCTTGAAAATTCTCATTTGGTAAGAAACATGCAGTGTTACAAGGCACCAGAAAGAAAAATGTGCACTACAGTAACTAAGTTTTATAACACTGTATATCTAGGTTCTCATAAACCAGCTATTCTAAATTGTTAAAGGACAAGAATATTAGACTGATCACATAGAACACACATCAATATGTCCAAGAAGTCAATAATATGAAATTACATCTACAGTTTATTTAGATACATTTCCATGCCCATATATGCAGAATCCACTTTAAAAAAGGCCATTAGGCTGGCTGAACAATATTATTGCAAAAGACGTTAACACCAACAGTAATTCCATCTTTGCCCTGAAAAACTTGCATTTTTCCCTTTAAACGTCTGATCTGCTGAAACACATTGAAGAAAAAGAACTTGGGAAAAAAAAAAACAAACAGAAAAAAAACCCAAGTTCTTTTGTTACATTATTCTGCGTATTACTACTGTTTAAGGATGACTTGTTTAAGGCTGCACATTTCAACTACCTAACAGTAAAGAATGAAAAGCTTCTTGCTACAAGCTAAAAAGAAAGTCTTTACCATGCTCCTTGAAGAGCTCATTTTCACATTACTCAGGCTTCATTATGCTGAATCAATATTCGTTTAGTCACTGGGGTTATTGACATATTTTAAAATAAAAGTATACCCTTCAGCTACTGCACTCATTACGGGTAATTTGTCTTGTCAGGGAGCAGGGAATATTATCCCAGTCTTTCAGGGGCTGACAGCCCATGGAAATACCTCCCCTTGGTTACAACTGTAAATAATTTTAAGGTAAAATATTGAAAAATCAATGACTGTTTCCTGCAATCTGTCACAAACAAATCAATCATAATCTGCACAGCCAGAGAGTATGATTTGAAGGAGATGAGAGCAGATGTAATTCTTGGCTGGAATCTCTCATTTCAAAATCACTTCACATAATGGTGTCATCATTTAAACACTTAGCAGTCACTGCAACTGCCACTCATAACATCTTGTTGGACAAAACCACAAGGAAGAGGAGGAGAAATGCCATTGCTGTTATGTAAACAAACACTTTATTTAAATGGTTGCAACATTAGCAAATTTCACAGATATAACAGCTAGGCTTGTCCCTCCATGAAAGTCCAAGATACTTTTCTTTCTCAATGGAAGATTGTCTATAAATCAGCCTCTCAAAACACAAAGCATTTTAAAACATAACTAGGCTTCACAAAAGGTGAGCAATAGTATCTGGTACTAATACTATTTCTAAAAACATTTCAATTTCATTCACTCCAAATTGCTTATAACAGAATTACACATTAAATTCTCAAGAGATTAAGAAAGAATTGTCTGAGGTACCTTTGTCTTTTTAAGAGCAATAAGGATTTCAATGCTTCTTTGTCCTCGACATATTACATTTCGCATCTAATTTTCATTAAGCACACACCGACTCAACTTTAGTGTAGGTAACCACTGCAGAGTACAGGGGAAAGTAAGCCATAACCTACATAAACTAATTGATAATATATTTTCAACTTGCACTCAGAGAGATTAACTGTTGTATATGGAATTACTTTTGTATAAAGGATCAATTTATACATAAAGAATTAACTACTGTGCAGTCAAAATGCTATAAACTGATCTTTGTAAATGTGAATCATTTGCGTAAAACTAATCTATTTTTATAGAGTAACACTAATGCTTGGACTGAAATTATTTCCTCATTTGTTCCCCCACCTCACCCCAAACTACATTTTCACCCTGACACTACAGTGTTTGAGAGACTTCTGTGCAGATCAGTCAAGACAAAAAAGCAGCAGACAGGATGATATTGTTGTGCAACTGTGGGCCTAAGCCTGCATTCCTTGCACAAACAAAATTTGCAAATGGTCATGGAGTGTTCCACTCTGGAGTCTATAATTTGAGCTCTTAATCTTTAATGTGCAGAGCCCGTTATCACATATTCATTTTAATCACATTAACCTTACCAACTCATATTTCTGGATATTTATCTCACAACTGTGAGACTAAGAAAAAAAAGCAATCAAAAAGAAGAAATTATTTTCTCTTTTCTTGAAATAAGAAATCCCTTAATACTGTTTTTTAAAAATGAAAGAACAGGGCATATTGTACATCTAAGCAAACCTCTCCAAGGTTTGCCTTCCTTTAAAGCAGGCTTTATGTCTCTTTATCTTCTACATGGAAAACACACATCTCTAACTCTTTACTGATACACATCAAAACCACTATTGTTTGTAGCAGCTGGACAGATTCTCTTTCTTAGCAAAATAAACTACTAAAAAAAAAAACAAAAAAAAACCAACGGTAGTCTTAGCCCAGAAGAAACAGTTACTGCCTTAGAGGCTAACTAAGTGCAGGAAAACTGCAAATACCAGCTGTGAAGTGAATCAGCTTATCCTAGGGAAAGGCCACTATTGTGAAAGGAAGCAGGGAGGAGGCAGAGCGTGAGTAATCACTAAAACCAAAAGCAGCTCCTAGAAATGACTTGCAGTACCTCACTTTTTCCCTGGATGAGATCTATAATGAAGCCATCCAATAGAGAGACAGCCTCAGGATCATCAGCCCTTTTAAATCTCCTCAGTGGCCAACCAACACTCACAGAGGGAAGACCCTGCTTACTACATTAAGCCATTCTGGGAGGGAGAAGCAGTGTGCCATACTGAATGTGTCAGCATCTTTCCCTAGTGCCATTCCCCTGAGCCAGGTTGTTATTTCTTGTGACAATCACCTAATTAGGTGGGTCAAGAATCACAGAAGATAGAAGAGATCCATTCTTCCTACATGCCAGTTATCCTATTTGTAAAAATGAAGGCAATGACTCTTCCCCTCCATTGTAAGGCACTTAATAAATGTTAATAATAATAAAGTCAGTCACATCTCCCAGACAACACTGTCAGATCTTTTCTTGCAATATTTGAGAACTATTGGGCTCAGGAGGGAGCTCCCACAAATTCCAGACAGAAAAAGACTTGCAAATTCCATCCTTGGACACAAGAGGTCACAGAGGGCTACACCACAGCAGACCTTTCACAACCGCTCCCCGACAAGGGAAGCCCTAAGAAGAAAGGGCAGCACATGCTGCAGCACTACAGATGTTTATGGAGAGTTCATGGTTCAGCACGGTGAGTGCTATTTTCTGCTGGACAAAGCATTAAGATGCTGTAACAGCTAAGAGGACTGTGAAGTCTTTCTGGTTAAGAAGTTGAACTAGCTTCAATTTTTTTGAATGAAAAGGTATTATTCTTCATTCCATCTTTCTCAAGAAACAAAAGAACTACAGGTTATGGAAAGAGCTGAAAAAAGACGACACTAGCTTAAAAAAAGCTAGTAGCATTTCCTGTAGTACCCACCTTCTCAATTTGCTTCTCTCACTCATAATGTTCATTTAAGCCACTAGTATATATTCATTTATTTAACGCAGCTCCACGTGATCACTGAACAATAAAGCAGTGCAATATTACATCATGCAATATTACTGATATTACACTATTATCAATACTCTACCTAATGAAGTTTATAAAGTCTTCATGTTTGGGTGTTACGGAAAGAAGAATCCTGCTTTGAAATAGCTCCTGCCTTCCAACTCTGTTCTTCCCTTCTTCAGCATTGCTTAGACCAGTCTCACTGAGCTCATCTGGAGAGGACAAAAAAACAAAACAAAACACAAACAAACAAAAAAAACCCCACACCTTATTACAATGCTTGTCATCTGCACCACATGATTTTCTCAACAGAAACAGGACTAAAGCTGATGTACCTGGAAACATTAATTCCACATTTTGTAGAGACAGAACCCAGTACCACAAAGGAAAGCACCACTACTGTAGTGCCTTGCTTAATGAATCAAAACATATACAAAACAAATTACTTACCATTAACTCTAAATAGGACTTAATATGGTTAAAAAGAGCTGCAAGCCCAGATGCGTTTTGGCTTTGTATGAGATCTCTTCCTGTACTCAGGTGGGTAACAGGATAGGATAGACTGCTGGATTCAATTTTCCTCACTGTGGACCTTGCTGCTTCTTCTCTTGGGTGCATGCTATAAAGGCAAAAAATGGACATATGAAGAATGGGGAAATGGAACAAAAAGATAGTATTTATCACTAATTTAGACAGCAGGTTTCTCTTACAAACAAGGATTACAGACTAATGCAAATGTTTCTTCACCCATTGATCTAGCATGTTTGCTAAATCCCACAGACACTATGTTAGTACCACATCCCACTGGATGGTGTTCAATTCTGCATTTTCTGAGAGGCGCACCACAAACAGGTGCCTATGGAAATCAAAGATCTGTGGAACATGGAAATTTAATGACATTTAGCTAATGCATCAGTAATAGCATTAATAACTTGCTTTTGCTCAAAAGTACAACAGCCTAATAAATTATATGAGTATGGACACCAATTTAAATCTGAATATTTCTGAGAAAAGCAGATGGTTCCAATTGGGTAAACAGAGGCACAGAGGTTACATGAACAAATCTAGGTCATAGGATGTGTCAGAAACTGAATGAAAAAAACAAGCGCAGGATTCAAGACTCCTAGTCCCTTCCCTACTACCAAGTCTTCCCATCCCCTTCTCAGCCAGTATAAAAGTCTCTCAGCCATTCTGCAACCTCCTCTCACACAACTATCTGGGTAACCTCGGTTTAAGTTTTACTTCAGGACACAGTAGCACAGTTTATACCACAGAGAATATCAACTGAATTTTAACTGAAGCAAGAAATTAAATACTGAAATAAACTGAACAAAAAAAAAAAAAAAAAAAGCAAAAAATACCTTAAAAATAAGTTTTGAAACCTAGGGTCTACAGAGCTGTCCTCTTCCCAAGAGACATTCATGGAACCTAATGCCTACAGAAGCTGGGACAGGGTAAGGTCCTCCCTAGACAGCAGCCAGGAAGTCAGCACAAACAAAGTAATTCTTGCACCGTCAATATTATAAAGACGTTGTAGGCACCTTTTCATAATGACAGAGTATTCTTAATAAAAGCTTCAAGCAGGTTTTATAGCTGCATATTATCCAATGAAACCAGTAATAAACAGCACTGTAGCATTATTTAGTACAACTCCAATACGCCAAGAGTCACAACCTCAGTTTTATTTATCACACAGGCTAAAATGTTAGTTCTTGGCTTTACAGTAGCAGCCAAGCCTGTAGCTATTTTAGCCCAGCACACTGCCATCTGGATATTGATACTTTGCTACGAGATATGAAAGAAAAGCATAGTTACCTAATACAGCTTAATTGAAAACAAAGGACCTACATATTAGACCATGCATTATTCTATACAAAATTAAATCTGAAGGGCATGAAAAGTTCTGTAGATGTCAGCAAAGAATATTTCAGAGGTAAATGCTGGGTTCTTGATCTGCAATAGAAATGCTGAGAAATACTGTGAAAAAGATGTGCTTATGAAAGGAAAAAGCCAGTTCTCGCTCTGTTGGTGGAGGAGGCGGGGGGAAGAGCTCAGGAAGATGCATCTCCTTTGGGAAGAATAGGAGAGTGATCAGTCACAAGTTTATTAGTATAGTAAAGTCTCTGTAATGATGATCTGCATACACCTTGAAAGGTCTGACTGGCTTGCTTTTTCCCCCTCAAACAATCATTTATATGGAGAGAAAAGAAAAAAAAAAGTATTCTGACTCTACAAATACATTCACTTTAATCTGCAGAAAACAGCTTCAAGAATCATTCGCATCTGCATTATCCACATTAAGGAAAAGAAACTAAAAAGCTTTAATATTAATAAAAATCAGAAATTATGAACTGCTAAAAAGAATTCTTTGGGTGTAAGGCTAGAAAGGCGACCTAGCTTTATTTTTCTCCTCAGAGAGGTAATGCTAAGCTCTCGCAAATACAGTCAAAAGGACTGCAAATATAAGTAGATAAAACACAAACCCTTTTGAACACAACACTGCCAAAAGTCACCCACCTCTACGGGAGCTCCCACCACACTGCAGCACCTGCAGTCAAAAGGGAATTTGCCACCATATGGAAAGCTATGGGCACATGCATGTCCCATAAAATGGCACGGGGAGCCACAGCCATCCTTCCCACTGAGGTGCTTCTCTTTCACAGTAAGGCGCCAGCTAACAGTAGATGTGGCTTGCTTTAAGTGAAAAACTTGTTTAGACATGAAAGAGAGCAGTTTTTCATTTTTTCCACTAAAGTCAACCATTAGGAGAGTCTATTTGCTGCATATGCCCGTGGAACTGTAAGCAAAATAAACCCTAAAGACAGTCTTAACTTAGTCTATATTATGCCAACAAATTCAAGCAAATAGCACTATTTAAGTTAATTACAGGAAACTTCAAGGAAACTGAAACACAGTTTCAGGTTCTCCCATGATACTGTCAAGATCTTTGGAGTTACATGTTCAATACAATAACTATGTGCTTGAAAGGCTTGCCAGCTGCACTTCTGTGTATGGTTTTATTCCACATACTAAATAGGTTTGCTGATGCAATTTAAAAAAAGGACTGAGACTGATAATCAGGTTTCTTTTAGCAGACAAAAAGTGATTTTACATAGAAAGGCTTGCTGAGAAAAACAAAAGTCTAAGCTACCTAATACCCAATTGCTAGGCATAGAAGAGTTATTCTAGGTGTTCGCAAGTTTACAGCTTGGTCTCAGACTGCAAACACAGAGAGTGCTAACAAGTAGAGTGTCGGGCAAAGTAAGTGCAGGCAGAAGATCAACAGAGAAGTTAAGGGTGTCTTGCAGAGCTCTTCCCAAGATCATTCACCTAGAGCCACCAAACATGGGCACTTCCACTGCAAGTACTCCCAGCACTTCATTTTAGAGAAGCCAACAGCAACATGCACATGAGTAAGTGCCTGCAGGAAATCGTCCCTAAGTTTTATGGCCGATGCTTCAGCCAATATTTTAGATGCACTGCTCTAGCTCTCGCTCAGCTAATAATGTATTGATTCAACACGGAAAACCACAAGCCCCTCCCTCGTCTTGCACACCAATTAGTTTTACTTCCATGGTGGTGTGAAGGTGAGAAAAGGAAATTTTTTTCTCTTCATGCTTAATTAAAAAGGTAAATATTCATATATATTTATTTTGTTCTGAGTTGTTAATACTTTAAAATACACTGTATAAAACATCTCTTAGCAGATGTTTCCAGCAGCAATTTCCACCACCATCTGACCCTTAGTCTTTTGTTTATAGGGACAGCTTTAAACAGAACAGAGAGTATCTGAGGGGGAGATTTATTTTTTTTTTAAAGAGGATCCCTTTTAACATCACATATAGATCTCTTGATAATATATTCACAAATTGAAGTGGAGAAACAAATTATTCAGTAAGTGTCTAAGGTCAGGTATTCTGATAAAGAAATATCAAAAAGGTTTTGAGAAAACAGCCTCCTTCTCATCTACCCCTGTAAAAAGAAAAAAAAAAAGGTTGAAATGATCTCTAATGCATCTCCCTTCATAATTCATGCCGAAAGATGACATTTTCTCAGGATCTTAATTAAGATAATGATGAACACCTGTGTCGGCATTCTTTGGCAAGACAGCATTATCCATCATAATCTTTTAAGTACTCTCAAAAAAACCCAACCAAATTGTATGACGGAACCAATCTGTTGCCTCTCCTTGCACTAAGTTGTACATCTCAGACACACACAAGAACGATTAGATCTTTAAAGACTGCAATAAAAGCAGGATCGTTAGATTTTAAAGTTTCAACAGAAAGTAGCTATTAAAGTAATTAAATTAAGGTGTATCATATCCAAGATACCCAAGTTTAACTCCATCCATTACAAGCCACCTGCAACTGAACAACTTACAGTTAGAGCCTACCAGTGGCTGTACTTTTAAAATATAGTTTGCTGTTATTTTCAAGATCACTCTGCCTCTTTTTCCCCTCCCAGAAAGAAAATATTCACAGCTGATCCCTATTACATGTTCATGCACTGATTTATTAAGCTATTTTATGCTATACGATGTATGTTTGCACACCCTAAATGAAATTATGCAAATGAAACCAGTGTAGAAAAACAAATATGCAGGTTCAAATATTGCTACGTTTTGGGTCACCACATTTTGTGCAGTCATCTCAAATCCAAGTTCCCCTCAAGTCAAAAACACTACTAGAGTCCCACTACTAAAGTAAGCAAAGACCATTCTAAACAGCTTTGCAGGACCAGCCCATCACACCGAAGGCTATAAAAATAGTGACTTTACTTATTTATACAGGCTGAATTTAAATTCACAAGTATCAATTTAAATAAAATGAAGAGCGCACAGCCAGCCTATAAATCCTACTCATCATTAAGCAGGAATTGAATAGTAAATGTTTCTTCTATTGCATTAATGGTTTCGATTCCAGGAAGTTATGACAAAAATATATAAAGTACAGAATTTTACCATCATTTCTCTGGCAGCTGCAAAGCAGACAAACACTTGATACCAAGAACTTATCCATACCTTCAAATGTACGTACCTTCAGTAAAAATGAAGAAAAGCAGCAAATGTATCCTCAAACCTCATATTTGTTAACAGAACTGATAGAACTACATAAACAAGAGCCTTGAAACAAACTTCCCATTTCCCTTTAATCAAAGGCTGAAAAGTCCTGTAAAGCAGATTAGTCTTAGGCTTTCACATTTTAATATGCTTCTATCAGAGGAAAAAGTTGCTGTGACTAGTCATTCAGTAGAGCTATCAATGTGCAAATAAAGCAGAAAATAGAGACATCCTTAAGAAATGAGTCTCAAATTTGATATAAAGTGAAGGTGACAACCACAGCAATAGAACTATAAAGTAAATGTTTCAATATCTTGAAGAATTATCTACAGTTCTTTTAAAACTGCAAAGAATATAATAGTGGCATAATGTAGTGAGAATGTTGGTTTGATAGACACTTACAATCCTGATGGCATAAGAGTCCTATCACTACCATTTATTAATCAGCTCTGGTATTATGTTGCAATGCATGAAAGTATGCATGAACTCACCAGTTTCCAAAATGTACGCCTACAGAAGCCAGATTAGTAGAACATCAGAAATAAAGAGGGTAATTTTACATGACATGAGCCTTACCTCCTCCTCAAAAACGTCAGATGCCATGGGAAGATGGTTAGAACTTCAGCCTCTCCCTAGAAAGAAACGGGGAAGGAAAAGCTGTTACTTATTCTGCTCACTTATAAAATGAATGTTAAATATATAAAACTTTACCGGATGATACCTCACTCCTTGAACAAGGGGTGTTGTCAGAGGATTATGACAGAAGCACTTTTGACTGGAAACAGAAATGCGGTGCTTTAAAGCGATAGCTAAAATTAACCCAGGGACAAATATCAGTGACACCGTGCAGCTGAAAACTGATGAAAGTGCACACCTGTGTGGATTGAGCATGTAAGAGAGCGTGCAATCCGGTGCTAGACCCTTCCCCGTTACCGGGGGCAGAACCCACATGGATTTCAAACAGACCGTACGCTTCCACATTAAGAAGAAGAAAAAAAAAAAAGAGATAAATTTAAAAAAAAAAAAAAAAAAAAAAAAAAAAAAAAAAAAAAAAGAGGGGGGGGGGAGAAGGGGGGAAACGCCAGACAAAGCGCTGTTCGACAGCAGCACCGAGGAAGGTGCCGAGACTCACCACGGCTCGCCGGGCTTCCGTACGCCGCTCCCGCGGTC
>NW_010972528.1:4709038-4709949 GCF_000737465.1 Haliaeetus leucocephalus | reverse complement strand
CCGCCGCCCCCGGCACCCGGTCCTGCCGGGATCCCCCCCCGAGGACACCGGGGAGAGCGCTCTCTGCCCGCCCCGCCCCTTCCCGCCGAGGCGCCACCGCCCCTCGGCCCAGGCCGCCGCCCCCGGCCCCGCAGCGGGGCTGCTCGGGAAGGCTCGGGCTGTGCCCCGCCGTTTGGCTGGGGGCCTGAGGCCGCTGCCGCCGGGACAGAGCCCCGGAGGGAGCGAGGGAGGGAGCGGGGCGGCGTCGGTGTCGCCTGCTCGGCGACCCAGGGAGCTCCTGGCCCGGCCTGCCCGTTTCAAAACACACCTCCCCTGCTCGCGTCCCCGCGTCCGTCCCGCGGGGGCCAGCGGCGAGAGGAATTAGGGCCGGGAGATGCAAAAGTTACAAGATTTAAAACAAAAACCCAACAAACTAATTATATCGCCGCCCCCACCCCGGGAAAGGCGCGGCGGGTGCGAGGCGGGTCCGGCCCCGCGTGTCCCGGGTGGCCGGGGCCGCGGCGGAGGGCAAGGTCCGCGGCGGCGGGAGCTGCGCCTTGCCTCAGCCGCGAGGGAAAAAAAAGCGAGAAGGGAATAAATCGGGTATGTTCCTGTTGGGAAATGTATCTGGTGGAATCAAAGGAGATTACGTCTCCTGGTCGGCGGGGATTTATCCCGCTTCGTATGGTTTTAATCTGCTTTCGCCTCGACCCTTTTATGAGTCGGGAGGGGAAGGATACCTGCTGTATTCTGTAGATCCGCGGGCAAACCGGAACGCTGAGCCGCTTCTGCGGCCCCCCCTCCGCCCCCACCGCTCCCTCTCCGGATTCCCCTTCTCCCGGCACCGGCGCTGGGAAAGACAAAATCCCTCCCGCCCCGCTCACGGCCCCCCGAGCCCTCCGCGAAGCCAAACCCCGCTCCTCGCCGGGGCC
>NW_010972528.1:4706390-4708543 GCF_000737465.1 Haliaeetus leucocephalus | reverse complement strand
GAGAGGGGGGGAGAAAAAGGAGGAAGCGGTGCCAGGCTGCAGGCGAGCGCGGAGCAGCAGCCCCGGCACAGAGCAAGGTGCCGCCGCTGCCCAGCTGGCGAGGGCGGAGAGGCGCCCGCGAAGCCCCGGCCGCAGCAGCCCAGCCCAGCAGCGCGGCGGCTCCCTCCCGGCGCCTTGGGCTCCCGGGTATATGTGTGCGCCTGGCCATGTCGTATCCTCAGGGTTACTTGTACCAGCCGTCAGCGTCCTTGGCTCTCTACTCCTGCCCGGCGTACAGCACCAGCGTGATCTCCGGACCCAGGACCGATGAACTTGGGAGATCTTCTTCGGGCTCCGCTTTTTCCCCTTATGCCGGATCTACCGCCTTTACCGCCCCTTCCCCGGGTTACAACTCCCACCTCCAGTACGGCACCGACCCGGCCGCCGCCGCCGCCGCCGCCTTCACTTCCTACGTGGTAAGAGCAGACCCGGGCAGCCGGCACCGCGCCGGGCACGGCGGCATCCCGCGGGCGCCTGCCCCTCCTCCCGGGCCTGCTTTTTGTTCCGATTTTATTTTTGAGATATCGGGGACAAAAGGGAGCGCGGCTCCCCGCCTCGCCGCCCAACTTTCCCGCATCGCCGCCCCGTGCTGCTCCCGCACACTGTTGCTGGCGGCAGCGGCGGGCAGGGCCGGGCGCGGGGGGAGCCGCCGGCATGGCCCAGGCGAGACGGGGCTGGGGCAGGCGGGGACCGATTTCATTCCCTCAAAAAAAAAAGAAAAAAAAAGATTTTTTTTTTTAATAAAACGGCGGTCGTAATTTCGCAACAATTAGCTGGTTGCGACTGAAAAGGGAAGGAACCCAGCAGCGGCCGGCGATGGGAAAAATCCGGGCGATAAACCCAGGCAACTTTCCCCCTGCACGGCGATAATTAGGCTGCTTAAATCTTGCAGAGCTCTAATCCCATGGCCGCGAGCTGCTCCGCGGGCGCTGCGCGGGGAAAGGAAGGGGAAAGCAGGGCACTGCGCCGCCGTGCGCGCCTGCGGGGGCACCGCGGGGCCGGCCCGGGGCATCCCCGCCGCAGAGCTGCGGCCGCCGCCAGTGCCCCGCAGTTCCCCCCGTAACCCCGGGAGTTTTGCTCAGCTTCTCCCCTCTGTTTAGGGTTTAGGTAGAGTTTCGCAGCTTCTTCTTTCCTTTTTCTGCCTTTCCTGCTTTTCTCTTTCCTCTTTTCTTGTCTCTTTTCTTCTCTTCTCTTTTCTCTTCTTCCCTTTATTTTTTTCCTCCTCCCACCACTTGGGCTGGCAGAGGAGCGGCCCGGCCGCCTGGGCCCGGCAGGTTACCCGCCGCGATCGCGGCGCGGGGGGGAAGGGAAGGGTCCTCCCGCCGTTGTCCGCCCCCACGCCGCGCTGCCCACTTGCGTTTCCGCGCCTGCATTTGGGGGAGAGGCGCTGAACTGCTGCAGGCGGCCGGTGGCCTCCTGGGGCCGGAGCCTGCCGGCCCCGGCGAGCCCCCAGGCCCTTCCGCCCGTTCTCCCGGCAATGAGCCGGGGAGAAGCCGGGCAGGGCCCGGCGCCGGGGGAGAGGCAGCGGGGCGCGGGCAGGGGCCGCGGGCAGGCCCTGGCGCTGCCCTTGCCGTGTCATTGCCGCCCCGCGGCCGCCTGACCTCGCCCCGCCGGGCCGCTCTCCCCTCTCTCCCCAGGGCTCGCCCTACGACCACACGCCGGGCATGGCCGGCTCCCTGGGGTACCACCCGTACGCGGCGCCGCTCGGCTCCTACCCCTACGGGGACCCCGCGTACCGCAAGAACGCGACGCGGGACGCCACGGCCACCCTCAAGGCCTGGCTCAACGAGCACCGGAAAAACCCCTACCCCACCAAGGGCGAGAAGATCATGCTGGCCATCATCACCAAAATGACCCTCACCCAGGTCTCCACCTGGTTCGCCAACGCGCGGCGGCGGCTCAAAAAGGAGAACAAAATGACCTGGACCCCGCGGAACCGCAGCGAGGACGAGGAGGAAGAGGAGAACATCGACTTGGAGAAAAACGACGAGGACGAGCCCCAGAAGCTGGAGGAGAAGGGGGACCCCGGGACGCCGGACACAGGTAGGGCAGCGGGCTCGGCCGGCACGCCGCGGCCGCGCCCTCGGGGATGCCCACGGCCCGGCGCGGCGGGG
>NW_010972528.1:4704118-4705645 GCF_000737465.1 Haliaeetus leucocephalus | reverse complement strand
GCGCTCGCCGGCGGCGCAGTGCCCCTTCCCCAACGGGGCGGTCCTGCCGCGGCCGCTCTACTACACGGCGCCCTTCTACCCCGGTTACACGAACTACGGCTCCTTCGGGGCCCTGCACGGGCACCCCGCCGGCGGCCCCGCCGCCGCCGCCCCCGGCGCCCACTTCAATGGATTAAACCAGACTGTCCTCAGCAGAGCCGAGAGCCTGGCTAAAGACGCTAAAATGATCAGGAGCCAGTCCCAAGTAGACCTTTGCAAAGACTCACCTTACGAACTGAAGAAAGGTATGTCCAACATTTAATATCGGCTTCTCCTCCTTACCCCCTCCCGGGACTGTGGTTTTGTTCTTTTTTCTTTTTTTTTTTAATTTATTGAGAGAAATAATGAATTGCTCTGGCAGTTATTTTTCCACTACCAAAAGAAAAACAAAACAAACAGAAAAAGACCAGCTGCCCCCTCCCTCCCTCCCTCCCAGCACCCCCTTCAAAAGTTTATAGAGTCTATTGGAAATGGCTGGGTGGAAACAGCCCAGAAATGTCTTAACCAAGTGAAAAGCAAACGAGTGACACGCTCTCTCTCACACACACAAAGAGGAAAGATTTGTATTAAATCTTATTCTGTATATTTAATGTAGCTTTTTGTATTTAAATTGATAATACAGTATCTTTGAAGTAAATTATGAAATCAAGACACCTGTACAGGCATTAATGTTGTTTTCGTAATATAAATATATACATTTCTGTGTCTTTTTCCGAATTGTTTCATAGTTTTAAAATATATATATACAAGTTTAATTTAATTTTTTATGCCTATTGTTTTTTTTTTCTTGGGTGTGAGCTAAACTATAATGCAAAAAAAAAAAAGGAAATAGGTTATACTTATTAGATACAAAAAACTGCAGCCGCCTTTGTAAAATGCAAATATTTAATTAAAAGAGATTTTTAACAGAATCAAAACCACTCTTTTTTTGCAACGGGCAGATACATGCATAGCTGCGGAAAAAAAAAAAAATACACGTTTTAAAAGAGACGCAGGGCTCCTTTTAGGACCTTACCGTAGTACCCGAAGCCTTTTTCAAAGTGACTGACGATTTCTAAAAGGTCGGGCTCCGGCGGCGAGAGCCGCCTGCGGGGCCGGGGAGAAGCGAGCGGCAGCGGCACCGGGACGGGAACGGGGAGAGGCGCGGGAGGGACGCTGTTTCCGGAGGTAAAGGCTTAACTCAGGCCACGCACAAAAGCACTTGTTAGAAACACCAAATCGAAGCGCAGTCCCATCTCTTAACCTAATTACTTCCAATCAGTGTCGCGTTTTATGCAAAGCAATCAGCTGGTGAACTTTGCTAATGAGTTCGATTTTCTGCCAGATTTAGCCCGCGCCGCTGCTGCAGAGGTGCTGCGGCGGTGGCCGGGGATGGGGATTGCACAGGCACAGGCACTCGCTGCGGCGGGGGACGCCTCGGCCCCGGCCCTTTCCCCCCACCCCCCTCCCCCCGGCGTTTTGCACCGCTGCCCTCGGCCCACGGGACGG
>NW_010972528.1:4698584-4703908 GCF_000737465.1 Haliaeetus leucocephalus | reverse complement strand
GGGTGGCAGACCGCGGCGGCCGCCGGGGCTGGGGACGGGCCACCGGGGCGCTCGCAGCCGCCAGACGTCCCCTGCGTACGGGGACAGCGAGCGCCCTGAGCCCTCTCGGCGCGTTTCTGTGGCTCCGCAGCCCGAGCCAGGGGGAGAGCGGGTTCCTGAGCGAGTTAGGTGCTCCCCAGCGGCACCCGGCGCGGAACCTCAAAGCGCAAGTCGGTCCCCGTCAGTGCGGTGACCCGAGCAGCCCGGGCACCCTCCGAACAACTAACGGCGAGGAACTGTTCCAGCATCCGGCTCCGGGGACGGGTTTTTCCCTGTTCAGATCGGATTTTGTGGGTGTCAGTTGTACGCGACCGCATCGCCGCTGTTAATGTGATGGGAATATCGCTGGGACCGCTGGAGATGGTGCCCAGACACCCCTCCGTTTTGTGTGGGGTTTTTTTCCTTTACGAGACAGATAATTATTTTGTAATCTCTTCAACTTTGTCAGGGCCGTTTATTAGCTGTAACAGGTTTACTCATGCATATTTACATTTTACGGGATTTTAAATACTAGTTTGTATTTTGTTTCAAAGATGCAGTCCGTGTTCACTTGGTTATGCGATCTTTGTAGATAATCTGGTTTAAAATCAAAATTGTTTCAAGCCGAATGTGTAAAGAATCAAATATTCCTGGGATAATAGTATGTTATTTTGTCACTTTATAAATTATAAATGATTTTTTAAAAAACGCTCCAATTCCTCGGTTGGATCTTTTATTTCCAGTCGGGGAGACTCGCAGGACGGCGTATTTTTCGCGCAGCAGTGAGCTTTATCGGACTCACCTGCCTTGTTTAAAACGGGAGAAAGTTCGCGCGGTGAGGGACAGGGGCAGAGCTGGCCCGGGCAGGAGCAGCTCCGAAGTGGGGGGCTGAAGGCAAACCGCCGCGGGTCGCCTCCAGCCCGGGCTCTTCCCGGCACCTTGACTCCCGGCAGACATCGCCTCTGGCTGAACTCGGGTGGAACTCCCGAGCGCCCTTTGCTGCAGGGAGCTGACAAAGCCCCTCCGGACCGCGCTCCGGAGACAACAGGTCCCGCAGTGGAAAGACTATCTCAAAATAAATAGGTTTTAATTATTCATCTAGCTGTGGATTTTTTTTTTTTAATTGTCGCTCTACCTTTCCCCAGCTGATCTTCCTATCTCTGAAAAAGCTATTTTGCAAAGCGGCTTAGGAGCTTCGCTTGTTCAAAAGCCCTATTCCTTATAATCGGGGCTATTTTGAATAGGTCTATCAGCGATCTCAATACGGTTTTCGTTTGATGTATAAATTCCTAAGGGAATTAACCGTTTCCTTTAGGTTGCAGCCTGTCGCCTATTTTAAACCATAACTGTTATTGTAGCCCCATCGATTTCATACAACAATTTTATTCTTCACCCTTTTCCCCTGCCACGGGAGATGTACCGTACTGCCTGTCTTTAACATAAGCACGATTTTCGCCGTTTCTTTTTTAGAACAGAGCAGGGGGGAGGGGGCAGCGTCCGCCTTTTTTGCCTCTGGCATGTTAATTTGTTGTTCAAAAAAATTTTTTCAGGATATCTTAAAATAAAAATAACGTCTGATGCCAATTAAAGCTGCCGTAGGTTACTCGGGAGCAGCCTCCGGAGAGGCCGGGAGCGACGCTTCACGCTGGGAGCGGAACCCTGCCGGGGTGCCGGGCAGGGCCGCCGTTTCCGCGGAGGTTTGGGGGCAGGAGGGCTTCGTTGCCACTGCGGAGCGGCTTGGGGGGGGGCAGGCGAGAGGGAAGAGCGGGGCTGGCGGCGGGGCCCTGCGGGCTGGGCTCCCACCAGCGCGCCGGCGAGCAGGTGCTTGCCCACGGGCGCAGGTGGGAACGGCCCAGCCTCCGCGGGGCGCCGCTCCGCGCCCGCGGGAAACAGCTCCCCCTTTCCGCCCCGGACGCAGGGCGGCAGCCCCCGCCGCGGCCCCCTCCGCCGCCCGCCCCGACGGCGCGGGTTGAGCGGCGCAGGTGGCACCGGGGTGCGGCGTACGGGCTTCCCCCTCCCGCGGGTGACAGCCCAGCATCGCCCCCCAAAACCCCCCACCGCGGCCGAGAAGGGTGCTGGCCCGGCGGCGCCCACGCGTGGGGCCGCAGGAACAGCTCCGGCTCCAGGTCGCGCCGGCCGCGGATGGGACCCCGCAGGGGGCATGTGGAGGCTCCTGGCGGAAAGCTGCAGCCCATCGGGCAGAGAGCGCAGCTCCCGTCGGGGAGCCGGGCCGGCGCCCCCCTCCACGCCCGGCCCAGCCAAGCGCCCTCTCCCCGGGAAGGGAAGAGGCTTCCCCGGGGAAACCACTCTCCCGGGTGCCCCGGGGCCGGACGCGCCCGTCCCGGTGGGCCCATCGCCTCCCCGACGCACTCGGGAGGACGACATCCCGGGCGGGGCCGGGAGCCCGGGGCCGCGCCAGCCGCCCCATCCACGGCGAATTCTCCTCCGTCCTGGAGGAAAACGGACAGAGCTGGGGGTGCGGTTGGCAGTCGGCACAGCCCCCGAGCTCCGCCTGGGGCGGCGGGACCCCCCTGGACCTCCAGCCCCGCTTCTCAATCGCGGAGACGGAGGGCGGGAGAAGAGGAGAGCCTGGCGCGGCCCGCAGCCCTGCTGCTTCCTCTTTCACGCTTAAAAACAAATCCTAATTTAGACCCTCAACACCCCGGACCGTGTTTACATCCCCCCCCGCTGCTCTCCCCGCGAGTGTTGCTTTTCCAATTGTCCCGATTAACCTACGGGGCTCCCGCGCGGCGCGGAGCCTCCGCGGCGGCCGGGACGGCGCGGTCGCGTCTAATTGGCTTATTGGGCTTCTCCCCCCCTACACACCCGGGTAAGAGGATCTGAACAGCATCTTCTCTTGTCGAGCCTAGAAACTTGAAAGCTCCTCCGCCAAGAGAACACGGGGAATCACACGGTCAGCAAGTTTAAAGGAGGCGACTAAAAAAAAATCACAGGGTTTTTGCAGTAGGGAAAAAGTACGGGAACCTCAACGCAAACCGTGGATGAATTAAAAAAAAAAAAAAAGAAAGAAAACTCGACCCCTTTGGCCCGGCCGGCACACAGCGCCGGTCCTCAGCCGCGGGTACTCCACAGCCAGCGGTGCGGTGCGCCCGGCTCCGCGGCCACCGCCCGCCCCAAGCAGCAGCCGCCGCCGCCGTGCCCGGGGCTCGGGGCAGCCTCGGAGCGGCACGGGAGTGCCAGGGGAGCCCGCCCCCCCGCTCCCCTCTTTCTGTGACCTGCCTAGATTATTAGTAAGGACATCTGCGGCTGGCAAGGGAACAAGTGTTACCAAAACCAGAACCGGCTGTTTTTCCAAATGAGCAATATGTTAATTCCTCATCCCCCCCTCTGGTTTCTTTAAAACCTGGCACAAATACATCAATAGCGGAGAATAAGGAGCCTTTGCAGAGAACAAGTGGCAGTTTTGAATTTACCTTTTGTGTGCGCCTCAGATGCAATCTTGAGGCATTTTCTCCTCTCTCGCACAGAAAAAGAGTGTTAATCTGCCCTATCTTGGGACCCAAAAGGATTGGAGTGGAGTAGATATTCACTGGAATCACATAGGGGAATAAGGGTCTTGCTTTATTGAATCATCAAATCCCAGGAATGAAGCTCTTAATTAATTATGGGTGCTAAAAATTCAGGCCAGCTGTTTCTTTTTACTTGGCTCTGACAGAGAAAGACAAAGTCTACATCGAGATCTTCTAAGGCGCATTCAGCATAAATCAGCGCCCTCGGCGGCGCTCCCGGCCGCGGCGCGGCCCGGCGGTGACAGATGGCGCATTGTCCCCGCATTCCTCCACCGCGCCTCCGCGGTCGCGGAAGCGGCCGCCCGGCGGCGCGGCCCGGCCCGGCCAGGGACCTTTCTCTGCCGGGGAAAGGGCTCGTCCGGGGCCGGCGAAGAACGGGCCGCGCCCGGCCGAGGTGTCGGCCCTGCCCGACGGGGCGGCCGCGGGAGAGGGCTCCTGCGCGGGCGCTGCGTTTTCTTGCCCGACAGCGCTCCGCAGGCCGCCTCCTTCCCCGCCGGCAGCTCCAAAGCGCCGCTTCCAGCTCCTGCCCCCGCTCCCGGGCTGTAGCGGGAGCCCCCGGGCCTAATGCCCCCTCGGCCCCCCGCCCCGATGTGGACCCCGCTGCAGCCAGCACCCTCGGTGCTACCTCCACCGGAGCGCCGGACGCTGACCCGAGGGGACACGCGTGTCCCCAACACGGGTGCTTCTACTTCTCCCCCCAAAGGCAGAACCGTCTTCCTGCGCGGTCGCGGAAGCGCGGGGTCCTCCGAGAGGGCTGCGCCGGGCTCCGGGGCTGCTTCCCGCAAGGGGCTGGAGGCGCTGCGGCCCGGAGAGGTCACCTCGCATCCCGTTCCCCGCCCCCTCTTTTGGGGGGCGGCTGCGTTTGTTTAATGCCCCTCACTCAACGGGAGCACACGGCGTTATTTTCACGGCTGATGTGCGGGCGCAGGGGCGCCCGCGGCGGGGCGGCACCGGGGGCTGCCCGAGCCCCCCTCGCCTCCCCTTGCACGTTTGGTGGCACGGAAGCCTTCGCCGGTCCGGCCCGGCGAGGCCAAACGCGGCGGGCGGGCGGCCGGAGCAGGGGCGCCCAGCAGCTCCCTAGGGTCCTGCCCCGCCGGGCCAGCCGCCGCGGCTCCCGGCCCGGGGCCCCGCCGCCGGGCGCTGCCAGCCTCCTCAGCCAGCAATCTCTTCACCTCCAACTACCAGAAAATAAATGTCCTCCGCACGGCGTTACTCATCTGTTATAATTAGAGCATGTGCGAACTCGCAGCGTGCCGGGAGCCCGGCTCGGGCTGATGCAGGCACTTGTGCAAGAACCACCTCTTTCTGCCGCGGCGGTGCTGCGCGTCCGGCCCGGCAAGGGGCCCGGCGCGGGGCCGCATCCTGCCCGCGGCCGGCGGGCAGCACTGCCCTGCGCCCGCCTGCCGGGCCCGGCTCGCCCCTGCGGCCGGGACGGGGGGTCTTGGCCCAGACCCCTCTTTTCCAGCGAAACTGGCTTGTATTTGCTTAAAGCAAACCACAGACCTCTCCGCGCTCATGCCTGATGGATGCAAATGTAAATGTGCACTTATTTAATTGGATCAGGTCCCAAGATAAAAGAGATAAACGGCTCCCAGTTTGCCAAGTTATTTTCAGAGGCATGCAGTGATGTGTGGAGGGAAAGTTAATGAAGAGGAGAAGAGACACACTGTACTTAAAATACCTCGGGTCTAGACTCGGGGAGGGGGAACCCTCGGACTCCGCCGCGGCGGAGCGGCGGGCGGCGCTGGGCTCCGCGGCCCGGCCCCGGCCCGGCCC